>NC_136261.1:309354010-309734010 GCF_964187855.1 Myxine glutinosa
TCGTGTTAGTCCCAGTCAATAATCTGGCATGCTCAGAAAGCATAATTCAATTGCACCATTATTGCAATATTCCTTATGATAAGCAGCTTTATGGTGCATGCTTTTTTCATGCCGATCAGCAGCCAACTTGTTCACATTCCTAATGTTGTTCACGAAAGGGTTGATCATAACACCTCAAAAGCGGGTCGTTCCCGGTGACTCATGACAGGCATGGCAGTACAACAACAACAACAACAACATGCATTTTAAGGCCATGTTCCCTGCTAGAGCGGGGGTTAGCCTTGCGGACCCCATGACGATCATCTCCATTTTGCCCTATTTTCTGCATCTCTCCTTGTTAACCCCCTTGCCTGCATTTCTTCTTCCACCAAATTTAGCCAAGTCTTTCTCGGTCTTCCCCATCCTCTACTTCCTTCTACATTCATTTCCATCACTCTTCTCAACCAGTCACTTTCATCCTTCCTCAACACATGACCAAACCATCTCAACCTGTTTCTCTTCACAGCATCCATCAAAGGCTCGATTCCCATCATCTTTCACAATTCATCATTTGTCTTCCTCTCTCTCAACGATACTCTGCACATCCACCGAACCATTCGCATTTCAACCCTTTCCAGCCTTCGTTGCTGCTCTACGTTCATTACCCATGTCTCGCTCCCATAAATCATAACACTTCTCACACATGCAGCAAACACCTTTCCCTTCAGCTTCAACGACACTCCCCTCCTCATCAGCACGCCACTCAGTTCCCGAAACTTCTTCCATGCACATCTCACTCCAGCAACCGTTGGAGTCTGATCCACCTTCTCCATTCAGCATGTCTCCGAGGTAGCAAAATGTTTTCACACCTTCCAGCTTCACGCCATCTCCAAGATCCAACTCAACATTTCCTCCATCTGCAGCTCCCTCTGTGCACACCTTACATTTGAATGTAGCTGCCACACTGGTTAATGACCCTCTCAGACCACTGCATTTTTGATGAACCCACTCAGCGCATTGTACATTGAATGGCGTTCACTCCGACGCCCTTCCTCCACACAGCACATGGCCCCTTCCCAGTTCTTTCCTCCTCACCACATGCTTTACCACTTGCCATCATCTTCGTCTTTCCGATATTCACCTTCAGACCTTTTGTCTCCATGCATTCCTTCCACTTGTTCATCTTTTCCTTCAGTCCATCCATACTTTCCACAATCAACACCAGATCATCTGCATACAACAACTCCCATTGTAAATCCTCCTTTACGTTCTGAGCCAGCACCTCCATCCCAGCTACAAATAGTAGTGGACTTAGTACCGACCCCTGATGCACTCCCACCTTCAACTCAAACTCACCACTGTTCCCGTCCTTCATCCTTACAGCTGTGCGTGCTCTTTTGTACATTGCCATCACTACTCTGATCAACCATTCCTCCACTCTTAACTTTCTCAATGCCCACGTCATACTTCGCGTGGAACCCTATCGAATGCTTTCTCCAGATCAACAAACCCAAAAAACAACTTCTTCCTCTTCTCCATGTACTTCTCCTGCAACTGCCTCACAATAAAGAGCGTGTCTGTCATTCCTCTTCCTGGCATAAATCCAAACTGCATTTCGTCGATCTTCACCTACTTCCTTATCCTCCTCTCCAACACCCTTTCCAATACCTTCATTCCATTCTCCAATAATTTTATCGCTCGGTACGAGCCACACTCCAGAGGGTCACCTTTCCCCTTGTATAGAGGGACGAGGGTACTCAGTTCCCAATCCACTGGAATGCAGCCTTCTTTCACCACCAGATTGCAGATCTCTGTCATTCTCTTCACACCCCAACTTCCTGCTGCCTTCAACATATCTCCCACAACTCCCGTGGGCCCTGCCGCTTTTCTACTCTTCATTGCTTTTATCGCTTCCTCAACTTCCTTCTCAGTTATCTTCTCGGCCGGTCCTAAAACTGGGTTACTCTCTATGTTGCCATCCCATTCATTCTCTGTATTCAACAGCATTTCCATATATCTTTTCCATCTTCCTTTCATTCCATCTGGGTCCACAACGATTTGTCCCACTTCATACTTCAAGCAACTCACCCCCATCACATCACACCTCTCTTTCGCTATCTGCTTTGCAATCCTGAATACCGCTCTCTGACCCTCTTCCGAATCCAAGCGTTCTCCCAACGTTTTCCTACATGCCTCCTGCGCCTTTGCTACCTCTTTCTTTGCAGCCTTCTTGGCTGCCTTATAACTTTCATGCTCTGCTTTTTCTGCTCCCGTACCCTTTGCCTTCTGCCACTCCTTGAACTTCTTCCTCTTCTCGTCAATCCTCTTTCCAACTTCATCATCCCACCACCATGTTTCCGAGTGCCTCGGTGGTCCTTTTGTCCATCCACATACCTCACCAACGGCTCCCAACAGACTATCTTTCATTGACATCCAACCACTTTCAAGCTCAACCACATCATCCTCTACCCTACTCAGCCTCTCTTTTAATGCCTCCTTACTGTCATCTCTTTCAACCTCCACACCTTCATTCTCGGTTGATACTTCACCCGCCGAGCTCTCCTCGCACCTTTCACCCTTATGTTGCAGACAACCAAGTGGTGCTGTGAAACAGCCTCCTCCCCCGGGATCACCTTTGTGTCCCGGAGGTGCCCCCTATCTCGCCTACGCACCATCAGGTAGTCAACGGTTGTCGTCGACCCACCTGGCGTGTATGTAACAAGCTTATTATCCTCCTTCTGGAACTGAGTATTACAAATCAACAAATCAGCTCCATCAGCAAACTCCAAAATCCTTTCACCTTCTCCATTTCTCACACCATATTCGTAACCCCCATGAACTCCCTCAAAACCGTCCATACTCCTTCCCACATGTCCATTTAGGTCTCCTCCTACCACAACAACTTCCTCATCTTTCACGTTTTCCATCAGCTTCTCTATCGCACACCAGAACTTGTCCTTCTCTTCATCGCTCCGACCAACCTGCGGAGCATATCCCGAGATGACGTTCACAGAGAGCTTTCCAATCATCATTTTCACAATCATCAACCTATCACTCACTCTAGTCACACTCACCACATCTTAAGTACATCTTAATGTAATGTAATGTAATGTACATCTTAAGTAAAGTAATGGCAGTACATCTTAAGTATTTTGTTGCATTTCTCTCACACCAACCAGTCCTTCTTCCATTGGACTGTAGTTATTTGCTTTGATACAATATTTTTATTTTGTTTGTCCGACTTTATTTCAGTCTGAACGCTTGCCGATGTACCAAAGGAGGAAATGGATTGTTATTGTTTACAACCGATTATTCTGACAAAGCAAACCATATTTATGGCCTACGTGCCCAATGAATAATGGCCTGTCCGAGTGGTGTCACATTCATACAAGATTGTGTACACATCGACATGTTTTCGTGGAGAAATCGTTTTTTTTTGTTGTTTTTTTTGCACAAAATATGGAACCGCAAATCTAAGAAACATTGTGTTCTTTAAGTCACCTCCGCAATTTTTTTTTTTTTTTTTTTTTTTTACATGTGGTGGTGGTTGTTATTGGACTAATAGCAGCTGATCACCTGTACCCACCCCATGTGAATAAAATAGAAATAGCACAAACGGGACCAAAGGAGTCATGGGGTCGCATCATTGTGACACAGGAACTAGTACTATAACCCACACCGGAGCAAAAGCCACACCTTATTTTGCAAGATTCTTTCTCAAGACTCTGTGAAAAAAGAAGGGTTACTTGAAAAATTGTCGACACGCATGGGTTTCTCGACATTTTCGTCAGTGACACCACCATACAGCACCTGCAGTAGAGTTACTGGAAGAGCTGAACGTATAGCATGTGCATGCAAACTTGTAAACAATATTAATATCAACCAAAAGAATGCATGCACTGCCGGTGTGCTCCGAGAAGATCACAGGTATGATGTGTAGAGTCCCTAGATACCACGTCGAGAGATGTGCAAAAGGCCTCATTTAGCATTCAAACGTCATTTTGAAGGTCGCATGTTGGAAAGTAAGCTCACTAACCAGCCTATAGTTCATGTGGTCTGTTTTATTGGCCTACTTAATCATACCAAAATACACAATTTGGTGTCTGACGATTTTTGACCACAACACATTTGGTCATTGCTTATCCTATCTCAACAGGAAGACTAAAGATTACACGATGGAAGTTGTAGCGATTTAATTTCTGGAGGAGTGACGTGCACACCAAAGCCGTTCGCTTCGCGCACGGATCCAGGAGTGAGCAGGCCGCGCAGGAGTCCTCCTTCGCGCCAACAAGCGCGTTTCACGCGCAAAGACATAGGGGCCTCAGACAATCTTGACGATTCCCGACGAGATACACCAGCCGATTTGAGCTAAGTGCCCACTAAATCACACCTATTTATTTTCCAGTTATTTTATCCTTTGTCTGTATTCGGGTCTGTATGGGAGCGCTCCAATTAGGAATATAGTTTTATCGTGCTTTCTTTGTTACCAGCATTTTCTTTAATAAATCCGGTATTTTTGTACATTTTAATCCCGTGTTGTTCGAGTTAATTTATGCAGGGTCGAGGACGTCGGGTGGACTCGTGAAGGTAAGCGCTCTTTGGTCTATCCTCACCCCCCGCCCATGCGTATTCTCAGCTATATTTTGACTGAACGCCTCAGAGTTAAAGCTCGTTCGGAAATCCGTCTCCTAGGAAGATTTTAATCACCAGGAATACAACAATAACATAACAAGAGCAACCAGTGATTGCAGACCCTCGCCAGGACGTGTTTGTAGTTGTGTTTATTCGCTGCTGTGTTTATGTGGTTTATTGATGACACATTTATGTTCATTCCAATATGGCTGCCAAACCACGTGACTGATGACGTCATTAAAAAAATTCTCAACCAATTTATCCCGAGATGATGCTCAATTAATTTCATCTTGATCTGATTAAGTTTTGTACTTGTCGAATTATGACGTCATGATGGAGGCACCTAGGACATCATCATTAACATATTTTATTCCCCATAGAGAGTTCTTTACAATGAGCCATTTCCAAAAAAAATTATATGCCTGGCTTTCAGAGATATAGAGGTGCAAAGTTTTTCGTTTTTTCCAAGATGGCACCCATACCATGTGACATATGACGTCAAAATTATCATTACAATATTCTACACTACAGTGAGGAGGTGCACCTATGGTGAAATTTCCTGTCAATCAGACCAACAGTTGCAGAGAAAAGCATATTTATTCTGTGCTGACAAACAGACAAACAGGCAGACAGAGACAGACAGACAGACCGACTCAAATGCAATACCCTCTCCTCTGGCGAGGGTAATCATTTTATGACAAAATAATATTAATAATAATATCCCATCTTCCCAAGGAGCTTTTCTCCTTGAACAAACACCGTGTTAACGTGTATAAATAGCTTATCGTGCCGTTTTTGTGGGAGCACCCCCTACCAGAGGGAAAAATATTATAAACCACAAACATGCTTCATTACCTTTTGAAATTTACTGATTAGTCATTACTGTTGTTTAACACGAAATGGAAAGGGAGAAAAACCAGGGGTGTGTTTAGTTACTGAGCAGTTAGCTAGCGCTTGCCAAGCCAGCCATTTATCAACGGTTTTGAATGGAGTGCTTGCTTGAATGCATAAGCCACTTGGCGAGCGCTCCACAAGAAACTTGGTAAACAAGCATTCTGAGTATTGCGCTGCAATACATGTCCCCTACCAAAGTTCAAAGTGCCATAACTTTGTCAAAAATGATCGAATATGCAAATTTATGTACGGTTGATGCTGGTTTTCAAACTTGATCCGAGGTATGCTGAGACACGTGTGTCACGCCTCGCCTTGTTGATGAGCCCGCAAGGTCGTTCCATTGAGCAGCCTGCACGTATTGCACTGTGTGAATTATATAAATTATTACCAACTCACGGTCTGAGGTACTAGCGATTCAAGAGATATCCATTTTTTTATGGCACATTGGAGAAGCCAATGCGAGGTTTCTTCTTCCTCAGCTTGTCACAACTCTGTCAAATGCGATCGATTTTAAAAAGTCAGAATTTGACCAAATCTGTTTTATTCGTTTGTAAATATACCTCAGCTATTCACAAATCTTAAATTAGAATTTTATTTGAGGTTAAAATGACCGCGACAGGTCGTGTCCAACGATGTTTCAGTCTGTACACGTGATAAATAATTAAATCCGCACACTTGCCGCCTCCTCTTCTTCACGCAATAACAACTTCTAGCTTCCAGATCGTACATCCAATCATCTTGAAATTTTGCACACTTGTTACACTTCATGACTTCTACTATAGTATGAAGTTTTACGTCGATCAATAAAGCGATTCAAGAGATATCCATTTTTAAAAAATATTTTCGTTTAATTAACGATATCTGCCAAACCACGTGAGCTATCGCAAATTCCAAATGGACATTTTAGTAGACTGACATGCGGAACAGATCTGTGAAGTTTCCCCTCGATTGGATCAAAAATGAGGGAGGGGCTCGGTTTTAAAGGTTCATGCTTAAAAACGTCATAACTCTGAAACCATGTGACGCATGACATCATGCTCGCTGACTTTTTTGTTCGTCATGGGTATGCGATTCTGCCTGCAAAGTTTGGCCTGAATCTGTTCAGCCGTTGCAGAGAAAAAGGGGTTTTCGTGTTTTCACGAAAAACAATATGGCGCCCGAACCACATGACCTGTGACGTCATAATTACCATTAATATATTCTACAGACCGAGTCCCTCCTATGGTGAAAATTTGATCTCAATCGGTCCTATTATTGCAGAGAAAATCTTTTTTAACAGCAATTAAAACTTAAAATGGCACTGAGTTAAGGATCATCAGAATTATCAGAATTCCCAAAGTTCAAAGTGCCATAACTTTGTCAAAAATGATCGAATATTCACATTTATGCCCGGTTGATGCTGGTTTTCATACTTGATCTGAGGTATGCTGAGACACGTGTGTCACGCCTCGCCTCGTTGATAAGCCTGCAAGGTCGCTCCGTAGAGCGGCCTGCACGTATTGCACTGTGTGAATTATATAAATTATTAACAACTCACGGTCTGAGGTACTAGCGATTCAAGGGATATCCATTTCTTTTTTTCTTTTTTTCGTTTAATTAACGATATCTGCCAAACCACGTGCCCTATCACAAATTCCAAATGGACATTTTAGTAGACTGACATGCTGAACAGATTTGTGAAGTTTCCCCCTGATTGGATCAAAAATGAGGGAGGGGCTCAGTTTTAAAGGTTCATGCTTAAAAACATCAACTCTGAAACCATCAGTAATTTATTATATTTTCCGGTTCACGATCAATGATCGATGTGTATATATATATGTTGCTCGGCTTGGCTCCGCCCCTCCCGAAAGCGCGCACTGTGTCACGCTGTTGACGTTCGCGAGACGAGGCTGAAGACGCGCAGTGCGGCTTGAAAACTCGAGAATAAACAAGAGATATCCATTTTTTAAAATATTTTCATTTAATTAACGATATATCTGCCAAACCACGTCCCCTATCGCAAATTCCAAAAGGACATTTTAGTGCTGAACAGATCTGTGAAGTTTCCCCTCGATTGAATAAAAAATGAGGGAGGAGCTTGGTTTTAAAGGTTCATGTTTAGAAACGTCATAACTCTGAAACCATGCGACGCATGAGGTCATGCTCGCTGACTTTTTTGTTCGTCTTGGGTATGCGACTCTGCCTGCAAAGATTGGCCTCGTTCTGTTCAGCCATTGCAGAGAAAAAGGGGTTTTCGTGTTTTCACGAAAAACAATATGGCGACCGAACCACGTGACCTGTGACGTCATAATTGCCATTAAAATATTCTACAGACCGAGTCCATCATATGGTGAAAGTTTTATCTCAATCGGTCCTATTATTGCAGAGAAATTGGTTTTTAAAGGAAATTTAAACTTAAAATGGCACTGAGTGCTAGTGCTAGTGCTAGTGCTAGCTAGCTAGCCACAGATCATCAGAATTATCAGAATTACCAAAGTTCAAAGTGCCATAACTTTGTCAAAAATGATCGAAACGTCGTGAAGTTCGAACTTGACCTGTAACTTATCATGAGGAAACCATGTGCCAAGTTTGAAATCATTAGCATTAAGCGTTTAGAAAAATAAGTCCGGAAAACTGTTCTTTGCGTGACGGACTGACGGACTGACAGACGGAGGGATGGCGTGTAAACCTATAGTCCCCTCCGGTGTACACCGGTAGGGGACTAACAAGCATTCTGAGTATTGCGCTGCAATACATGTCCGCAACCGGCAGTCTGTCGTCCGGAAAACTGTTGGGGAAATTACCAAGGGTTATTTACCCACAGGTTCTGAATCGTTCCCAATCGCTAATTACCTCAGGACGGGCTCACCTGTGATTCGCACTCAGGACTTCGATTTATACACCTTGCAAACAGGTCAGCAGAAGCATGACAAAAAAAGTTGTTGATAAAGAACCTTTCGAGTCGCTAAATATCAGTAATTTATTATATTTTCCGGTTAACGATCAATGATCGATGTGTATATATATATATATATATATATATATATATATATATGTTGCTCGGCTTGGCTCCGCCCCTCCCGAAAGCGCGCGCTGTGTCGCGCTTTTGACGTTCGCAGACGAGGCTGAGGGTGCGTGGTGCGGCATGAGGAGAACTCTAGAATAAACAAGAGATATCCATTTTTTCAATATTTTCGTTTAATTAACGATATCTGACAAACCACGTGCCCTATCGCAAATTCCAAAAGGACATTTTAGTAGACCGACATGCTGAACAGATCTGTGAAGTTTCACCTCGATTGGATCAAAAATGAGGGAACGGCTCGGTTTTAAAGGTTCATGCTTAAAAACGTCATAACTCTGAAACCATGTGACGCTTGACGTCATGCTCGCTGACTTTTCTGTTCGTCATGGGTATGCGATTCTGCCTGCAAAGTTTGGCCTCGATCTGTTCAGCCGTTGGAGAAAAAGGGGTTTTCGTGTTTTCACGAAAAACAATTTGGCGGCCGAACCACGTGACCTGTGACGTCATAATTACCATTAAAATATTCTACAGACCGAGTCCCCCCTACGGTGAAAATTTGATCTCAAGCGGTCCTATTATTGCAGAGAAAATCTTTTTTTAAAGGAAATTAAAACTTAAAATGGCACTGAGTTAAGGATCATCAGAATTATCAGAATTCCCAAAGTTCAAAGTGCCATAACTTTGTCAGAAATGATCAAAACGTCGCGAAGTTCGAACTTGATCTGTAACTTATCATGAGGAAACCATGTGCCAAGTTTGAAATCATTAGCATTAAGAGTTTAGAAAAAAAAAGTCCGGAAAGCTGTTCTTTGCGTGACGGACTGACAGACGGACAGACTGACAGACGGAGGGACGGAGTGCAAACCTATAGTCCCCTCCGGTGTACACCGGTAGGGGACTAACAAGCATTCTGAGTATTGCGTTGCAATACATGTCCCCTACCGGCAGTCTGTCGTCCGGAAAACTGTTGGGGAAATTACCAAAGTTCAAAGTGCCATAACTTTGTCAAAAATGATCGAAACATCGTGAAGTTCGAACTTGATCTGTAACTTATCATGAGGAAACCATGTACCAAGTTTGAAATCATTAGCATTAAGAGTTTAGAAAAAAAAAGTCCGGAAAACTGTGCTTTGCGTGACGGGCAGACAGACGGACAGACGGAGGGACGGAGGGACGGAGTGCAAACCTATAGTCCCCTCAGGTGTACACCGGTAGGGGACTAATAAGAATACAAAGTTAACGAATTAACAACTTGCATGAAATCAACCCAAAACAACCCTGTTTGCAAATAAAAGGTGAGACTTGCTCATTAATTAGCAACTGAACAAATGAAATGAACCACAAATGAGCACAGGGCATGTGTATAACCTATGTAATGGGGGAGGGAGGAATAAGGCACTGGTTCATAATACGGGACTTTCAAAATGACATATGAAAGCCAACAAGGCCTTTCATGCATGTGATGTGTGTATTTTCAGTGATTCGCTTCAACAAACTGGGGCACGATCAAACTGCTATTGCTCAGGCAAAATCTGAAAGTCAAATATATTTTATTTTTAACGTAAGTATCAGCATTTAAACAATAGTGGCATTTGTAATACTAGGGCATGCCCGTACTATATATATATATCTAAAATTATATCCCCCCCCTCTATTTACATGAAATGGTTTGGTCCAAAGCGAACGGCTTGCGAGTACGGTGACAATCCCCCCCCTCTATTTACATGAAATGGTTTGGTCCAAAGCGAACGGCTTGCGAGTACGGTGTTTTTTATCGGACCCGTGGAATTATAGATAGTAGTTTTAATTAGTTTTAAAACATAGTTTAACGGCAACATAGTTTTCCAACGTGAAATAAATGAATACGCTCTCAAATGTGCCGTCCGAGGCAGAGTCTGTTCGCCACGTTCGGCACACGTGATAGCTCGCTGCTCTCTGATTGGTTGAATCGTTTTTTGGACATAGCTCGGTAACTACTTGTCCGATTAATATGAAACCTTGAAAAGGCACATCCTCGGGTCCCCAGCAATATACCTGGCAAGTTTAAAGTATATCGGACCCGTGGTTGTCGAGAAACAGCGGTCACAGACATACAAACATACAAACATACAAACATACACACAGAGATTACTGGAATTATAGATAGATGAATAACCATAATCGTTGTGTTTCTCAATGGAAATCTGACTCACAAAAAAACCAGAAATATCGGTGGACATAAGGGCATCGCGTTCCTACCATATCCTGTCAATACAAGCGAGTGGAGGCAGACAGACATGCACACACACTCCTAATTTTAGCAAAAGATGCAAAAATCTAGTATTCGCCACCGAAATAAATCTGCCACTGAAGGTGGACAGATGGTTATGTTTTCACCCCTGTATGTTTGCCTGTCTGTGAACAAGATTTCTCAAAACGTTTTGGATCGATTCGGATTAAATCTGGTCACCATATTTTTGTTTTCAGTGTGACAAGGATGAATTGATTAGATTTTGGTGAAGATCTGAATGCAGATACGAGAATTAAAAAAATTATTTGCAGTAACTTCCCTTTTGGTGAGCTGCTATGGTTCTCGATCTCTTTGGTTGTGCAGTGGCAAAACCCATTTCTCTCATGTACTTTTCCAAGCATTTTGGCTTATTTTATAAGCTTTGGGAGTCATTTTAGATAATCCTCATCTCGCACACGACATATATTGGATAACAATCCTTATCGCACATGCACATGTCCACTGTTTCTAGGGGGTTTCTGCGCATGAGCGCCAAGCATTAACTGGACAGATTATGTCATTTTGAATGTCCTGTATTGTCAATTTGTAAACGGCAGATACTTTATGTTTAAAGCATTCACAAATTCATCCACAAAGGGAAGAACAGCATGGAAAACAGCATGGTTTCAATCAAAACATTTAAAGGGCATGATTAAGCAGTGAGCGAGCTACAAAGCAATAATCAAATGCATAGTACCACAACATTCATTTATTAGCACAGTAACTATAACAGAACAAAACAGACTGTCAAACTGTGAAGGTGTTGCATCGAACAGCACAATTTCACACATTTATAATAATTTGAAGCAAAGATATTTGAAGAACAGCAAACTTAATCTTACGAGTCAACAAGAACGATTATTCTGAATTTCATGGTTAATGGCACAATTGCAATACATCTGTCTCGAAATTGCTGCAATTATTCCAAAAAAAGAATCTTGGTTTTGAACACAGCCATGCCGAGATTGGTGTGCAACATCTTTACACAATTGCCATCGCCATCATAAACTTGCCTCGTTACTCGCCAACTAAAACAAACATTCCATGCAGCACAACCCTGTTATAGTTAGTTGCACTAACTGCGAGCAGAACTCAATCAGGTGAAATACAAGAGGCACAAAGAGATAACCTGGCTGACGTCCAATTTACAGTGGACCAAATAATTGTGGTATTTCTGCAAGTAAAGAAGGCAAGCTTGAGAAAACTTGTTATACTCTGAATAAAAGTGAATAAAAGTAAATTAAACAAAATGAGCCATTGCCTTGAATTTCGTTTGAAGGACGACTGTTATATTAATGCAAACATTGCACGAGTTTACATCACAAGCAATCAGATTTCCAAGCGATTTCACGTCGAAAGTATTTCCCTTGTCCACCAAAGGATTCATCCTTGTCCAAAGGTGGTGGGAGATTATGTTTTCACCCCTGTCTGTTTGTTCATCTGTGAATAGGATATCTCAAAAAGTTTGACAGACTTGGACGAATCTCTTTGCACAAATTGGGTGTCTGACATAGATGAATCCATTCGATTTTGGTGGAGATCCAAATCGGGATCCGGATGTACAATAATTCTTTTAATTGTCTAAATGATTTTTCACTATTGAGAGATAGGGCCAAAAATGATATATGGCATGAAGTTTCAAAAAGTTGTCGACAAGTTATTACAAAAGTGGGTGGATGTGTTGGTTAGGTGACAAGAACAAGCTGAATCGATTTTGGTTCAGGTACAAATCCAGATCCGGCCTATCAGTGCGATACAAAAAAAAAAAATGTTAAGCTTGGCAGAGGCATGCGCTCTTCCGATTACCTTACCGTTCTGGTTTTAAACTGGTATTTATATATCTTGTTTACAGCAAAAGTCATTAATGAGCGATAATTAGGAAGGTGTTTTTTGTACTTTGAATAAGTTAATTGTAGATTTTGCACAAAAATAGACATGAAATATACAGACATTAGTGCATCTTTAAAATATCAATTTCAAAGACATTAGTAGACAATGGACAAACAATACATGGGAGTTGCACTTGGGGGAGATTTTGGAACTGAATAATGTACGATTAATTAATCAATGACTTGCAAAAGTTGACTTGAATGTTCTGCATGTACAATACAAGCTAATCACTAAAACAAGTTGAAGATAGATACAAGTAATAACTAAAGCAATGTGATTGCAGCGCCAATATGCCTCCTCGTAGTCCGGGTAGACACCCTCATTAACTGTCGTAAAAATATACAAGTTTGTTTAAATCCCTTCGGCTGTTCTCAAGTATTGCATTTTTCATGATAGTGAATATGGGTGCCAAAGCTCATGTAATGCCAGAAAAAAAGACAGGCAACTGTAACTGAGAAAAGAAGGCCTTGAAACAGTTGCAATGACTGGAGCTGTTTAGTTGGGCTCTAATTTTCGGTGCTGCAAGACGTCTGCTGTGCAGACTTGACTCTCATTACTTGTCCTGTGATTCTGTTGTGATTCTGTTGTGATTCTTGGTCGACCAGAGCGTTTTCTATCTGCATTTTTACGAGTTTCGTTATGTCGTTTAATGGCACAAGCAACTGCATTTACTGACACTTGTAATTTTTTTGCAATTTGTCTCAAGGATTGGCCTCTTTTCTCAGTTACAATTGCCTATCTTTTTTCTGGCGTTAGCTGAGCTTTGGCACCGATGTTCGTGCAATCTGAAACATAAAAACACTCATTAGATTGTATGGCTGGCCTTTCTATAAACATTTTTTGCACCGCCTGGCAATAATAGATATTGCACGTGATGAAGAAACAAAGCACAAACATTCATTCCACACAGAGCAGAGTATTTGTAAACAGTTGTTGCTCCCGAGATGAAACGTTAACATTAGCTTTGCGTTTCAGTTTGGATTTAGTATTCCACTTTTCGCCCTATTTCCAAAGACAACGGCACTCTTCGACGTCACAACGTCAACTGATATGCTTCCGTCCACATTATTACATCATTATAATACTTGTATCAAGTTTGATTTAAATCCATTCGCTGTGCCCAAGTTAGTACATTTTTACCTGACATGACCACTGACCTTTGCCCTATTGACCCCAAAATTTAATCAGTTCATGTTTACATCATTATACATACCTTTACCAAGTTTTAATTTAAATCCCTTCAGCTGTTCACAAGTTCACATTTTTACCTGACATGACCTCTGACCTTTACCCTCAGGACCCCAAAATCGAATCAGTTAATCTTTAATACATCATTATACGTATCTGAACCAAGTTTGAATTAGATCACTTCAGCCATTCTCAAGTTATAGACAAATGACAGACTTTGGCCTTTGACCTCTTGACCCCAAAATCTAACCATTTCATCTTTACATCATTCTACATAAGTGTGCCAAATTTGGTCAGAATCCCATCACTGGTTCACAAGTTATCGCGGTAACAGGATTTTCACCTAACATGACCCCTCACCTTTGGCCTTTGACCTCATAAACCCAAAATCTAATCAGTTCATCTTTACCTCATTATACTGCACCAAGTTTGACTAACATTCCTTCGGCCAATCTCAACACGGCAACGAAAACTTATCACGGACGAACGGACGGACAACCTGAAAACATAATGCCTCTGGCAACTTTGTCAACAGAGGCATAACAATTGCTTTAAACCTACGTTCCGCACAAGAAAGATGCATTGAAGCACAATATATTGTTGCGGATATGGGATTTGGCCTCCATATCCGCTTGTAAATATTCCCCTATTTCCCCAATACTCCCCAACTATCCCCAATCCCCCATTCCCTAGTCCCATTGTCTGTAAACAACACTCTGTAGAACCGACCTTCCCCTTTTTCCCCCATTAAATGTCGTGCCCAGGTCCACCGCATCTCACGTAGACAACTTTCGGACATCTTGCTAGTTATTCTTAGTCTATGTCAGTTAAGGACTCGTTTCCATTAATTCTGACTCTTCGTTGCACCAGAATGTGATTGTATGGCACCAGTAGTGAGTTTAGGACCTCCCCATACCTCCTCCCATCTTCCCCATGAAACAACAACAACAACAACAACTACCACAACAGCGCGCGGGGAGTGTGCGTCCTCACTCCGGCTCGGTTAGCCGCCATTACCCATGTGCGCCGACGGGGTTACCACGAAGGGGCTGCCTGTCGGCCCCTCGTCAAGGGCGGAGCCCGGTAACCCCCCGCACCCAATAAGAAGCAACGGGCCGATTCCATCTGGGGCGGAGCTAACGAGCCGAGGGCGTGTCACTCCCCGCCGGATATACGCAGCGACTTACCGGACGTGACGTGAGATGCGCCCCCAGCTTGGAGAAAGAACGTCACCTTCTAGCGCTGAGAGAGACCTCCCGCATCTCTGGACCGGACCGGGTCGATTCTGCCCCTGAGCCAAGGTGCACCTTGAGCCATCGACTACCTGCCCTCCCTTGCCATCAATCCCGGTGTGAGTCAGTCTTGTCCCGTTTATCTGTCGTCTGTCGGGACTACTATAAGACCGTATTTAAGTGCCTACCTTCCTATGCTGTCTCTCTCGTCCTTGTAATCTAACGTTCCGAAATATTATAACCTCCTCCGGAGGTCTTGAGAACTGTACCCCTGGTGTCGTGTCATTTTAACCCAGCCGTTGTGTCCTTTCCTCAATTGATTTAGCGTAGCGCGACTCGGCCAACGTTCGAGTATAATCGGGTAAACTGTGCAGACGCGGTCATACCAAACCGCTCGGTAAACCAACATCCACAACCGCGTCTGTAACAATATTATCAGTAGATAAGCAGATATATCTTTGGTAAGAGCTTTGTTCACATCTTATGTTCATTTTGCACATTAAAACATCAAAAAATGTTGGGTGTACCTAAACTTTTGACTAGTAGTGTACAAATTTGAAATACCATCGTTATGGAGCTGTTGCCACTACAGAAGTGAAGATGACGACGATTCGCTGATTCGATAGTATCTCAATACAATCGTGATTTAACATTATATATTGATATATTAACACTATGGTATTCATTTGTGATTGGAATTATGAATGATGCTGTTTGGAATGAAAATAGAGATCTTGAGCTTGAAGCAGAATGAGGAAATGACACAAGGGTTTCCATCCAAAGCAGAAGATGACGAGGATTTGCTAATATGAGAATATCTCAATACGATCATGATTTAACATTGCATTTTGCTATATTAATGCCATAGTATGAATTTGTGATTGGAGCGACACCGTTTGGAATGAAAATATAGAGATAGAGTTTAAAGCAGAATGAGGAAATGAATTAAGGGTTTCAACCCATGGCATTCGCAGATTCGCCATGTGCAGTTTTCACTATTGACTGGGTATAGAAACAGACTGGGTATGTTTACAGCCCAAGTCCTTCACGAACCTGCTGTCAATGTCTGGCGTTCGACTGAAGGTGGCACAGGAATGTGGAATTTATTGGTTCATCATTTGCCATTCGCTGTTTTTTGCCCAAGTCATTCACGAACCAGCTGTCAATGCCTGGCATTCGACTGAAGGAGCCACAGGAATGTGGAATTTATTGGTTCTTTATTTAGCATTCTCCATTTCCACATTGCTCGCTTGCTTTTGACTTCCCACCCATGTGTAACACTATCCCATTACTTCCCACCGATGCGTAGCGTGGATAACCTCGCTCGTTACCCTCGCCACAGGAGAGTGTATTTAATTTGGGTCCATCTGTCTGCATAGAGTGTGAATATGTTTTTCTCTGCAACTGTTGGTCAAATTGACACAAAATTTATCATAGGAATGCCTCCTCCTGTATAATTTTAATAATTATGACATCATAGGTCACATGGTATGGGCGCCATCTTGGATAAATTGAAACACTTTGCACCTCCACATCTCCAAAAGTGCTCATTGGAGAAAATTGAAGCATAGCTCATTGGCACGTACTCCCCATGGCGAACATATATGCATGATGTCATCGGTGTCTTCATTATGACATCATAATTAGACAAGTAGAACACCTGATCCGATCAGTTTGAAATTTATTGAGCATGATCTCCACAAAAATTGTGAGAATTGAATTGATGATGTCATCAGTCATGTGGTTTGGCAACCATATTGGATTGAAAATGAAAACCTTCAAAAATCTTCTTTTCCAGAACAGCTTACTAGAGCGATGCCAAACTCCACACACATGATCTACTAGCTTTGGGGAATAAAGTTTGATAACGATAAAGCCATAGTCACATGGTCTAACAGCCATATTGGATTTTATGCAAAAAAATACATAAATGAAATTATTTATTGTTCCACTGAAAGAACTGAACGGGTCGATGCAAAATTTTAAGCACATGTTCGTATATCCATGGGGATATACTGCTGAATTTTTTTTTTTTTAATTAAAAAAAAGAAATAAAAAAATAAGTCATAGGTCATATGCTTTGGCAGCCATATTGGATTCAATGAAAATATTTTTTTAAATGTTTCTCTGAAAGTGCTTACTCCATCGATGCAAAGTTTTAGAAATACCATCTCACACCATTGCTGCATGTAGTGTGAAAATGATGGTGACGTCATAGGTCACGTGGTTTGGCAGACATCTAATAGAAAAACGAACGTTATCCGAAGCAACGTGAAACAATCACCACACAAAATACACCACACAAACATGTCCTCCAGGCGAGGGTTTGCAATCTCCGATTGCTCCTTGTTGTAGAATAAAACTGCAATGAAGGACCATGCATTAATGCATTATGCAGTTCCCCTTTCTACCAAGCTGACGTTTCCACAATTACATGATTGATGACATTGTTTAAATCACTTAAAGACCAGATGCATGAGGCAATTTTTAGACCCACCAAATTTATACGTACTTAAAAAGAAGAAATACATTAATGGTCTCAAAACCAGGTCACAAGACCTGCACAATTGGTTTATAAACTCATCTTTTAACCACCAGTACACCAGCTCACGATGGGAACGGCACGGGGTCATGTCGTTATCCTTACTATTGCCAATTATTACTATTACTTACGTTCGATAAAGTCATCGAAAAGATCAGACCGTGCTTCGCCACTCCAAATTCCCGATATGGATAAAAATAAATTCCAGGAATACGTAACGTAAATGGCACAATAATTTAATGAGCCGGTTTTGGATTTGGGGCCATGCAGAGGATACAGACACTGATGACAAGATTGGGTGGAGGGGGGAGGAGGTGGGGGAGTGGGGAGGGGTGGGGGAGGGGGGAGGGGGTGGGGGAGAGGGGAGGCGGTGAGGGGGCGACGAGGAGGAGGAGGAGCACAGAATGCAAACACTGGGGCTTCCTTCGTTTGTGTGTGTTCGGAGCTTGCAGCACAAACCGTTTTTCCTCCTCCACCTGATCCTCAAGCTGAATACATGCTTGACATTGCTTAATAAATTGGTGGCTTTGTTGTTAGGTGCTGGATGCGACTTGCCTTGCTTACAAACATGACCAAATTTTGAGAACTCATTTAATTGTGTGAAAGGCCAGGCATATCACGGATTCATTTGTTGCTCAAATTCACCGTGCTTTCGGATAAAGACACATGGAGACCTCACTCATGTCGGTGTTACATGAACGTAATGAAAAGTACCAGTCCAAGGGAACAATAGTTTACTCAGCACAGCTCTGTTTAATGAAATGGAGCGAATAGATTTGAGAGTGTGGGGCGGAGAGGAGTGCGAGTTGAAGATGTTATGGAGGGGCAGAGGTATGGGATGGAATGCAAGAATGGTTCAGGGAGCATCGTTTGGAAGGAGTAGTGCCATGACAAATGATTTGGGTAGATGAGGAGAGTTGCACCGGGTTAGAGGTGGAGGGAGGAGGGGGGAGGGAGAGGAGGAATTGGTTGGGAATTGCAGCGCGACTAACATCTGGGGCAGGGGTTTGCGCCACAACCAACATCTGGAGGTGGGGTGGGGGTGTGCAGAGACCAATTTCCTAAAGTATGGGGGAGGGGAATGGAGGATGGTTGTTGCGCAACTCCAAAGATTAGGGTGGGGTTGCACCATGATCAACATCTGGAGGCAGAGGGGACAGTTGTGCTGCAGCGAACGCCTTGGGGTGTGGGGGGAGTGGAGTGGAGAGAGTTCACGTTCTGACCAATGTTCAGTGGCTGGGTGTCGATGTGAGGGAGTGGAGTGGGGGTGGGGACGGGGGAAGGTGTGAGGTTGCTGCCGTGACCAATGCCTGGAGTTGGGGGGTTGGTGCACCACCACAAATGTGCTGATATGGGAGAGGAAGGAGTGCGAGGGGTGGGGGTGCGAGCAGGATTGCACCATGAGGAAAGTTTGGAGTGCACAATAGTGTACATTTTAAACAATACTGGACTGTACCCAATCCAATTCAAAAACGTTCTAGCTCTACATTTCCAAGTAAGAGTCTGAGGATTAAGATAATCCTGCATAATTCACCAAATAGCACTTTGATTAGCATAACATGATGGTGAAGCGCGGTGCTACGCGCGCTACTTGCTTACCAAGGAGGAAGCGGACAACGCGGTAAATCAAAAGAGTCTTTATTGAAAGAGCCCTACTGTAGCACTCCGGAGCTCGGGGCTGCGAGCCCCGTGTATATCCCGAGGCCACACCTACCCCTCGGGCGTGGCCGACGCCCACTTGGTGCGTGGATCACGCCAGTGAGCTTTCGTGTCCGCCACACGCGCCCCCCCCCCAGAATTCCCGCGCACCTGGAGGGCCAGTTTGCGGGGCAAACGGATGACCCGGCCGAAGCGCCCTCTGGCGACTGGCGGCGTCCGGCTGCACCCGGGATGGGTGCAGGACCGGGGGGCGGCGTGCCGGCGGGGCTGGGCGGTGCGGGGGTCCACCCGCAGGGGGGCGGCCCCGACGCGGGGGCCGAGCCACCGGCGGTGGGTGATCCACGTCGAGGTGGGCTGTCTTGAGGCGATCCACTGAGACGCGGTCGGGAGTACCGCCGATGTCCAAGGTGAAATGTTTCACCCCGGTCTCCAGCACGCGGAAAGGCCTGTCGTACTGGGGCCGCAGTGGTGTCCGGTGGGCGTCGTGCTGGACGAAGACGTACTCCGCGGTGCGAAGCTCCGGGGCGACGTGTGTAGGTGGGTGCCCGTGGTGCGCCGTCAGCACCAGGGCGAACCTCCGGGCGGTCTCCTGCAGCGCGGAGCGCTCCTGCGCCGCAGACCATGGTGCCGTGGGGTCGGGGAGGAACTCGCCCGGCACCCGCAGCGGTTGTCCAAAGACCAAATCCGCCGCGGCGGCGCGCAGGTCGTCCTTGGGCGCCGTCCGGAGGCCCAGCAGGACCCAGGGGAGCCTGTCGACCCAGCCGCCATCGCGGAGGGTGGCCCGGAGCACGGCCTTCAACGAGCGGTGGAACCGCTCGCACAGGCCGTTGGCCTGGGGGTGGTAGGCCGTGGTTCGGTGCAGCTGGACACCGAGCCCCGCGTGACCGCCCCCCAGAGCTCCGAGGTGAACTGGGGGCCGCGGTCGGACGAGATCACGTCGGGGTCACCAAATGAAGCGCGGTGCTACGCGCGCTACTTGCTTACCAAGGAGGAAGCGGACAACGCGGTAAATCAAAAAAGTCTTTATTGAAAGAGCCCTACTGTAGCACTCGAGCTCGGGGCTGCGAGCCCCGTGTATATCCCGAGGCCACGCCTACCCTTCGGGCGTGGCCGACGCCCACTTGGTGCGCAGAATGATGCCATCACGCCAGTAAGCTTTCGTGTCCTCCGGCCTGACGGGGACCTGATGGTAGCCGCGTATGAGGTCCACCTTTGAAAAGAAGGACATGCCCGCCAACCGGAAGGAGAAGTCCTGAATATGGGGGACGGGGTAGCGGTCGGGGGTGGTGGCGTCGTTGAGGCGCCGGTAGTCCCCGCACGGTCGCCATCCCCCGCCGGGCTTTGGCACGATGTGGAGCGGCGACGCCCAAGCACTCTCGGAGCGCCGCACGATGCCGAATCGCTCCAGCGTAGCGAACTCCGCTTTAGCTACTGCGAGCTTCGTCGGCTCGAGGCGGCGTGCCCGGGCGTAGACCGGTGGCCTGGTGGTGGGGATGTGGTGTTCCACCCCGTGCTTGACGGCCCCCGCCGAGAAGGTGGGCCGCGTGAGGGCCGGGAAACCGGCGAGGAGGCGGGTGAATTCGTCCGCTGCCGGAAGCGTACAGATCAACCTGGCCGGAACCGAACCGCTCAGCAAGCCGCTCGGCGAGCCGCTCCGGGAGCTGCTCAACGAGCCGGGCAGCGCGCAAGCGAGCGAGCTGAACGTCTCGGCCTGGACGAGCCTTCTGTGCTTTACGTCCACCAACAGCCCATTTGCACACAGGAAGTCCGCGCCAAGCAATGCCATGGGCACGTCGGCAGTGACGAACGACCACTGGAAAACCTGCCCTCCGAACCGCAGAGAGAGGCAGCGTTTTCCGTTTGTGCGTATGGACGTTCCGTTGGCAGCAAGCAGCGCTGGGCCCCGGGCCGCGGTTTGCTTGTCGGACGTACCGGCGGGAACGACACTCACCTGCGCTCCCGTGTCGCACAGGTAACGGCGCCCGGACAAGGTGTCCGTTATGAACAGTAGGCTGTTTGAACGGCCGGCGCTCAGTGCCACTACCGAGGGCCGACCCGGGCGTTTCCCGACCTGCCGAATGAGCACGGCGGGCGACACTGCCGAGCCTCGTGGCCGAACTTGGTGTGAAACCGGCACCAGGCTTGCGGTTTTCTCCGCGGCGGCGGAGGTGGGCGTGGCGTGGCGGCCGCCACGAGGCGCCCCTCGGGGTAGGGGTGGTCACCCGCAGGAGGTTCACCGGCCACGCGGTGCGTCGCGTAGTAGGGGTGGTCCCCCGCAGGAGGTTCAGCGGCCACGCGGTGCGTCGCGTAGTAGGGGTGGTCACCCGCAGCAGTTTCGGGCTCGGAGTAGGGGCGCGCAGCCGCAGCCGCCGCAGCCCCGGGAGCCGCGACGGCCGCACCGAAACTCACCCGCGTGTCTAAAGCCGTGAAGAACTTGTCGGCCTCGGCAGCGAGAGCTCGGGGTTCCGTTATCATGGAACCGGCCAACGCGAGGCGTACTCGTGCCGGCAGCTGGCGTCGAAATAGCGCTCGGAATAGAAAATCCGGGGTTTCGTCGCCCAGCAGCGCCCAGGACCGACGGTCGCGCGTCGCCGAGCTCGGGGAGGTCCAGGAGGCGGTCAGCCCGTGCGTCCACCATGAGGCCAAACGTGGCGAGGAGGAGACGCTTGATCGCCTCGTACCTGTGGTCGTCCGGCGGGTTCCTCAGGACAGACACGACCCGGGCGGCTGTGCCGGGCCCGAGGGCGGCGACGACGTGGTAGTATCGCGTCGCGTCGCCCGTGATGCGCCGAAGCTGAAACTGGGGTTCGGCTTGCACTAACCAGAGCTCGGCTTGGGCCTCCCAGAACTCAGGGAGCTTGACCGCGTTGATTGCCATTGCTATGGCGTGTTCGGGTGGTCAGCGACGGCTGAGCCAATGTCGAGGTCACCAAATGAAGCGCGGTGCTACGCGCGCTACTTGCTTACCAAGGAGGAAGCGGACAACGTGGTAAATCAAAAGAGTCTTTATTGAAAGAGCCCTACTGTAGCACTCCGGAGCTCGGGGCTGCGAGCCCCGTGTATATCCTGAGGCCACGCCTACCCATCGGGCGTGGCCGACGCCCACTTGGTGCGCGGAATGATGCCATCACGCCAGTGAGCTTTCGGGTCCGCCACAATGGCCAATATTAAAGATAACGATCCAATCGTTATCTTTAATTAGCATGAACATATCAAACAGCAAAACTTAGTGTTCAAAAGCATCCTATTTTTTGGTTATAAGATGGGAGGTAGTAACCAAGGATTTTTCGCTTTCACACAACTGAAAAGATTTTTCAACAGATGCAACGATGCTCATGGCTGATAAAACAGCACAACACAAGATTGTGAAGAAGTCTCAACCTTCCCTACGGGCATCTTGAGATACAAATTCTTTTATATTCCCTCCCCTCCCCCGTCCCCTCCCCCACACCAATCAAAGGTAATAGTCGTGGCCAAAAATATTGGCACCCTCACACTTTTTTCAAATAACTCACAATTTTCTCTAAAAATAAGTTGAAATTGACAAAAGTATTTGGTCTCCACAATTCTTTATTTCACTCTTAATATTGCAGAACCTTTGTTTTTGATTCAGAACTTAATATATCATTTTAAATCAGAAAAGAAAATGCTTCTTTGTTGCACGTTAAAATAGCCGGGAATAGAATAACGCACATGTGACCGTTGTTCAGTCCGCGACAAAACCATCACAGCAACGACAACCAAAGAAAAAGTGATGACGTGGACGCAAGGTACGCACACGACATGTACGCACGCACACGTCATGCCCGTATGCGTGCACAACCGTAACGGGTTATCGGGGGGGGGGGAAAGGTAAAATGTTTTGCAAGACCCCCTTATGTCCACAGGACATTCTCCCAGAAGGATTTTGGCTTGTGTGTTTTGAGTGAGTGTTTTGGCAAACTCCAGTCGGCCTTTCTTACGTCTTTCTCAGCAGTTGGGTCCTTGCGGCCACGTCCAGGGAGATTGGCTACAGTGCCATGGGCCTTAAACGTCCTGATAACATTGCGTATGGTGGACACGGGAACATCAAGGTCTCTGGAGATGGACTTGTAGCCTTGATTGTCCATGCTTAGCTTCAATCTTGTCTGACCTCCTCAGACAATTCCCTGGTTTTCTTTCTTTTCTCCATGCTCATTGAGGTACACACAGTGACACAAAACAGCAGAACGACTCCTTTTCTCTATTCAAACTGGTTGAATGAGTGATTTTTCTATTGCACGCACCTGCAACTCACCGCAGGTAAGTTCATTTGCAAAGTAAAGGAGAATCACCTGCTTGAAATCTATTTCTAACAACTTCTAAAAGGTGCCAATAATATTATCCGGGCCATTTTAAGATTTCAGTGTGGAATAAGCTAAGATTTTGTAATCTGTTCAGCTTTTTTGTTTTGTTCCACTGAAAACCACAGAAATACATATGTGGATAGCAAAATATTTTTTAATTTCAACAATTTTCTGGAAGAAATGGTGCATTATTTGAAAAAGGTGCAAGGGTGCCAATATTTTTGAGGATAAGAGGATAAGAGGGGTGGATAAGGAAGTTTCTTTCTTTCTCAGTACTTGAATTACAGCCGATTGGAGTGTAGCCATTTCAAAGACAAGAGGAGGAAGCCAAAGAGCAATCAGCACATCTGCACATTCTCCACGCCACACCAACAAGATAAGCACGTCGACTTTGCAAACCTATTACCAAGAGATGGTCATTACGTGGCAACCAGTTGGAGATAGATAATCAGATTAAAGAATGCTAGAATGTACAATCAAATTCCAAGAGCTATGCCACCATTTCTCCCAGTCTGAATCGGTCAATGAGGATAATCCTGCATGTCATTTCACACTATTAGGCACATGTTAAGTTGAAATCCAAACTGCATCCATCAACAAACTTTTTAATGTTCTCCAAATCTGCAGGTGGACTGCCATTCCAACGATCTATTTGTAGCCACCTTCTGTACAATAACTTGATTCACAATGATGTTTAGATTTTAGTTCAGGTCCAAATCCAGATCTGGCCTATCAGTGGATACAAAAGCCTGGTGTTGGCTTAGCGGTTAGGGTGCCGGCTTGGGATCCTAGGATCCTGGGTTCGAATCCCGGTCGATCGCTAAATTAACACCAGGGGGGTTGACTCAGCCTGTCATCCTTCCGAGGTCGGCAAATTGAGTACCAGCTTGCTGGGATGAATGATCCCGGTGTGTACCCCGGTTTAGAATAGGTACACCGTATCCCTGCACATCGTAAGAGGCGACCAAGGGTTGGCGCCAGGAAGGGCATCCGGCCATAAAAACATTGCCTCAAACAGGGAACCATGATTGTCATGGGGCCCGCAAGGCTAACCCCTGCTCTAGCAGGGAAAATGGCCTTAAAATGATCATTCATTCATTCACAATGATGTAACCAATAACAGCAATCCATATTAATTAATGGCCCACAACTAGCAAAGTATTTCGCAATCTTCACTTCAAGATGTAAGCCCCAAAATTCCTCGCTATGACAACCTGGGCAATTAAAATTGCAAGACCTCTCCACATCTTTCTTGAGTCAACTTTTCAAGGCATTTCCATCTCTTTCCCAATCGTGAAATGTAGAGATGGTGGACAAAAATGGAAACACCAGGGTACACGGGTCGTATGGGGTACAACATATATGCAAAATTTAAAGTTGTATCACTCTTTTTGAAACACCCTGTGTGTATATATATTATATTCCGTATTAAGAGCCACATGACCACAAGAGGAGACCCCATTGACTTTGAAAGGGGTGCAATTGTTGATGCATAGTTAGCAGGCTCATCAGTGAGAAAGGCTGCAGATGTGCCTGCTAAACATGCATCAACAAATTGTTAACATGTCATGAGGTACTGTCTCGAAGGTGATGTAAACCTGGGAGAAAGAAGGAAAGACATCATGGAAGGACAACATTGGGCAGAAGCGCAAACTCAACAAGTGTGATGCACGGGCATTAGTCCGGACTGTGAGGCGAAACAAGAGCGCAATGGCAGACAAACTGCGTGCGGAGCTCAGTGTCGGTCATGAGCATCCAGTATCGTCAAAACTGTCATAAGGGAACTTCACAGGCCAGGATACCATCGCCGGGTTTCTATGCACCAACCGTTCATATCACCTGGCAACATCAGTTTGTGTGTCCAGTGGTGCAAGGAGCATAGGCAAAGAAATGCTGAGCAGTGGAGGAATGCGACATGGCCTTCACCATGTTCTCGACAACTGGAGGCATGCACGTGTGGCGACAACGCAGGAAGCTTTACAGCCCCGAATGCCTGGTTCCAATGGTTCTATAATGGAGTGGGTGCATTTCCTGACATTGCTTGGTCCACTCATTCCATAAGAAAGCAGGGTTGATGCAGTACCCTAGGTTACCATCCCGAACAATCATCTGAATCTTATGATGCTGCCTTTCATCTCTGCTGGGAGGGGTGTCTTTTAGGATGACATTGGGCACAGGGCAAGTGTTGTCACTGGGTGGTTTGAGGATCACGAGGACGAAGTTACCCATCTTCCATAGCCCTCTCAATCACCAGACCTCAATCCCATAGAGCATTTGGGGGACTGTCTGAAGGTTTCCACTTTTCTCAAACCAATGTGAATTGGAGGACTACCTTGTGGAAGAATGGTGCCACATTCCTGCAGAACATTTCCAGACCCTCATCGACTCCATGCCACATTGTATCCATGCTATCCTGGATGCGCATGGTGGCCTCTAACACCCTAATAAGCATGACATTCTGTTGGTGTTTCCATTTTTTTTTGTCCCCTGCCCTGGATAGTGAATCGCTCAAAATAAAAATTAAAAAAACCCACAACTTAGCATAAAACGATGTATGCAAAAGAATAAAATAAAAAATTCAAACGAAAATAATTAAATAAGCAACAATTAATGGAAACAAGATGAGACAAAATAAATTAATGTACTAAAGTAGTGAGAATTATGCACCTTCATTCAAGTTCATCCTCTGATAAAATGCACATTTCCTGCAGTTGCCTGACAGTTCTGAGTGCTCACTTCTGAACCCTGATAAGCTTTCTGGAAGAGGTTGGGAAATGCAGTTCACACGGCTTATGAGGAAGTAAAGGAATTGGCATTGGAGAGAATCTCCATACAATAATGATATTCCTGCACCGAACAGACTACCAATTGATGCTGAAAACAACCACATCATTAAAATGACGGTTGTCTGTCCCGTTCAAGTCTATGTGTATGTTTAGTTTATCATCTCCGCTCTCACCACTTCACACATAGTCAAACGTTGGAGGCATAATTTACAATATCTTACAATCCTGAAGACACCTACATTTACTTCAAACTTTTATTCTGATCAGCCCAGACCCAAGTAAGCTTTTGCCCAAGCATTTAATTTCCATGCCGGAAGATGCCACAGCATGCTGTACCGCTGGGCGGCGCTTCAAGCATGACTTCACGGGATTGTTGCTGTCGATTTATGGCCCACCCATCCTATCAAATCGCAATACTATGCAATCACAAGTCTTTGCCAGGTACGTCTGCTAATTTCAGATATATTTATTTTACTTCTCATTTGTTTGTTTTTACAAGGAACCCACCCAGCAAGACTGATAAATCATGGTGCGATTCTCAAGACTGACTCTCGTTCTCAAAGCAGTAATGCAACCAGTCGGAAAAACACAAACATGCTTTCAGAGCAAGAGGATGGGGATAACCCAAAGCATATGCTGCATGTGCATTTAGGTGCAAATGAACAGCTGGGAAGCTTGGTGCCAAAAATTGACACCAGAAGAAAATGACAGAATTAGCAAGAGGGCAGAGGATTGCTGAGCAACCAGCACCCACGAGTTTCCAATTATAGAAGACCGAGACGTACACCTCCATGTCTATCTTTGCTACATGGTTAGCTTTCCACATATCCAAGTCCGATTTAGTGGTTGTGCAAGGGAGAGGAGGGGGGGGGGGGGGGTTCTCTATATCATGAAAAGAGTAGCCAACTCCATCAATAAAAGCAAAGCAACGTCATATGCTATTAGTGTTTCTGTTCAACAACAAGTGCAAGAAACTAAACAGTGATATAAACCTTTAGCTTAACAGATGTCTAGCATAACAAAAAAGAAAGGAGGGAGACAAATTTGAGAAAAGGAAGGGGAAAGGGAGGGGTTAAGATGATTTAGGAAAAGGAGGATCAGAGATAGAAAAAGAGGGAGGGAGAGTGGGGGAGATGGGAGACTAAATGTCAGACAAAAATGCAAAAATAAATATGGAAATAGTCATATGGGAGGAGGGGGGAAGAGGTCATCAATAATTCCAATCATTTTAATTTCATTTAAATATATCACAAGAATATTATCCCTTTTAGAAGAGCATTCTCCAAAATGCCTTAGATATGGCATGTGGAAACTAGAACGGCACTCGGTAGAGCACAAACCTCCGCCAGTCTGAATAATTTCCTTTTTGTATCCATCCGATAGGCCGGATATTCATTCGGACCTGAACCGACTGCTGTTGTCACAAACCCAACTCATCCACATAGTTTTGTCCTACTGCGTCCACAACTTTTTGAAATATCATGCTCTATTGCTCTATATATAATTTTGGCCCCATATCTCAATGGTGAAGAATCACTTAACAATCACAATATATATATATACTAGTGGGGTCACCCGTGGGAATCCCACGAGCATGGACGTGTGTGACATTTGGACATCTTGATTTAGATGCTGCACATTAAATTTTACAAAATACTGGCAATTCATCAGATCCAGAAATGGTGTAATGAACACAATTTATTTATTTCACATAATATGTGACCCCTCACTCCTCTCCACCCTCACGCCTCTCCAATCCCACTCCTCCTCACACTCCCCTCCAATACCTCCTCACACTCCTCTCCAATCCCTCACACTCCTCTCCAATCCCTCACACTCCTCTCCAATCCCTCACACTCCTCTCCAATCCCTCACACTCCTCTCCAATCCCTCACACTCCTCTCCAATCCCTCACACTCCTCTCCAATCCCTCACACTCCTCTCCAATCCCTCACACTCCTCTCCAATCCCTCACACTCCTCTCCAATCCCTCACACTCCTCTCCAATCCCTCACACTCCTCTCCAATCCCTCACACTCCTCTCCAATCCCTCACACTCCTCTCCAATCCCTCACACTCCTCTCCAATCCCTCACACTCCTCTCCAATCCCTCACACTCCTCTCCAATCCCTCACACTCCTCTCCAATCCCTCACACTCCTCTCCAATCCCTCACACTCCTCTCCAATCCCTCACACTCCTCTCCAATCCCTCACACTCCTCTCCAATCCCTCACACTCTTCTCCAATCCCTCACACTCCTCTCCAATCCCTCACACTCTTCTCCAATCCCTCACACTCTTCTCCAATCCCTCACACTCTTCTCCAATCCCTCACACTCTTCTCCAATCCCTCACACTCTTCTCCAATCCCTCACACTCTTCTCCAATCGCTCCTCACTCTCCTCTCCAATCGCTCCTCACTCTCCTCTCGAATCGCTCATCACTCTCCTCTCCAATCGCTCCTCACTCTCCTCTCCAATCGCTCCTCACTCTCCTCTCCAATCGCTCCTCACTCTCCTCTCCAATCGCTCCTCACTCTCCTCTCCAATCGCTCCTCACTCTCCTCTCCAATCGCTCCTCACTCTCCTCTCCAATCGCTCCTCACTCTCCTCTCCAATCGCTCCTCACTCTCCTCTCCAATCGCTCCTCACTCTCCTCTCCAATCGCTCCTCACTCTCCTCTCCAATTGCTCCTCACTCTCCTCTCCAATCGCTCCTCACTCTCCTCTCCAATCGCTCCTCGCTCTCCAACCCCTCGCTCCTCGCTCTCCAACACCTAGGTCCTCGCTCTCCAACCCCTAGGTCCTCGCTCCCCAACCCCTAACTCCTCTCCACCCCCTCGCTCCTCAGTCCTCTCCAACCCCTCGCTCCTCAGTCCTCTCCAACCCCTCGCTCCTCAGTCCTCTCCAACCCTCATCGTTGTTGCAGCAGCATCCTGTGCGGTTCTCCCGTCTCGTTCTTTTTCTCGCTGCATGATGTTCAAGTTTGCATTGACGTTCGTCGACAGACTCGTTCACCCGTCTCATTCGTTTTCTTGCTGCATCCTGTTCATGTCTGCGTTCTTCATCGACCGTCTCATTCATTTTGGAAATGGAAGTTTCCACTCAACGCATGAATTGTCACGATCCTCAAGCAGAAGTGTCTCATAATCATCAAATGACAAATGGAAAGTAAATTACATTGTGAAAATTAAAGATTTCAAATAAACCTATTTAAAGTGTATGCGCACATAACTAATAAAAAAAAAACGAAGAAATATCTCTCAGTAATTTCCTGAAACATATTTTACTTCCGGATAATAATGTTGAATGAAATAAGAATGAAGAAATATATATGTCGTTTTGTGATGACTGTCATCAAAAGTAAAAGTAATATATCTTAACGGAAAAGAAAAAGCAAATTTTTAATATTTGTCGACATTTTCCCCGACTTATTTTAGGCGGTGTATTTTCGTGTATCATTGTAGCGCGATTTTTAAAAATATATCTCTGCATTTTCCCCGTGTGTGCGTGAATGTTCTCAATTATTTCTGACACTGAGTCTAAAACCATCGATAAAAATGAAATCAGATGGTGAATTGGAGATAAAATCGTGAGGGTGACTCAATGAATGGGCTTTATTTTACAGGCCTTTGAGAAATCATTTCGTTCTATAAACGGAAACTTTCATGGGATTCTCTTCCCGTTTTTTTTCAACCGAGTCTAAAACTATGTTAGCGACTGTTAAAAATGAAATGATATATCGAATTTGAGTTGAAATAAACCTGTGTGAGAGAGAAAGACAGCACGGGCCTAACTAAACAGGCCTCAAAGCTATTCGAGGTAATAAAATGGTGGATATTTGTTGACATGAAGCCTCTCCAAGAATGAGTGGAGCTACTCTGTAAACAGAGTAAGCCACACCCCCGGACAGACAGACAGAATCACCGTAGCCTATTATAATATATATATATATATATATATATATATATATATATATATATATATATATATATATATATATATATATATATATATATACACAGACTTGGCATTTAATAAGGAATATTTTTTTTGTGGGGGTGAACTTACTTTTCAAGATGACTCAGAACCAAAAGTTCATTGGAATTATGTTGAAATTATTCTAGATTTTGTTAATGTGACCTTTAACAGAAACAAAAACCACATTTGACCTTTTGATGCAAATAAATTGATCCTTGAAAGTGATGTAAACTGATATCGAACTCAATTCACGGACAGTACTGTGTTAAATTTCTGTGCGTTTTCCATAAGTATCTCTTTATTTTGCACATTCGCCAAAAAAAAAAATTTTTTAAACAAAAGTTAAATTACGACTGGGATTACGGACAGTAAAATTACAGTTCAGTATTTCGTGTAACCCCCACGAGCATTCAGGAGAGCACGTACACATCGAGGCATGCTGTTCACGAGATTTGCCAGGGTTTGGACAGGAATCGCTTGCCATGCAGTGACAATAGCCTGCTGCAATTCACGCACAGAGGCAGGCTGCGGGTCCAAGTTGTCGATTTGACGCGTTGATTCTGCCCACAAGTTCTCTATCGGATTCATATCCGGGGACATGGTAGGCCACTCCATATGCTCTACACCACGGTCAGCAAGAAAGTGTTGGATCATGTGAGCACGATGAGGCCGTGCATTGCCATCTTGGAAGACAAAGTTTCCCCGAAAGGCTGCACGAACAAATGGAAGCAATATTTCTTCCAGAATGGCCCTGTGCTTGAACTGGTTCAGGTTTCCATTCAGAGCAACCAGGTCAGTTTTGCCCCCTGCATGAAAAGCAGCCCAAACGGTCACCCCACCACCTCCAGCTTGGACTCTTGGCACTATACAATCTTCGTTGTAGGCTTCCTACACTTGTGTGCGCACTCGGACGTGGCCATCTTCACGATAGACCAGAAATCTAGACTCGTCACTGAAGATCACGTGATTCCAGTGTCCTGGCTGCCATTGACGGTGCTCTCTGGCCCACTGCAATCGGCGCTGTCGGTGTTGTCTGGTCAGACGTGGCTTTCTCAGGGGACGCCTGGCACGATAGCCTGCTTGAACCAGTCGTTGGCTGACTAGCCTTCTGGGTACAGGCACATTTGTCAGTTGCTGCCACTCAGCCCTAAGCCGATTAGCTGACTTGGTACGGCCATTGCGGACTAACCGGTGCAGCTGGCGATCATCCCTCCTTGTGGTTCTGCGGGGACGTCCTGGCCTCGGTATTGGAGTAGGGACACCCCTCTGAGCATTTCCTTTCAGGATATTTGACACCTGACCTTGAGTGATGCCATACTGCCAAGCAATAGCACGCTGTTTCATGCCGGAATTTCGTAAAGCCACCACTAAATGACAAACAGCATTGTTGAGTTGACGGACCATCTCCAGGGGAAGCGGCAATAACCTTTGTAGACGTGCAGCAGTTGTTTTCCACTAATACAGAACGCAACAACCTTTATATACACGATTGTGAAGCCAATCATCAAATGTACCTGTCCGTACATTTTGTCACGCCACCTGTTATATAATGCTGTTATTGACTTCTTGCTGCGACAGACAGTGACATGGTTCTTTTAACAAAGAAATCATCGAAGCGTAAAAGAAACTCACCAGATTGATATACCGAGTTCAGAAAGTAAACCCAAGTCAAGAAAAAAAAAATTCCATATTAAATGCCAAGTCTGTGTGTGTGTGTGTGTGTATATATATATATATATATATATATATACCTATATACTGAAACGCAAAAGAAACTTACCACCTTTGAAACCTTTAAATATCAACAATAACACTGCGTGTAGTAAATGTGTGAACTTATTTGTGGACAATAGTGTCCTCACTGTCAGACAAAACGGTCACGGATGGTCACTTGAACCTTCAATGGTCACTTCATAGCACAGCTGTTGAACAGCCGTTTTGACTGTCAGTGATTAGCCAAGGGGTACGGGATGATTTTAATGAGCTGCACGTGATGTCTTGATATTGGCTTTAAAAAGGCCAGTGCAAAATGGGCATTTCAATCAACATGCCACGATTGTCAAGGGATCAACGGCAGCGTGCCCTGGGCATGCTGCAAGGCGGACTGAGCTACCGTGAGGTGGCACGTCGCCTTGGCTGTTCACACCAGACGATATCAGCCCTGGTGGACAGAGACACCCTCCACAACTCTGCAGATGACAGACCTCGATCAGGGAGGCCAAGAGTCACCACTGCAAGGCAGGACAGGCAGATGGTCCGAAGTCACCTGCGGGATCGATTCCGTCCAGCATCCCGCACTGCGGCAGAAACTCCGGGGCGTGCAAACCCACAGATCTCCAATGATACTGCACGAAGACGACTGCATGACTATGGTCTGACTGCCAGAAGACCATACAGAGGCCACTTGTTTGAAATGTAATAAAATTGTAACAGTTCAAAATAAAACAAACCAACAATTGCTAATTGAAACATTGGCATTTTTTTGATGACATGTCAAGTTTTTGACCAAGATACACCATCTCATCAGTTTGTTCTACAGTACAGAACAGCACAGGGTGCAATGTCAGTCCCCTTTCAATAGCGTGTGGCCACCATTGTTTTGGATACAGGCAGTGCATCGTCGGCCTATACTGCCTACCAGTCTTTGGATGGATTGCTGCTGGATTCTGTCCCACTCAGTCCTCAATGTCTGAAGCAGCTCTGCCCGTGTCCTGGCCCTGCCAACTACGTGTCTCCCAAGCTCATCCCACAGGTGCTCTATGGGATTCAGGTCAGGGGAGAGCGCAGGCCACTGCATGGTGTTGATGTTCTCGCCTTGGAGAAATGCAGTGGTAAAGCGAGCAGCATGGGGACGAGCGTTGTCATGCTGAAAGGTTCTCAGTTCTGGGTGGTCTAGCAGGAATGGCAGCAGATGAGGTCGCAGGATGTTATCCACATACCGCTGGGCGTTAAGATTCCCATCCACAACCACCAGTGGTGTCTTGTACCGGCCTGATATGGCAGCCCACACCATCACACTTGGGCCACCCCACCTGTTGGCTTGACGCACGCAACAATCGGCATATCGCTCGCCAGTTCTTCTCCAGACACACTCATGCCCATCAGGACTGTCCACACAGAACCTTGACTCATCGCTGAAAGCGACCTCGTTCCACTGCACCAAGGTCCACCGCTGATGCTGCTGGCACCATCTCTGTCGGTTGCGGCGATGGGCAGCCGTCATCACGGGGCCTCTGTATGGTCTTCTGGCAGTCAGACCATAGTCATGCAGTCGTCTTCGTGCAGTATCATTGGAGATCCATGGGTTTGCACGCCTCGGAGTTTCTGCCGCAGTGCGGGATGCTGGACGGAATCGATCCCGCAGGTGACTTCGGACCATCTGCCTGTCCTGCCTTGCAGTGGTGACTCTTGGCCTCCCTGATCGAGGTCTGTCTTCTGCAGAGTTGTGGAGGGTGTCTCTGTCCACCAGGGCCGATATCGTCTGGTGTGAACAGCCAAGGCGACGTGCCACCTCACGGTAGCTCAGTCCGCCTTGCAGCATGCCCAGGGCACACTGCCGTTGATCCCTTGACAATCGTGGCATGTTGATTGAAATGCCTATTTTGCACTGGCCTTTTTAAAGCCAATATCAAGACATCACGTGCAGCTCATTAAAATCATCGGGTACCCCTTGGCTAATCGCTGACAGTCAAAATGGCTGTTCAACAGCTGTGCTATGAAGTGACCATTGAAGGTTCAAGTGACCATCCGTGACCATTTTGTCTGACAGTGAGGACACTAATGTCCACAAATAAGTTCACACATTTACTACACGCAGTGTTATTGTTGATATTTAAAGGTTTCAAAGGTGGTAAGTTTCTTTTGCGTTTCAGTATATATATATATATATATATATATATATATATATATATATATATATATACACAAAGAATTAAGTTAAGCACCCCTACACAAAGAATTAAGTTAAGCACCCCCTAATATATATTCTTTGTGTATATGTATACATTGGCATATATTCTAAGGTCCCTCCAATAGCCAATCTGGATGAATTGGAACGTGCATTACACCGGGAATGGAACAACCCGCCACAGCAACGCATACGACGGCTTACAGGGTCTATGAGACGTAGGGTTGAGTCAGTGATCCGATCACGTGGGTCCTACACACGTTATTGACGCAAAGATCGCTAGAGGTCTTCTCAGAACAATGACTGTACGTTAGAAAACATAAACGTCATCCACACTGTCCGTGATGGACCTATAGCTCCATACTTAAATTGAGGTGAAAATATGCCTAAAATTCCCAAAAAATTTCACCTTAAATTATTCAGAATAAAATATTGAAAACGGCATGATTGTTATGTTTTTATGTGACCATAATATCACTTCTCCAGTAAATATAGCAATATCATGGGTATATTACACTGTTTTGACGACAACAAACTTGTAATGTGCGAGGTTGTAAAAAAAACGGGGGGGGTGCTTAACTTAATTCTTTGTGTATATATATATATATATATATATAAATATATATATATATATATATATATATATATATATATATATATATATATATATATATAGTTGCGGATATGGGATTTGCATCCATCCATATCCGCTTGTAAATATTCCCCTATTTCCTCAATACTTCCCAACTATCCCCAATCCCCCATTCCCTAGTCCCATTTTCTGTAAACAACACTCTGTAGACCCGACCTCCCCCTATTTCCCCCATTAAATGTCGTGCCCAGGTTCACCGCATCTCATGTAAGACAACTATAGGACATCTTGCTAGTTATTCTTAGTCTATGTCAGTTAAGGACTCGTTTCCATTAATTCGGACCCTTCGTTGCACCAGAATGTGATTGTATGGCACCGTTAGGAAGTTTAGGACCTCCCAATACCCCCCCGCAGCTCTTCCTCACGGTTCAGCAACAACAACAACAACAATAGCAACAGCAACGGCAGCGGCATGCACAGGGAGTGCGCGTCCTCACTCCGGCTTGGTTGGTAGGGGGAGTTGGGAGGGCATGAGGCCTTCCCAACGAGCCGCCATCGAACATGTGCTCGACGGGGTTACCAAATAGGGGCTCCCTGTCAGCTCCTCGTCAAGGGCGGAGCCCGGTAACCCCCGCACCCAATGGAAGCGGCGGACCGGCCCCAGGGGGGCGGAGCCAACCAGCCGAGGGCGTGTCACTCCCCGCTGAGCATGCGCAGGAAGAGGGAGGTGACGTCAGATGCGCGCTGAGCTTGAAGCAAGAGAGACGTCCCTTCCGAGCGCTGTGACACCTCCCTGCATCTCTTGGACCGTGCTTGATCCTGTCCCCGAGCCAAGGTGCACCTTGTGCTATCAACCTACCTGTCGATTCCTGCCATCAATCCCTGTGTAAGTCTACCTTGTTCCGTTTGTCTGTGGTCTGTCTGGGCTAAGATAAGACTGTAATTAAGTGCCCATCTCTTCTGTGTCTTTACCTCACTACCTTGTAATCTACCCCCTTTTCTCCACCACTGTAATTATACCCTCCTCCGGAGGTCTTGAGAACTGTACCCCTTGCGTCGTTTCATCTATCCCAGTCGTTGTGTCCTTTCCATCATTGATTTAGCATAGCGTGAATTTGGTCAACGTCGGGGTGGAATCGGGGTCTAGTCGGGGAATAACTGTTCGGTCGCGGCAATACCACCGCTCGGTAAATAACATCTAAACCACGTCCGTAAAAAAAAAAATATATATATATATATATATATATTGTTGTGGGTATGAGAATGGTTTTTTTGTTGTTGTTGTGTAAATTGTTGGAAAAATATCGCCCTCCTTACTCCAGTTATGTATAAAGGTCAAAGTGCGTCCCGGAATTAGTTCAAAAGCACTCACGTTAGCCAATAATAGATTTCCCCCTTGTTGACAGTTATTTCCTTATTCTGTGTATTAGGTTAAGGCTATGTCGTCCATTAATTGATACTCCATTGCACCGAAGTCAAATAAGCTAGTTCCTCTTTCGTTTTCATCCCAGCGGTGCGAGTGGTTTTCCATCGCCGCAAGACTCCATCAGCCACGAGGTCATCTCGGAGCAGGAGGTGGGAGGAGTCGGCCCAGCGCCGTGGACAAGGCGTGGCCTAGCCAACGCCTCCTCTCAGGGCGGGGTCGGTGAGCCTCGCGACCAATCAGGGCCGAGGCGAGCTCACCGATGGGCGTGTCCTAGCGGCCGGCGTCTTGATCGCCAGGCGCGCTATAAAACGGGTGCGCATGCGTCAGTCAGGTGGTGGTTGTCGGTGGTGAGGAGTTGGTTGGTGGTTGGTGGCTAAAAGTACAGTTGTTGTTGAAGGAGGAAGGGTTGATGAAGAAAGTGGCGTGGGAGGAGGACGAGTTGAGTGTGGCATTAAGTGGCAATAAAAGTGGAGCTGAAGAGCCCGGAGTCCAGCACGAAGCGTCCATCCGCTCGCGGTGAACAATACGCGCCGCTGCACACGAAGGCTTTCCCGCCAAGAACGTGAGTCGACTCCTGGAGCGGGACCTCGACGACTGCAGTGGCCTGGGCCTTCCCATTCCTCCTTCCAGCCAATCCACTCTGCAATTCCCCGTGTGAGTCCGTCTTTGTTTGTTCTGTCCAGGGTATAAGTTAAGCCTGTTTAGATAAGCTAGCATTTCACTGTGTCACCTTTCCTCTTCTGTATTTTATTTTCTTATCCTTCCTTCTTCCTTGGTTTCTTTCAATTGTGTAAATAGTAAATAATTCATATTTGTATTTCTTACCCTTTGCCTTTCTTTCTTCTTTACACCCTTCGTCTTAGTCTTTTCCCCATTGAATATCTGTGGCGCGATTCGGCCAAAGTTCAGGAATCGGGTTAGTCGGGGTAACTGTTCGGGCGCGGCGGCCATCCGCTCGGCAAACAACATCCTCGCCGCGGTCCCGTAACAATATATATATATATATATATATATATATATATATACATATATATATATAAATATATATATATATATATAAATATATATATATATATATAGATATATATATATAAATATATATATATAAATATATATATATATATATATACATAAATATATATATATATATATATACATAAATATATATATATATATATATATACATAAATATATATATATATATATATAAATATATATATATATATATATATATATATATATATATATATTGTTGCGGAGATGAGGACTATTTTTTTTTGATTATGTGTATTGTGGTAAATTGGTGTGAATTATTATTATTGTTGTTGTTATTCTGTGCCTCCTGCCTCCGGAGCTGTGTAAAGATCAAAAGGGCGTCCCATAGTCCACAAGCATACACGTCAGCCAATCATAGAATATCCATGTTCGATAGTTATATCTTATTCTGTGTTTTAGGATAAGGCTGTGTCTCCCATTAATTGAAATACTCCATTGCACCAGTGAAAGAGAATAGATCCCCTTTCCTTCCCATCCCCAAAATCTCCATCCCATCTTACATCCCCTCTCGTCATTGCCGAGCCTCGATTGCCCATATTACCTCCCCTCCAATAACCGCCATTGACCACGAGGCTCGAGTCAGGGAAGAAAGGCGTGTCTCCACCTCGTCAGAGGGGAGGAGGGGCGTGCCCGCCCGTCGTCATCCAGGGCAGAGCCCGAGGGTCGCGCGACCAACCAGGGCCGAGGTGAGCACCCCGATGGGCGTGTCCTGAACGCCGGCGGCTTAACCGCCGGAGGCGCTATAAAAAGGCGCGCACGGAAGTAAAAAGGGAGGTGGTTGGACAGTTGGTTGGTTGCACAAAGAGAGAAGGGTTGTTGAGAGAGAAGAGTTGGTTGCAGGAGTTGGTTGCAAGGTTGTTGGTTGCGGAAGTTGGTTGCAAAAGGAGTCGGTGGTCAGTTGGTTGCGGTGAGGAGTCGGTGGTGAGGAGTGAGAGAAACACGACAGAGTTGAGGGTTTGGACCAGACAAGTCCGGGGAACGCAGCGGACGGCGGCCGCAGCAGCCAGACCACCCAACCGCCAAAGGGGGCCTGAACGGCGGTTTGGAGCAGGGCCGAAGAGGAACGGCGGCTGCTGAACGCGCCGGTTGTGCTGCATGACCCCCCTTGGACCTCCCTCCCCCCTCCAGCCATCCACATCCTGCCATTTTCAGCAATTCCCCGCGTGAGTCAGCGTTTTGTTTGTTCTGTCCCTGGGTATTTAATTAAGTCTGTAGGTAAGCTAAATTTGCACTGTGTCACCTGCGTCTTGTGCTTGTAAATAAACGTAATTGTTTCTTTTTGCTTGTGTGTAAATAGTAGGAATAAATGTAGTAGTATTTCAAACCTTTTTTGTCTTCCTTTTTCCTCTTGCATTGCGTCGTTTCTGTCTTTTCCCTCATTGAGCAGCTAGGGTGCGATACGGCCAAAGTCTGGGTGAATCGGGTGAGTTTTGTTACGTCGCGGTTTTACACCACCGCTCGGTCTATAACATCTTAACCGCGATCTGTAACAATTGGTGTCAGGAGTGGGATTCGAGGCCCGAACCAAATTTTTAAAACGAATAGAAAAAAAAAATTTGGTCAAAATTTGGAGCGGACGAAATTTGTTTTGTTTTATAAAGTAAAACCCGAATTTTGAAATCGCGCCATGGCTGTTCAAGGCGACGGGATGCCGGTGGGAGAGATAGAGGGGTTAGAAGTAACCCAGGACTTCGGGGAAGAAAGGGAGGAGGAAAATGGCAATGTGGTTGCGGGAATAACAGGCGCGCAAAATGGCGCGCTCGCGCACGTGGTTGAGGGGGCCACGGTCGCGGAACCAATGAGCGCGGCCCAAATGCAAGCCTTCATGGCCCAATTCATGGTGGAAATGCAGAAAAAAAACGACAGTATAGTACAAATGCAGGCGTCCCTCAACCTGCAGAGTGAGCAAAGGAGGGCTGATAGTGAAAAAATGGAAAGCAGAATTATGGGGCAAATGGGGGTAATGAGGGACGAAGCGAGGGGTACTGGTGAGGAGTTAGACAGGAAATTTGGGAAGTTCGACAATAATTTTGAGGAGTTAGACAAGAAATTTGGGAAGTTAAACAAAAATTTTGAGGAAAGTTGGAAATAGCAAATTTGATTGGTTAAGAGGGAGATAAAGGAGGAAGTCATGGAATATGTACAAGGTCTGTGTTCAAATCATGATGCGGTGCTCACTAACCAAATTAAAAGTTTGCAGGTGATGGAGGAGAAGCGAAGAGGAAGAGGACCCGGTGTAAGTGGTGACCAATATGGTCGTGCGTATGATGCGCCAGGGGATTTAAGAAGCTTGGGGGTCGAGATAGACCCGGGTGTTCGTGAGAGGCCGTTGGTGAAGTGTGCGACAGGTCTGGTGTGCGAAAGAGGAGGTGTGCGAGAAAGTCCGACTCTGGGGTGTGTGAGGAAAAAGTGCGTGCCAAGGAGTGAGGGTGCTGGCGAGAGTGAGTCGGTCGTAGCGTGTGCGAGGGAGCACATGGAAGCGCGGTGTGGTAAGTGTTACAGAGGGTGTGACGGGAGAGTGTGCGCGAGAAAGGTGTGCGCGAGAAAGGTGTGTGACGGACGGGTGCATGAGGAAAGAGTGCGCTGTCAGAAGTAAGGAAGAGTGTCCACCTGTGGTGAGTGTTACAGAGGGGGTAACGGGAGAGTGTGCGCGAGAAAGGTGTGTGACGGACAAGTGCATGGGGAAAGAGTGCGCTATCAAGAGTAAGGGTGAGTGCGCTGGCAAGAATGGAGGTGAAAGTAGTGAGAGTGACATGGAGCGTGAGTTAGTTGTGACAGGTGAGCGAGGATGTACACCTGGGATGGAAGGATGCACACCTGGAATGGTAGAGCGTGAGAGGGAATGCACGCTGGAGTTGGTGGTGAGGCACGTGGTTGGGTGTGCGAATGAGAGCACACCTGTGATTGTCACAGAGGAGGTGACCGAGGAGGGGGCGCGAAGAGGTGTGTTGGTGAGGTGTGCGACCAATGAATGTGTGCCAAAGTGTTCGGTAGTCAGGTGTGTGACCAAGTCGGCGAGCGGAATGAGTGTACCGAAGTGTGTAAGGAAAGGTACGAGGAGAATGGGAACAGCTGCATGTATGAGCAAGAAAGGGGTAGCGTATGCATGTAAGCGTCCAGGTGAAGCGTCGACGGTAACCAGGTTAGAGGTTAGAACGACTTATAGCCAACTCGGGCCCTCGGTGCGCGTCGGGCAGCTTCGCGTGCCGCGAGAACCAGCGGGGATCCGAGCCACGGCGGGTTCGAAAGGACCGCCGTGCGCGATCCACGCTGGGCCTCGCGTGGAACGGCCGCGTCCATGCTCCACTAGGCGGAGCGGGCAGCCCGATAGGAAGGGTCGTCATGGCGACCACTTTCTATTGAGACGTGCCGGCAGGTCGAGATCGGGACATTGGATGGCTCCACGCCGAGGTGGTGCGTGGGATCTCGGCCCGGGTAAGCCCCCGCCCCTGCCCCGAATGCGGGACGCATCCAGCCGCCGGCACAAAAGAAGCCGCGTTCATTGCTCGGCTGTACGAAGCCGGGCTGTAGACGTGAATTGGCGCACCGAGAGGATGTAATAAGTAGACGGGTGATGATAGTGGTTTGGCCCCGAAATTAGAAAAAGGCGAAATTTGATGATTGGTACGATGATTGGCAGAATTTTTGAATTGGTTGGATTTGGACGAACAAAATTTATAGTGAGAGACCCCCAATGTGGTGGGATGGCAAATCCATCATCCCTCACATGTGGGGGCAAAGGAGCACTAGATTATGGGGTGTATGGCAGTGAAAACTAGCCCGGGTGGGTTAGGTTATATTGTAGGGATCTAGAAGAGATTGACATTAGGTAACGTTAAGTTTAGTTAGTGACTGATACCTGTAGTGGGGACGCAGGTAGATTAGTGTGGATGATAATGACGAGGGAGCGCAATAGGTTAAAGGGACGACTGGGAAGCGCAAGTTTCAGAAGGGAGTAGTTAGATGAGATGATGCCGTGTGTGTGAGAATTGAACAGGTGTGATTGCACAGGTGTGCAACTGAACAGGTGAATGGAGCAGTGTATGAGGAAGTAGTGGTGATTGCGTGTTGTGTTGACCAAATGGTCCAGGAAGAGGAGGAGGGTGCAGGTGGCACCAGGTAGGATTGCACAAGTGTGCAACGACAGGTGAATGAAAGACAGGTGTATGGAATAAATGGTCTGGAGGATTGGAATGGATGGTCGTGGAGTGAGAATGGTGGAAATTGTGGAGTGGAGTGGATGGTGCGAAGGTGTGAATGGGGGAAGAGTGGACCCCCATCACGGATACCCGGGGCGGGTAGTGTAAGTGTTAGGTAGAGGGTACAGGTAAATTGTGGTTGGATATTGGCATCTGTGGTGCGGGTGACAGAATGGTATTTGGATGGGTGCATTAGTGTTGTGGAAATGGCTGGGCGTGTAGCCTGTTAGTGTGTGTAGTTGGTTTGGGCACTCCACCACTGTGAGGATGTCGGCCAGGTGAGGCGGCAGGTGGGCTCTGGGAGCCGGTAGTAGTTGTTGTGGATGGGGCCCGAGGATCCGGAGGACGGACCCGGGTAGCCCAGTGCCAGAGGGCACCATGGGGTGACAGAGCCAGGAGAGGGGCTGCCCCCAGTTAGATAGGTTAGGGTGAGGAGCTAGGTAAGCTCGGGTGGCAACTACAGTGGTGGAGGTGTGCAGGTGGGTAGACCTGTTGGGAGAGCTACACGTCGCGGCCCAGAAATTGTGCGAGGGCACCGGGAGATGAATCGGGGGAGAGAGACCCCAAATTGAGAAGCACCACAGTTTGGTCAATGGGGATTGGTTGTTAGAACCCATAGTGTAAGTGGCCAATGGATTGGCAGGGAAAGACCCCGGGTAGTGTAAAGTGTGTTAAAGTCATTTAGAGGATAGTTAGGATGAAGGATCTCCTCGCACCATCTGCACCCACTCACCTGAGGTGACAGGTAACTCCACACCATGTCATGTTTTATTATTTTTTATTGTGCAAATGTTTGGAATGTGAGACGCATCATGACGTGGGTGTGACATTGTGCGTGATTCCATCTCTCCCTCCTTATGAGGATTGATGATGAATTTGGTGATGGCAAATTTTGGATAGAGGGATTGTGGTGACGAATTTGGTATAGAGGAAATATGGGGAAGACGTGACAGTAGTGACGAATTGGTAATGTGTAGGTTTTGTACATATGGGGTAAGGGCAAGGGTGGGCTAGGTAACAGGGGGGTGACATACGGTAGGGACGAGCTTTCTCACTTCACCCTCCGTACGCATTTCGCCTTGCATTGCCTTTTTGACGTGTACCCTTGTGACCTTACCCCTCGCTCAATTGTCTTTCTTTTGTCTCCCACATGACCTGTGCGCCGTTGGGCGCCGAGGGGAGCGTGCGTGGGTCGGCCATTGTGCGCCCGAAATTCCCAGAACCAGCTGTCTGCATCGATGCACCACATTATGGACCACATGCCTGTGGCCGAGCACCACTTATGGACCCCATGGGTTGGGGCATGGCCCCTCTGCTGGAACCGGCCATGAGGGCCCGAAATCTTGCTGGCGGACCTTGGCCACAGGGCACCGATGCCCCACAGGTGAACCACACTAATCGGCCCTGTGGGCCATAAATAAAATAAATAAGAAGGACACATTGGGCACACTTTATTGCAAATAGGCCGCCAGTAAGCAGAGCAAAAGAGAATGACAACATCTGGAAGACAAATAATAATAACCAGCAGAGGGAGCCGAAGAGCAAGAGATCACCTGCAGGGTTAGGGGTTGTTGGTTTATTTTTATGGAACACTGATGAACTATGGTGACTGCACCGATTGGTGCTTGGATGTGTATTGGTGCGTTTTTCGGTGCTTTTAATGGTGCGTCGATGCAGAGCAGACTGTCTCCCCCCAGAAAGAACAATTACAGGTCCTGGGTTAGTTTTGTAAATAAAATTAGCGTCAGTGTAAATAATGCTTCCCACCGTCAGTGTGTAGTTTGAAGACCATTCCGCAATTCGGTTAACTGTGGGCGTAAGTCTGTTAGGCAGGGTGCAATGGAGCAGCGGGACACATTTATTTATGGTTTAAAACTGTCGCACTCAGGGTCAGGTTAAAAATAGAGGGAACTACACCTACGTGTCACACTAAATAAAAGTTGTAGGCCCGGGACGTGCCTAAGAGGAGGAGGGTGCAGTGTTGCGGAGATGAGGACTGTATTTTTTTTTGATTATGTGTATTGTGGTAAATTGGTGTGAATTATTATTATTGTTGTTGTTATTCTGTGCCTCCTGCCTCCGGAGCTGTGTAAAGATCAAAAGGGCGTCCCATAGTCCACAAGCATACACGTCAGCCAATCATAGAATATCCATGTTCGATAGTTATATCTTATTCTGTGTTTTAGGATAAGGCTGTGTCTCCCATTAATTGAAATACTCCATTGCACCAGTGAAAGAGAATAGATCCCCTTTCCTTCCCATCCCCAAAATCTCCATCCCATCTTACATCCCCTCTCGTCATTGCCGAGCCTCGATTGCCCATATTACCTCCCCTCCAATAACCGCCATTGACCACGAGGCTCGAGTCAGGGAAGAAAGGCGTGTCTCCACCTCGTCAGAGGGGAGGAGGGGCGTGCCCGCCCGTCGTCATCCAGGGCGGAGCCCGAGGGTCGCGCGACCAACCAGGGCCGAGGTGAGCACCCCGATGGGCGTGTCCTGAACGCCGGCGGCTTAACCGCCGGAGGCGCTATAAAAAGGCGCGCACGGAAGTAAAAAGGGAGGTGGTTGGACAGTTGGTTGGTTGCACAAAGAGAGAAGGGTTGTTGAGAGAGAAGAGTTGGTTGCAGGAGTTGGTTGCAAGGTTGTTGGTTGCGGAAGTTGGTTGCAAAAGGAGTCGGTGGTCAGTTGGTTGCGGTGAGGAGTCGGTGGTGAGGAGTGAGAGAAACACGACAGAGTTGAGGGTTTGGACCAGACAAGTCCGGGGAACGCAGCGGACGGCGGCCGCAGCAGCCAGACCACCCAACCGCCAAAGGGGGCCTGAACGGCGGTTTGGAGCAGGGCCGAAGAGGAACGGCGGCTGCTGAACGCGCCGGTTGTGCTGCATGACCCCCCTTGGACCTCCCTCCCCCCTCCAGCCATCCACATCCTGCCATTTTCAGCAATTCCCCGCGTGAGTCAGCGTTTTGTTTGTTCTGTCCCTGGGTATTTAATTAAGTCTGTAGGTAAGCTAAATTTGCACTGTGTCACCTGCGTCTTGTGCTTGTAAATAAACGTAATTGTTTCTTTTTGCTTGTGTGTAAATAGTAGGAATAAATGTAGTAGTATTTCAAACCTTTTTTGTCTTCCTTTTTCCTCTTGCATTGCGTCGTTTCTGTCTTTTCCCTCATTGAGCAGCTAGGGTGCGATACGGCCAAAGTCTGTATTGTTACAGATCGCGGTTAAGATGTTATAGACCGAGCGGTGGTGTAAAACCGCGACCTAACAAAACTCACCCGATTCCACCCGAACGTTGGTTGTATCGCACCCTAGCTGCTCAATGAGGGAAAAGACAAAAGCGACGCAATGCAAGAGGAAAACGGAGACGAAAAAAAGGTTTGAAATACTACTACATTTATTCCTACTATTTACACACAAGCAAAAAGACAGATGTCACGTTTATTTACAAGCACTAGACGCAGGTGACACAGTGCAAATTTAGCTTACCTACAGACTTAACTTATATCCCAGGACAGAACAAACAGAACGCTGACTCACGCGGGGAATGCCAGGGATGGCAGAAGGTGGATGGCTGGAGGGAGAGGAAAGGTCCAAGGGGGGGTCTTGCAGCTCAATCGTGCGTTTGGCAGCCGTCGTTCCTTTTTGTTGGCCCTGCTCCAAACCGCCGTTCAGGCCCCCTTTGGCGGTTGCCGGGTGTCGCTGCTGCGGCGGCCTCCGTCCGCTGCGTTCCCAGGACTTGTCTCACTGGTCTGGTCCCTCAACCCTCAACTCTTTCTTGCTTCTCTCACTCCTCACCACCGACTCCTCACCGCAACCAACTGACCACCGACTCCTTTCTCTGGCAACCGACTGTGACCAACTCCTTGCAACCAACTCCTCCTCTCTTAACAACCCTTCTTTTTCCAACCCAGAGTGCATCTCTCTCTCTTCTTCTTCCGGTTGCGCCTTTTATATCGCCCCCAGCGATCACGCCGCCGGCGTCTTGGACACGCCCATCGGGGCGCTCACCTCGGCCCTGGCTGGTCGCACGACCCTCGGGCTCCGCCCCGGACGACGACGGGCGGGCGCGCCCCTCCCCTCTGACGAGGTGGAGACACGCCTTTCTTCCCTGACTCGAGCCTCGTGGTCAATGGCGGTTATTGGAGGGGAGGTGATTGGGAATCGAGGGCTCAGCAATGACGAGAGGGGATGTAATATGGCAATCGAGGGCTCAGCAATGACGAGAGGGGATGTAATATGAGGTCATTGGAGGTTTTGGAGGGGAGGGAAAGGGAGATTTTTGGGGATGGGAAGGAAAGGGGGTCTATTCTCTTTCACTGGTGCAATGGAGTATTTCAATTAATGGGAGACACAGCCTTATCCTAAAACACAGAATAAGATATAACTGTCAAAAGAAAAGATATATCGTGTCCTGCCTGTATGTTTTTATGGACTAACTACGGGAACGCCCTTTGACCTTTATACAACCACAACGGAGGGAGGAGGGGTGATATTTTACAACCTTTTACAACAACCTTTTACAACATTTTACCACCACAACAAAATAAAAAAAAACATTCTCATATTCACAACACTGCACCCTCCTCCCCTTAGGCACGCCCCGGGCCTATTACTTTTACCTTAGTGTGGCATGTACGTGTAGTTCCCTCTACTTTTAACCTGACCCTGAGTGCGACTGGTTTTAAAACATAAATAAATGTGTCCCGCTGCTCCATTGCACCCTGCCTAACAGACTTACGCCCACAGTTAATCGAATTGCGGAATAGTCTTCAAACTATACACTGACGGTGGGGAGCATTATTTACACTGACGCTAATTTTATTTACAAAACTAACCCAGGACCTGTAATTGTTCTTTCTGGGGGGAGGACAGTCTGCTCTGCATCAATGCACCATTAAAGCACCCAAAAACGCACCAATACACACCCAAGCACCAATCGGTGCAGTCACCATTGTTCAATGAATAAAATAAAACCAACAAACCCAACCCTGCAGGTGTCTCTTGCTCTTCGGCTCCCTCTGCTGGTCATTATTATTTCTTCCAGTTGTTGTCATTTTCATTTGCTTTGCTTACTGGCGGCCTATTTGCAATAAACCTTGCCCAAACGTGTCCATTTTATTTATCTTTATTTATGGCCCACAGGGCCGACTACGTGTGGTTCACCTGTGGGGCATCGGTGCCCTGTGGCCAAGGTCCGCCAGCAAGATTTCGGGCCCTCATGGCCGGTTCCAGCAGAGGGGCCTTGCCCCAACCCATGGGGTCCATAAGTGGTGCTCGGCCACTGACATGTGGTCCATAATGTGGTGCATCGATGCAGACAGCTGGTTCTGGGAATTTCGGGCGCACAATGGCCGACCCACGCACGCTCCCCTCGGCGCCCAACGGCGCTCAGGTCCTCATGTGGGAGACAAAAAGGGGGGACAAGACAGATGAGCGAGGGGTAAGGTCTCAAGGGTACACATCAAAAAGGCAATGCAAGGCGAAATGCGTACGGAGGGCGAAGTGAGAAAGCTCGTCCCTACCGTACGTCACCCCCCTGTTACCTAGCCCACCCTTGCCCTTACCCCATATGTACAAAACCTACACATTACCAATTCATCACTACTGTCACGTCTTCCCCATATTTCCCCTATATCAAATTCGTCACCACAATCCCTCTACTTCAAAAATTTGCCATCATCAATCCTCATAAGGAGGCAGAGATGGAACATCAAAGCACAATGTCACACCCACGTCATGATGCGTCTCACAATCCAAACATTTGCATCATAAAAATAATTAAACCATGGCATGGTGTGGAGTACCTGTCACCTCAGGTGAGTGGATGCAGATGGTGCGAGGAGATCCTTCATCCTAACTATCCTCTAAATGACATTAACACACTTTACACTACCCGGGGTCTTTCCCTGCCAATCCATTGGCCACTTACACTATGGGTTCTAAAAACCAACTTCCCATTGACCAAACTGTGGTGCTTCTCAATTTGGGGTCTCACTCCCCCGATTCATCTCCCGGTGCCCTCGCACAATTTCGGGGCTGCGACGTGTAGCTCTCCCAACAGGTCTACCCACCTGCACACCTCCACCACTGTAGTTGCCACCCGAGCTTACCTAGCTCCTCACCCTAACCTATCTAACTGGGGGCAGCCCCTCTCCTGGCTCTGTCACCCCATGGTGCCCTCTGGCACTGGGCTACCCGGGTCCGTCCTCCGGATCCTCGGGCCCCATCCACAACAACTACTACCGGCTCCCAGAGCCCACCTGCGGCCTCACCTGGCCGACATCCTCACAGTGGTGGAGTGCCCAAACCAACTACACACACTAACAGGCTACACGCCCAGCCATTTCCACAACACCAACGCACCCATCCACATACCATTCTGTCACCCGCACCACAGATGCCAATATCCAACCACAATTTACCTGTACCCTTTACCTAACACTTACACTACCCGCCCCGGGTATCCGTGATGGGGGTCCACTCTTCCCCCATTCACACCTTCGCACCATCCACTCCACTCCACAATTTCCACCATTCTCACTCCACGACCATCCAGTCCAATACTCCAGACCATTTATTCCATACACCTGTCTTTCATTCACCTGTCGTTGCACACCTGTGCAATCCTACCTGGTGCCACCTGCACCCTCCTCCTCTTCCTGGACCAGTTGGTCAACACAACACACATCACCATCACTCACTCATACACTGCTCCACACACCTGTTCAGTTGCACACCTGTGCAATCACACCTGTTCAATCCTCACACACACGGCATCATCTCAGCTGACTACTCCCCTCTGAACTTTGCGCTTCCCAGTCGTCCCTTTAAACTATTGCACTCCCACGTCATTATAATCCACACTAATCTACCTGCGTCCCCACTACAGGTATCAGTCACTAACTACCCTTAACGTCACCTAATGTCATCTTCTAGGGCCCTATCCATATAACCTAACCCACCCGGGCTAGTTTTCACTGCCATACACCCCATAAACTATAGCTCCTTTGCCCCCCCTGTGAGGGATGGTGGATTTGCCATCCCACCACATCGGGGGTCTCTCTATCAATTTTGCACACCTAAATCCAACCAACCAAAAATTTTCCATTTACTGCTAATTCTATTCACTTTTCTAAATTTTGTATCAAATCACTACTATCACTATCACCATCACCCGTCTACTTATTAGGTCCTCTCGGTGCGCCAATTCACATCTACAGCCCGGCTTCGTACAGCCGAGCAATGAACGCGGGTCGTTTTGTGCCAGCGGCTGGATACGTCCCGCTCCACTCGGGGCAGGGACGGGGGCTTACCTGGGCCGAGATCCCACGCACCACCTCGGCGTGGAGCCATCCAATGTCCCGATCTCGACCTGCCGGCACGTCTCAATAGAAAGTGGTCGCCATGACGACCCTTCCTATCGGGCTGCCCGCTCCGCCCAGTGGAGCCCGGACGCGGCCGTTCCACGCGAGGCCCAGCGAGGATCGCGCACGGCGGTTCTTTCGAAACCGCCGTGGTTCGGATCCCCGCCGGTTCTCGCGGCACGCGAAGCCCGGCACGCACCGAGGGCCCGAGTCGGCTATAAGTCGTTCTAACCTTTAACCCGGTTATCGTCGACGCTTCACCTACAGGCTTACATGCATACGCTACCCCTTTCGTGCTCATACATGCAGCCTTTCCCATGCTCTTGGTCGTACCTTCTCTAACACACCTCGGTACACTCACTCCGCTCACCGACTTGGTCACACACCTGACCACCGAACACTTTGGCACACATTCGTCGCTCGCACACCTCACTAACACACCTCTTCGCGCCCCCTTCCTCGGTCACTTCCTCTGTGACAATCACAGGTGTGCTCTCATTCGCACACCCATCCACGTGCCTCACTACCAACTCAAATGTGCCTTCCCACACACGCTCTACCATCCCAGGTGTGCTTCCTTCCATTCCAGGTGTACATCCTCGCTCACCTGTCACAACCAACTCACGCTCCGTTTCACTCTCACTACTCTCACCTCCACTCTCGGTCGCGCACTCACCCTTACTCTCGACAGCGCACTCTTTCCTCACGCACCTGTCCGTTACACACCTTTCTCGCGCATCCTCCCGCGCACACTTTTTCGTTACTTCCTCCGTAACACTCACCACACCGCGCTTCCCTGTGCTCCCTCGCACACGCGCTTCGACCAACTCACTCTTGACGGCACACTCACTCCTCGGCGTGCACTTTTTCCTCACACACCCCATGGTCGGACATTCTCGCACACCTCTTTTTTCGCACACCAGACCTGTCGCACACTTCCCCAACGGCCTCTCACGAACACCCGGATCCAAACCAATCCCCAAGCCGACTGAAGCTTTCCTCACATCATATACATTGCCACTCACCTCCGTACTTCGTCTCCGCACCTCCTTTGCCACCTGCAAACTCTTTATTTGGTTAGTGAGCATCACATCATGAGTTGAGCACCGACCTTGCACATATTCCATTACCTCCTCCTGGATTTCTCTCTTAGTTTCTGTCCGTCCCTTCTTAATTTCACTCACCTCTTCTCCCACCTCCTCTAGTTTTTGTTTAACCTCTTTTATTTCTCGGTGCGTCCCCTCAAGTTCGTCCTCTAAGGCTACCGTGACCGTCTCTATGTGCATCCTCACCTGCCGGTCCTTTGTCTCCATTATCTCTGTCACCTCCTCCACCCTCATTGTCAGTTCCTCCCGTACCATCTGACATTGCCTCTGCGTCGCTATTAATTCGTTTTTAATTTCTTTTTGTGTCGCCTTTAACCCTCCTAGTACCGCAGTGTTCTTTTGAACCTGCTCCACTAACTTAGTTTGTCCCTCTGTCAGCTGCTCCACCTCCTCCGTCAGATCTTCTATTCCCCCTTGTAACTTAGCCGTATTATTCCTCACTTCTTTCTCTATACGCTTTTCGCCTCGCTTTACCTCCTCGCGTAGCCCCGAGACCTCCTCACTCACCCCTCGTCGTATTTCCTCCATCTGGTTCCCCATCTGTTCGATTTCCCGGGCGGATTGTTCCCCCATTTCCCGCAATTTGTCCTCCATCCTATTTTCTAACCCCATTAACCCTTTTTTCACCCCCTCTAACTGATTCTCCTGGGCAGCCATTCTGTTTTCCACCCCCGTTAACCCATGTTTCACCCCTTCTATCCCATTGTCTAACCCCTCAAATTTCTTGTCTAATCCCTCAAATTTCTTTTCTAATCCCTCACCGGTACCCCTCGCTTCGTCCCTCATTACCCCCATTTGGCCCTCCAATCGCTCACCCTGAGCATCCATCCGGTTCCCCATTACCCCCATTTGGTTTCCCATTACCCCCATTTGGTCTTCCAATCGCTCACCCTGCAGGTTGAGGGACGCCTGCATTTGTACCATAAATTGCTCCATGAGGGCCTGCATTTGGGCCATCCCTCCCACTTGTGCAGCGGGTGCGGCCGCCGTAGCAATGTGCGAGGCGCCATTTTGCGCGCCTGAAATTCCCGCAACCACATTGCCATTTTCCTCCTCCCTTTCTTCCCCGAAGTCCTGGGTTATTTCTAACCCCTCTATCTCTCCCACCGGCATCCCGTCGCCTTGGACAGCCATGGCGCGATTTCAAAATTCGGGCTTTTCCTTTAAAACAAAACAAATTTCGGTATTTTATAATTTTGAGCGCGTGAAGCGCGCTCCGGGTCGATCCCACTCCTGACACCAATTGTTACAGATCGCGGTTAAGATGTTATAGACCGAGCGGTGGTGTAAAACCGCGACCTAACAAAACTCACCCGATTCCACCCGAACGTTGGTTGTATCGCACCCTAGCTGCTCAATGAGGGAAAAGACAAAAGCGACGCAATGCAAGAGGAAAACGGAGACGAAAAAAAGGTTTGAAATACTACTACATTTATTCCTACTATTTACACACAAGCAAAAAGACAGATGTCACGTTTATTTACAAGCACTAGACGCAGGTGACACAGTGCAAATTTAGCTTACCTACAGACTTAACTTATATCCCAGGACAGAACAAACAGAACGCTGACTCACGCGGGGAATGCCAGGGATGGCAGAAGGTGGATGGCTGGAGGGAGAGGAAAGGTCCAAGGGGGGGTCTTGCAGCTCAATCGTGCGTTTGGCAGCCGCCGTTCCTTTTTGTTGGCCCTGCTCCAAACCGCCGTTCAGGCCCCCTTTGGCGGTTGCCGGGTGTCGCTGCTGCGGCGGCCTCCGTCCGCTGCGTTCCCAGGACTTGTCTCACTGGTCTGGTCCCTCAACCCTCAACTCTTTCTTGCTTCTCTCACTCCTCACCACCGACTCCTCACCGCAACCAACTGACCACCGACTCCTTTCTCTGGCAACCGACTGTGACCAACTCCTTGCAACCAACTCCTCCTCTCTTAACAACCCTTCTTTTTCCAACCCAGAGTGCATCTCTCTCTCTTCTTCTTCCGGTTGCGCCTTTTATATCGCCCCCAGCGATCACGCCGCCGGCGTCTTGGACACGCCCATCGGGGCGCTCACCTCGGCCCTGGCTGGTCGCACGACCCTCGGGCTCCGCCCCGGACGACGACGGGCGGGCGCGCCCCTCCCCTCCTCTGACGAGGTGGAGACACGCCTTTCTTCCCTGACTCGAGCCTCGTGGTCAATGGCGGTTATTGGAGGGGAGGTGATTGGGAATCGAGGGCTCAGCAATGACGAGAGGGGATGTAATATGGCAATCGAGGGCTCAGCAATGACGAGAGGGGATGTAATATGAGGTCATTGGAGGTTTTGGAGGGGAGGGAAAGGGAGATTTTTGGGGATGGGAAGGAAAGGGGGTCTATTCTCTTTCACTGGTGCAATGGAGTATTTAAATTAATGGGAGACACAGCCTTATCCTAAAACACAGAATAAGATATAACTGTCAAAAGAAAAGATATATCGTGTCCTGCCTGTATGTTTTTATGGACTAACTACGGGAACGCCCTTTGACCTTTATACAACCACAACGGAGGGAGGAGGGGTGATATTTTACAACAACCTTTTACAACATTTTACCACCACAACAAAATTAAAAAAAACATTCTCATATTCACAACAATATATATAAATATATATATATATATATATATATATATATATAAATAAATATATATATATATATATAAAATATATATATGTATATATAAATATATATATAAATATATATATATAAAATATATATATGTATATATATATATATATATAAATATATATATATATAAAATATATATATGTATATATATATATATATATATATATATATATATATATATATATATATATATATATATATATATATATATATATATATATATATATATATATATATATATATATACAGTGGAACCTTGACTTACGAGTTTAATTCGTTCCGTGACCGAGCTCGTAACTCAAATTGCTCGTATCTCAAATCAAATTTCCCCATTGAAATGCATTGAAATGCTATTAATCCGTTCCAGCCCGCCAAAAACCACACCAATTTTTTTTTTAATATACAGTATATATAAAAATATCTCGCGCTTTATATTCCACCTGTATGCAGCATACAAGTTGGCAGGATGGCCTGGACTGGAGGTACGCACACTTGACTCTAAAGTCTAAACTGTCCAGCCTGGGTTTGAATCCCGACCCAGCTATAACCTGTCATGGGTGAATCACAGGCAGGGTGATTCATCAATGTGTGTACCGCTAAACTGGGCGCCCCGTTTGCGTCCCATTAGTTGTTGGATGTTAAGGATCTCACCGTGTTTTCCACAAAGAGAAGGCGAGCTATCGCCGGCATTCTGAACAAGTTGTGGCCTGGCATGCTCTTCTCCTCTGCCGTTATATACGTCCTCCTCGACACCTCGCTCATGTTTTTCGACGATTGCGTGTTTTATATCCAAGCACATCATCCTCTTCTTCTTCTCAGCACTGCACTTGCCACTCACTTTCTTAGGCCCCATGGTTAAAACTAAGAAATTTTCCCAAATAACCAAAATGCGAAAAAAAAAATGCAGCGCTGTACGACAGAGATACGTACTGTACTTGCACGGCAAGATAACCACGTGACCAGAACCCACCTGGCAGCGTGAACTCGAAATAACCAAAATGCGAAAAAAAAAATGCAGCGCTATACGACAGAGATACGTACTGTACGTGCACGGCAAGATAAACACGTGACCAGAACCCACCTGGCGGCGTGAACTCGAAATAACCAAAATGCGAAAAAAAAAATGCAGCGCTATACGACAGAGATACGTACTGTACGTGCACGGCAAGATAACCACGTGACCGGAACCCACCTGGCGGCGTAAACTCAAAATAACCGAAATGCGAAAACTAAAATGCAGCGCTATACGACAGAGATACTGTACTTGAACGGCAAGATAACCACGTGACCGGGTGGCGAAAGCTCGTAACTCGGATCTCGGCTCGCATCTCAAAGCAATAAACCGCCGGAGCGACGGCTCGTATCTCGAAAAACTCGTAAGTTGGGGCACTCGTAAGTCAAGGTTCCACTGTATATATATATATATTTATTTCTCAGGTGCCCTGGGTCACGTGGTGTGCCCCCCATGGCCCCCCATGCCCTGCCCCCGACATATTTATATACACACATATTGTTGCGGTTTTGAGAGTGTACATATAACATCATTAAAGGTTAAAGGTTAAAGGTTTGCCCCCATAGTTAGTCCACAAGCAACACGTAGGCCCATTTAGGATATTAGTTATGTCATAGTCTATGTGCGTATAAGGCCATTTCCCCAGTATCATCTGCGTTGTGTAAAAGAAATAAGATAGGCCCCGTTCATTTTGCCTCCACCCTCCAAATCTACCTCGTTGGGCAGAATCCATCCTGCGCCCCATGATGATGATGATGATGATGATGAAGACGAGATGATGATAAAGACGAGATGATGATGATAACGACGAAACGACGACGACGACTTTGAGGGGGTTGTGGTGTCGACGGCAGGAAGAAGGAAAGGATGTTAGGTGAATAAATGTGGAAAATAGTTCGCCAACCCGCAATTATTCAATCTCATTGACTGCAACACGCAAACATTGCCTCAATTAATTAATTGAGAAAGAGCGAATCTGGGGAAACCCATGAACGGCAAGGCCCACCTGTGCTCCAATTTTAATAAAATGATTTTAAAGATCTGCCCTCTTGCTTAATTTTTTAATTGAAATCCCAGTCGTGAGACAACTTGTGAACACAGTGGAAAAGATCATGCATTAGGCCAGATTTTAAAAAAAGAGTTGTTGATCGTCCCCGCCCGACCCTATGAAACACGCCTGACAAACTTTTTTTTTTTATTTTTTAAATCATTAAAAACGATCTTTTCACATTCAAATTTGGCGCCGTTCTGCACCGCATGCGCAGTGCGTGCTGCGCAGAGCGTCGCAAGTGCCTCGGGCAACTTCACCCATTTTACGTTGGCCATTCATGGCGGCTATTGTGTGAGATTTTTTCCCGCTGAAATCTGTATTGATTCGTGCTAGAATCGGCTTGAAATGCCTATTGTGATCGCATCAATAGCCCGTGAGGGCTCTTCCAAGACGGTGAAGGACTGGTTTGCGTGCAATATCGAGTTGGATGTTACAATCTCGGACTTCCATGCAGAGTTCTCAGACGGCAAGTATGATGGGGATAGGGAGCCATTGCCTGACGATACACGCAGTACCTTTGTCAAAGTGTTCGCCGGCCCCAGTAAAACTGACATGACGAAAGTTTCACCAGCTTGCAAAGTTTCTGATGTGACAAAGACTCTTGGCTCATTTCTCAAATTTGTGTTGGCTGCAGACACGGCCATGGATCACAGGATGGAACCCGATAGTCGACCAACTGTTTTTAGTGTCCTCATGAATGCTGCCCGTGATGATGCTTCTTGTACTTGCCTGCCACCTATATTCCCGCTCAATCAGCTGCCACAGAAGAACAAGTTGAAGAATGACATTCTCCAGTGGCTTCAAAGCAATAAGTTGGGTTGGAGTGCTGAGAGTGTCAGCTCCCTTGGATTGTCCTTTGTCAATACCCTGGCCGAGAGTCTCTGGTATGTTGACAGAAACCATGACACTTTGAAGCAACGTGGTTGCGCCATCCCAATTTCCTTTGAACAGTTCAGCAACTACAGAATGCCAGAACTACAGAAGAAGAGGAAAATTGATTCATCGTTCCTCCGACAAGAAGTTAAATCACATAGCGATATACTTTTCAATTTGGCCATGTCTTCGTACTTGAAGAAAGACTCTTGGAAGATCGTTCATGCAGCCATACTCTCGTTCGCTGGAAGTCTACACAAGTACAGTGCCTACCAGTTGGAACATACAAAACGAGTGAGTATACATGCTTCCTATATTAAATTGTGCTGCCATCTTTTAATATCGAGTTTGGAACTAACAGAAAGGACAAGACATGCAAGATTATGATTGTTTACAATGCATCAGCAGTCAGCTGTATGTTGGAAGATCTGTTTTATACTTGATATACTAGAGATGAAGGTGATAAAAAGTATATTTATTTCACTCTAAATTTTGATATTGCTCATTTAATACCGTTAAAACAGCACTGATAATTGAAATGTTTATCAGTTTAGGGACTAGGCTAGATCAGCTGATTTGGACTAAGTCACTCCCACTGTGGTAGGGCGTATTATGGTCTAGTTACCCTGGTTACACTAAAATAAAACATCATATTTTGTAGAGAATGAATGAGCCAGTCTGTCACTAAATATTAATTTGTGTAAATTGCACATTTAGGCCAGGTTTGAGTCAGTTTGAAGTGCCGCCACTGTCACCAGGTAGGCAATGCTTAGTGATCCTTAAATGACGTCACAAGGAACTACTGCCAATAGGTGGCATTGTTTTTTAGGAAGCATGTGGAGGCAGCATAAATTTATATCGTTTGGTGAATTCAGTTTTGTAGATGGTGCTGCTGTAGTTTTAACTAAGCAATACCAGGAAAACAAGCTATTGTAGTACCCAGTACCCAGGTATAGTAAATGGTTTGATGTGGGTTCTTGGACACGTCACTTAGTGATTGGTTTGATGTGGGTTCTGTTACTTTAGTCACTGTTGGTGATAGCATAGCAACATGACTGCTTTTAAAAATAAATATGTATCTCTTGCAGGTGAGGGAAGACCATCTCAGATTCATGTCTATCTGTCCAAAGGAGAATGACAATTACAGGTTGCTGCCGAGGTCCCCAGTCATCGTGCCTACTCTTGCTGCCAGATACAAACCAGTTCATGATCTTCTTCTGATATCTGAGGAAAACAAACCGATTTGCCTAAATGACTTGGGACCTACAGATCGTCACCGCCGCCATGAGTATATTGCAGAAATGAAAGTACCATGTAGAGCAGTTCTCTATACTCATTCAGGCTCTGGTCCAACTCACCTTCATTCCATGTGGAAAGTCTCTGAATTTAGTCACACTGAGGACATTTTGAACAGAGCTAGTGGCATTTCAAAGGGTCTGGCCAAGGACTTTCCAAGATATCACTCCAGGGCTATGCGAAGAGAATTCGTTCAGTGTTTTGGTATTAAGCCAATGAATGTGAAGGCAGCATTTCTTCGAGAAGCATACCATAGGCTTACTGGAGACAGCTCAGCTGCAGACACGCGTAGCCAAGCTGAAGTGGACAAAAGGATTCAGCGTCTTCTGGATGAGGAAGATCCTGATATCTGGGATTTGAGAAGCAACAACAGTGGACGCCCCGAGCAGTTTGGTGTGTTTTTGGATCAGTGCCAAATATACATCAATAGTGCTGTTGAAACTGCAGTTGATGACCGAATGCATGACAATGTAACTGGTGAAGATACCATCACACACTTGGCCACTGCATTGAGTGTTCCAGACTTACACCGAGAAGTGTCCAATAGATGTCCTGAGGGAACCCCAATCCCAAGCATTGAGTGGCTAAGGATACAGTTTTGGCCGAGGAGGCCCTGCGCAAAGACTGCTAGTCGATACACTGGGAAGCTTAAAATAAAGTATACGATTCAAGCACGACAGTTTCGCTCCAATCACGTTGATGCCCATTATGCCTCCGCACTTTTTCATTATGAAAAGGAATTCTCAATCAAATTCAGAGACGATGCTTGTTTTGTGAGTATGGATGACAAGCATACTGTCAAAGTTGGGGAGCCAAACTGCCCAGTTGCTTCTGTTGAACGTGGGAAAGAAGTTCTTGTCTCCATGGGGAAAACGCTGGCTGTGAGTGACCATGACTTTACTCGGTTGAGTCTCTCTCCTAGTGTCTCACTCTTTATCGATATACCAGAGACTATTGAGGAAACATTCCATAGGGGAAGGGTTTTTGTCATTCTCAAGGAGAATGCATTTCAGCCTTCCTCGGCCGTACGCCACATGACTGAATTGCAGGCACTTTTGAAAACACTTGGCCAAGTGAAGCCTGTTCTACTGCTATATACCGATGGAGGCCCCGACCATCGCCTCACATATTTGTCTGTTCAGCTGTCACTCCTTGCTCTCTTCATTGATATGGACTTTGATTTCATATACGTGCGATACGGACACCACCACAGCACAGCTGGAAGAATCCAGTGGAGCGCATTATGAGTATACTGAACATAGGATTTCAAGGCGTTGGCTGCATGCGCGAAGAAGTTCCTCATGAGGCTGAACTGAAAAAGTGCAGCTCGCTGAAATCTATCAGAGAATAGGCTAAGAAGACCCCAGAGCTTAAAGATGAAGTCATCCAGTGTGTTCAGCCACTGAAAGATCTTCTTGCATCTGTGATACGCAGACTGAGGTTGAAAGAGCATCCATTCGAGACACACGAGGCAGCTACTGAGGAAGAGAACTCAACTCTGGGAAAATGTTCTTAAGGTATAAAATGTTTCAAATGCCATATTTCTAAAAGGGCTTTTAATTGAATATCATGTGCAACAGTATTAAAAATGTGCATCTCATTTTATAATTTGCAGGCAGATGAATCCCTTACTCAGGATGTACGCACCAAACAACACTTGAAGCAACACCCCCAGCTCAGTCAGTTCCTGGAGACTCACTGTTGTGTTCGGCAGTATATGTTCTCGATACTGAAGTGTACAGCACCAGACAGACTGTCATGTGTGTGGTCCTCCAAGGAGCCCTCTAGAGATCTTCAATCAGTTGCACCACTTGCCAGACCCTGTCCCTGGTGATGGCAGTAGTTACAAGGCATTTGAAGACTTGTATGGAAAGGTGTGTACATCATTAAGGGCAATTTATTTACCCAGAAGTAGGCCTCTGAAAGGATCCCCACGCAAGGACAATATATTGATATCTAGATATAAAATGTTCTCTCTTCCAGAGCTTTCATAGAGCTTGGCATATGCTGTAATTTAAAACGAAGTAATTCTCTTCCAGGTTGCTACTACTGAACAGTATCTTCCATCCAAGAATGCAGCTCCAGAAAAAGGCCACGGATGTCCATTCAACCCCAGTGCACAACAGGCAAAGAACTCCGGGATCACTCTACAATGCAATGACTGTGGCAAGTGGAGACTCGTCTATGCAGCACGGAAGGTCAAGCTACAGAAACGGAATGAAGCTGAAGCTGCTATGGACACCATTCTCTACAGCTGTGGAAGTGTGTTCACAGAGATCAACAACAATGGTGATGACGATACTGAACAGGATACCAGACTCACTGATCTTTATGTTCGTGCCAATCTGAACTGTGCTTCCCCTATAGAACTAACGTACTACTCTGCTGGCTATGAAATGCTCTGCATCCACTGTGGTACTGAGGAGAATTTGGTTGAAAAGGCAGGGCAATACCCTCAATGTAACATTTGTACTGCAAAGCCAGTACCAAAGCGTGGCAGAAATCTTGTTCAACATGCTCAATAGTTTCAAGGTGCCAAGGGCATGGTGTTTATGTTTTTCCGATGTCATGGTGGATATACATGTACAGGTGTCTTGCCCTTTCACTCCCAAGCTCAGCTAGGACATTCAACATCATCCAAAATCACACAAACACTGTGTATCATAGAGATTTGGGCAATGTTTGTAAATCTGTGAGATGAATGAAGAAATAAAATCATTTTGAGGAGAAAGGAGTCTTTATTTCATATTTTTCCATGTCAACAAAACTCAATGGAAAGTAGGAAAAAAATATAAAAAATAAAAATAAAAACCTCCCTCCCTACCCAAACTTTTGAGAAAAAAGGACTCTCAACAACTTTTTATTTTTATGTGGCCTTACCTTAACCAAGCCTGGTGTTGGCTTAACGGTTAAGGTGGCTTGCTTAAGATCTTAGTGTCTTGAGTTCAGCCCCTGTCATGCCATTAAATAACAATGTGGGTTGACTCAGCAAAATGAGTACCAGCTCACTGGTAGCAGGGGCACTACATCAGCATCATAGCTTCACTTCCAGAAAATTATGCAACCAGGAGGCACAGGCTGCACACAAAACAACAACATTACCTAATCCAAGAACCCAGAGCACAACTTGATATGCAGATACATTTTAGTAAAGCATTTGATTATGTGGCATGTCAAAAACTCATGAGTAAAATCAACCGCTTGCAGGATAAGGGGTGAAACCTTGAAATGGATAGATACCTGGTTAAACAAGAGAAGTCAACATGTCTGCCACGTCGGGGAAAATCTGCCATGTGACACTGGAATAAAGTAGTAGTGGTGCTTGGAAAGGTTTCAACAGAAACGAGTTTTCATCGAAATGATGTATCATACTTGTTTTGTGGAAAGAGGCACGAAGAGATAACAGAGCCAAGGCAGACCAGGTGTACAGGATACAACGATAGGCAAGTGGAATTCCAAATTTACCAAAGCAGTCAGATGTACAGGTTAACCAGGCACTCACTGGGTTTTGGCTTTCAATGAACCCACAAATAAGTGTAGAAGTCAGCATGACCTTCACTTCAGTTCCTGTGGAACGAGGGGGCAGGAGGGAGTCCCCTTTTGTGACAACAAAAAGTGCTGCCATTCGCCAAGTTTCAAGGTGCAGAATTGTAACGAGAAGCTGCCATGGATCCACCTTACCACATGCGCCGGTGCGAACCTAAAGGGCATGCCTCACCATGCAACAGTAGCATGGGTGCTTTTGCATTTGTGCCAGCAATAACTAAACTTTTGCTCCCACTTTTCTTTATTATAAATAAAGTCCATGGTGAGTGTCAAGTTGAAATGTGGGAAGAAATAATTCTGCATTAACCCTCAAAGAAGCACAAAGGTTCATAGACATTCTATTCACTCCAAGGAAAATAAAATACTCTCCTCTCACCAACACCATAAAAAAAAGAAGCCACGACACTTCTTAACGGCCCCTATTAACATACCTTTCCTTGGAGGGGGGGGGGGGTGTGGTCCACCGAGGGAAGCATGGCCCAAATACTCACGAACTGGCTGGCCAGGCTTGCATTCGACTAGTTAAAGCACGAATTTGGAATTTGGCCAGAGTTCCAGCGATAGCTCGCCTGCACTTCACGAAGGAACACCATGGGATCTTCAACATCCACTAAGTAATGCTAGCAGATGGAGCGTCCATTTAACATCAAAAGGATGGCAAACACATTGATGAATTACTCTGTCTGTGAAACACCAGGGCTGACAGTTTGTAGCTGGGTCAGGAATCACATCCAGGCTGGCCAGCTGAGAGGAGAGTGTGCACACCTCCAGACCATATTGTGAGCCAAAGGCAACACTTGTGGCAAAGTATTATTGTGCAAAATCTTGTCTGGATTCAATTAAAAATAATGGCTTGACAGGCCAAACCATATATACTACCAGATAACCCTGTTCCACTGGACTGTTGTAATGGAGTTTATTTGCAATAGTGTGGAATATTTAGGGAGCTACCTGTCAAAATCCCAAAATATTCCACTCTATTAAAAAATAAAAAATAAAATAAAACTTACTGCAGCTGAATGTTGCTACACGTGGTCAATGGCTTAACTACAAATGCTGAAACCATGAATGGCACAAGTGGAAACACTCACTTCATTTCCTCATTCTGCTTAAAACTCAATCTCTATTTTCATTCCAAACAGCATCATTCCAATCACAAATTAATATAATAGCATCAATATAACAAAATGCAATGTTAGGTCGTGACGTCAACAAATATTGACCATGATTGACCGATTTAACCTGACATACATACACACACACACATGCGCTCCCCTTACCGATGGGGGGGTTAATCCCCTCGTCTATTAAGCTGGCCGTCTCCGGTCCTGGACCTATGACGTCACTTCCGGTCAGCACTGAATAGGGTAGTAGGCCAATTGTTCCTATTGCCTAATTACCAGCGCCTTCCGGTAAGCGAGGAAATGAGCCACGCCCGAGCCGCGGCTGTAATGGACACGCCGAGCGAAGCGAGCCACGACTCAGGCCGTTAACAAAAGGACTAAACCCGACTATAGCGGTTGGCCAAATCGTGCCACAGGCACTCAATGGGGAAAAGACTAAGACAATGGGACGAGAGGAAGCAAAGAATACGAAGGGTAAAGGAAGAACAAATATGATTTATTACTATCTACAAGAGGAAACGAAAGAAGGGAATATACAAGGAGAGGAAACAAAAGGACATAGGGCAACCTTAGACACTCTTATATACTGAACAGCAATAGAAACGTCACTTCATAAAAATAATTCCTGACCATTTCCCATAGAAATATCAATGCATTTCGTTTAGATATCTCGTTATTTACATTAGTCTATCTAAATTTAATCCTAACTACCGACAGTGGTACACACGTGGATAAAAACAGGTCACCAAAACGTGGGCAAAAAAACGACCATGGTACAAAGTCGTGCATGATTCCCATGGAAATCAAAATGCACGTGCGTCTCCTTGCGAATTTCCCTATAAAAGGCACCCCAAAACGTGTGTTCATCATTCGTGTTTCGATGCCAGCGCCATGCACAGACTTACGAGGATTCAGAGAGACCAGGCTATTGGAAGATTGCATGCTGGACAGACTGCACGAATGGTTGCCAATGCTTTCCATGTCAACGTGAGAACCATCTACAGGTTACAGGAACGATACCAGGCCACCAACAGCACCGATGACCGCCCATGCAGTGGCAGACCGTGGGTAACAATGCCACGACAGGATCGACAGATTGTGCGTCATCACATCCAAGATCGCTTTACCAGGGCTACAGAAACTGCAAGACAAACAGTTGGAACCCACCAGGGACACATTAGTGGTGATACAGTCCGTCGACGTTTGAAGAACAGGGATGTCCGTTGTCACAGGCCGTATCGTTACTCCATTCTTACAGTTCGACACTGCCGTGACCGACTACAGTGGGCCACACAGCATCAAAATTGGCATTACCAGCAGTGGAGAACTGTTCTTTTCTCAGACGAAAGCCGATACTGTGTTTCCACGGCAGATGGCAGAGTGAGAGTTTGGCGTAGACGTGGGGAACACTACTCAGATGACTGTGTGATGGAAAGAGACTCGTGGGGTGGTCCAAACATCATGGTATGGGGTGCTATTGCTCTCAATCACAAAGTCGGTCCTGTGGTGTTCCAGAATATTGGTCCAGGAAGAGGCAATGGTGTCACAGCTGCTCACGACATCAATCAAGTCCTCAGACCTCACGTTGTGCCACATTTTGGACGTCACGGAAATCATGTCTTCCAGCAGGACAACGCCCGTGCCCACACTGCCACAGCAACAAGGGACTTCCTGCAACAGAATGGCATCCAAACCATGCACTGGCTTGCGTTCAGCCCCAATTTAAACCCGATAGAGCACTTGTGGGACGAGGTTCAAAGAAGACTGAATGACGTTCAACCAAGGCCGACAACTGCAGCTCAACTCAGTCAGGCGTTTCTTGGAGGGTGGGCCCAAGTGACCAATGCCTTCGTCAACCGATTAATCCACTCCATGTACAGACGATGTATGGCTGCTGTCATCAACGCTCACGGGGGTCACACAAGATACTGATTTTGACCTCCCTTGTTCTCACCTGGTGTTGTGTTTTTCTTATTCAGAACATTTCACATTATTGTTTGAACTGTGGTGACCATACCTGTAATGTTTCAAGTTGACCCTAAATCTCAATTCATGTTGATCATGACTTGAAAATAAAGACTCCAAAATATCGATTCTGACTGACGTTTCTTTTGCTGTTCAGTATATAACACGCCCATGACAAACAGACAGACTCACACGAAAGGTAGCTGGGAGGGGAGGAAGGTCCAGGCGGATGGTTCCAGGTGCGGGGATGGTCCAGGCTCCGTGTCCGCGGGGTGAAGGATGGCTGGCAGCTTAACGCACGACCGGACCTTACAAACGCGAGGGGCTGGAATGCGCGTACGTTCAGCGTGCCGAACGCTCTCAAAACCAACGGCGGTTCGTGTCAAAACCGATCGTCCCAAACGATACTCTGCGCAATGTTCTTATATATATATATATATATATATATATATATATATATATATATATATATATATATATATATATATACAGTATATATATATATATATATATATATATATATATATATATATATATATATATATATATATATATATATATACATATATATATATATATATATATATATAGTATACTGAATCGAGGCTCGTGAAAGAGCTAACATTTACTTCACAAACAAATCAACCAGCCAAACAAGATATATAAAAAGAGGGAGCGGAAGACAAGATGGGGAGAGAAGGGGAAGCACACAAACAACATTTGAGAGCAGGGAGATGTGTGGGAGGGAGAGGGCTTGGGGGGAGGAGGCGTGGGAAGGGGGGGGGGGGGGGGTGGGAGAAGTATAAAACACAAGGACACCAAGGACTTCCAGGACAGAAGCTGGTATTTCAAAAAAGTGGAATTGGGGTGAAATTAGCAGGGGTAGAAAAGATCAAGGTTTTGGATGGGAGAAGATAAGAGATGGTGGTGAACAGCTGTTTTAAAGACCTGGAGGGTGGAGTGGGATTGAAGAGTGAGGGAGTTTGTTCCAGAGGCGGGAGAAAAGAGGAATGAAGGAGTGAAGGTGAGCAGAGAGTCTTGATTTTGGCAGTGTAACCATAAGAGGGTTGCAGGCAGATCTTGTGTGACCTGTAGGAATATTTGCGGGACAGAGCCCAGAGAGCTGGGGGGGGCAAGGCCAGAGAGGAGTCGGTAGAAGACGGAAAGACCACCAACCTGCCTGCGGTGAGCGAGTGAGAGGCCCTTGGAGTTAGCTTCATCGCAGGAGATTGCAATGATTCTGAATGCTTTGGTTTCAACAGCGTGAAGACGAGCTAGGTGTGAGGCAGGAGCACCAGCCCAGAGGGGGAGAGCAGTATTCCATTGAGCTGCGGATGAAAGCCTTGTATGTGGTGAGGAGCTCAGGTGTGCCAAGGAAGGACTTCGCATGACGGAGGATGCCCAGTCGGCGACTGGCTTTGGAGGCCAGATTTGAAATGTGGTTTTCCCAGGAAAGATCATGGCAGATAGTGAGACCCAAAAGCTTGAGTGACAGAACTTCTTGAAGAGGATTATTCAGAAAGTGGATGGGAGGGTTGTCCAGTCGGTCTTTTTGGAGAGACATCGTAAGAGTGTGAGATTTGTCAGGATTGAAAGACATGTTCCACTTGTTTGCCCAGTCTGTGATTTTGTCCAGGTCTGCAGAGAGTGAGGAGGCTGCAGACTGCTGATCTGAGGGATGAAGAATGGAGCGACAGAGAGTAGAGTCATCAGCAAAGAAAATATTTGCCGCCTCTGCGCTGTTCTCTCGCATTGGCCGATCTACTCTCCTCGCATCTGCTCTCTGCTCTTCCGCCTGGTGTCTCCCGTGAAAGGGCTTGCGCTCCCGCTTTTATTGCCAGCTTCACGTATTAAGCCGCGTCCGCTTTGCTCTGCCTACCTGTGAACAGGCATCGGCCCCGATTGGTCACAAGGGTTTATCAGTACCTCCCCTCGTGACGCGTTGATGGGGGCCACGCCTAGGTTCCTGGCCGCTCCTCCCTTTTTCTCCCACTCCGACCGCGTGCGTAATGGCGGCTTGGGGCCAGCAAACAAACCAAAAAGGGCAGCGAACGCTGCAATACGGCTACTGGCACTTTGGAGAGAGAGATGATTGGGGATAATTGAAGGGGCCTATCTTATTTGATTAATACAACGCAGAGTCAAGCTATTGGAAACAGATCCTTAACAGAAACATAGACTAATGAAATAACTAAAGAAGATCCAATGGTTTGCTACGTGTTGTACATGGCCTAGCTAGTGTGCGACCTTTGGCCTTTACCAAAAATGGGAATATTTACAAGAATTATTATTTTACAAAGTGAAGGTTCTAAAAACCGTAACACTATATATATATTGTTGCGGATATGAGGACTGTATTTTTTTTGATTGTGTTGTATTGTGGTAAATTGGTGATGAATATTGCTTGAGTCTGCGCCTCCTGCCTCCGGAGCTGTGTAAAGGTCAAAAGGGCGTCCCATAATTAGTCCACAAGCATACACGTCAGCCAATCATAGAATACCCCTGTTCGATAGTTATATCTTATTCTGTGTTTTAGGGTAAGGCTGTGTCTCCTATTAATAGAAGTACTCCATTGCACCAAGTGAAAGAGATAGATTCCCTTCATTCCCACTCCCAAAACTTCCATTTCCCCTTTCGTCTTTGCCAGGCCTCGAGTGCCATTGCCAATTACCTCCCTTCCAATTGCCGCCATTGACCACGAGGCAGGGTTGGGGAAGAAAGGCGGGTCCCCACCTCGTCATAGAGGGGAGGAGTGAACCAGCCCTTGCCGACCAACCCAGAACGAGGGGTTGGCTTTAGAGGGCGGAGAGAGAACGTTTTGGGGAGGTTCGCAAAAGGGTCAAGGGTGGGGCTTATATAACCCGAGGAGAGGCCCCCAGAGAGAGTCGAGGAGGGAGGAGATCAGAAGACAGAAAGGCCTTGAGTTGGACTAAGCAAGAGAGGAAGTTGTTGGACTGGGTGGGACTAAGAAAGAGAGAGAAAGAGTCCTGAAGCTTGTGAGGGAAGGAGAGAGAACCCGTCACACCAACCCCCCACCAGCCGCGTTGGCTCCACCAAGCGTTCACCTCCACCAAGGCTCCACCAAGCTCTGCGTTGGCTCCACCAAGCGTTCACCTCCACCAAGGCTCCACCAAGCTCCGCATTGGCTCCACCAAGCGTTCACCTCCACCAAGGCCCCACCAAGCTCCGCATTGGCTCCACCAAGCGTTCACCTCCACCAAGCGTTCACCTCCACCAAGCGTTCACATCCACCAAGCTCCGCGTTGGCTCCACCAAGCATTCACCTCCACCAAGCGTTCACCTCCAACAAAGCTCCACCAAGCTCCGCGTTGGCTCCACCAAGCGTTCACCTCCAGCCATCCACCTCCTGCGATTCCTGTCATCATTCCCCGCGTGAGTCTGTCTTTTGTTTGTTCTGTCCTGGGTTAATTAAGACTGTAGGTAAGCTAGCATTTTCACTGTGTCACCTGCGTCTTATGTGCTGTAAATAAACGTGACTGCTTTCTTTTTGCTTATGTGTGTAAATAGTAAATAAATTTGGTAGTATTTCCAAACTTTTCTTTGCCTTCGTCTTCCTCTTTGCATTCGTCGTTTTAGTCTTTTCCCTCATTGAGCAGCCGCAGTGCGATCCGGCCAAAGTTTGGGTGGAATCGGGGAATAACTGTTCGGTCGCGGTAATACCAACCGCTCGGTAAAATAACATCTTTAACCGCGTCCGCAACAATATATATATATATATATATATATATATATATATATATATATATATACATACATATATATATATATATATATATATATATATATATATATATATATATACACACATCTATCTATCTATCTATATATATATATATATATATATATATATACACACATCTATCTATCTATCTATCTATATATATATATATATGATTATATAATCTATTAATCTATATACAGTGGTACCTCGGCTTACGAGTGCCCCAACGTACGAGTTTTTCGGGATACGAGCCGTCGCTCGGGCGGTTTGTTGCTTTGGGATACGAGCCGAGATCCGATGTACGAGCTCAAAAAATTTATTTTTTTGAATTTTCCGGTTGTGGCTTCCGGTTCCGGTCACGTGGTTATCTTGCCGTGAAAGCATCTCTGCTTGGATATAAAACACGCAATCGTCGAAATACATTAGCGAGGAATCTCCTTGCTCCAGCCGGTGACGTCATCGGCGGGGATCCCCGCCTCCAGAGTGGCTGGTCACGTGACCGCCAAAGCGTGTCGCGCGTGCGGGTATAATGAGCTACACCTGTGGATCACGTGACCACGGAAGCACGCCTCGCTTGAGAGGCATGGCTTTCGGTTTGCGTTTTGCTTTATAAGGCGCGATAAATGGGCTTTTGAGTGTTAGCGGTTCATGGCGTTGACGGTTCATGACGGTTCCTGGTCAAAAACCCATTACATCAATTTTACCAGGCACTGTACAGTAAGTACAGTGGACACCAAATGCACGGTGGAAGGCTAGAAGTAGAAGATCGTCCAAGACAAGTGAGAATAAGCCATACTTTGGAGATGACGTCATTCGCTGGTCCGATAACCAAAGATGTGGTATAAAAAACCAGGTGAGCTAACAATGCAGCAATGAAGGAATTCGGCCAAGGCACCGGCACACAACGACCTACCTACATCGAAAGACTCAATGCCAATGGTGACAGAAGCCAAGACGGCCGGCTTAAACACCGCCGAAAGACCACGGTGTACCAACTTACGATGCAGAACATCTTGCACTTAATATGATGACAACAGGTGCCATCCTCTGACGTACCATTACAGGTACAGGTACAGTACACGTGAGCACAGAGCAAAAGTTCACTGAAACCGAGATTAAGAAAAAAGAAAAAACACCTCGTGGTCCGTGCTCGATATCCGAGTTTCAATCTTTTCAAACACATGATGCTCTCGGTCACGGTATCTCCTGCGAGCTGCTTCTCCTTCAACCACACAAACAACAACTTCTCCATATCTTCATGGATAGAGGTCCAGTTTATTTCTTTACATTCTCTTGTATTATGTACAGTATATACGAGGTCGTGCTTGTTTATACATTATTTGTTATTTATAAAGTACATTTTTGTTATTTAAAAGCACCTAACAAAAAAAATTGGTGTTTTTTTTTTGAGGCTGGAACGGATTAATAGCATTTCAATGCATTTGAATGGGAAAATTTGCTTTGACTTACGAGCGATTTGGCTTACGAGCTCCGTCACGGAACGGATTAAACTCGTAAGCCGAGGTACCACTGTATATATAATCTATATCATTTATTTATATATATTTATATACACACACAGTCGCCTGAAAAAGTAAGTACACCCCATGTAAAGTTTTGACTTTTTCAACATATTTCAACATACAGCTATTTTATCTTCATTTCAACAATATTGATAGATAAAGGTGATATAATATAACAAATATCATGAAACATTTGCATTTTGTAGTCCATTGCATAATTTAAATAAACAAATGCAAATTTCGCATGTGGAAAAAGAAAGTACACCCCTACATTTATCACTACTTCAAATACCTAAAATTAGAATGAGGTGCACCAGCTCAGGTGTAAATGATTAGAACATCGTTAGAGAGGATCTTGGAGAAACCCGTCTTATTTAAACCTCAGACATTTCGTTTGGTTTTCTCTGTTGTTGAAGTGTGCGGCGTCACCATGCCTGGATCAAAAGAGCTCTCTGAGGACTTCAGAAAGAAGGTTATAGATGCCGAGTCTGGGAAGGGATTTAAAAAGATCTCCAAACAATTTGAAATCAATCATTCGACTGTCCGGAAAATCATCTGCAAGTGGAGACGATTCCAAGCAACTGCCAACTTGTTCAGGCCAGGCCGCCCCAACAAGTTCAGCCCAAGAGCAGACCACAAGATGCTGAAAGAAGTCTCTAAGAACCCAAGAATGTCATCACGGGACCTACAGGTAGCTCTTGCCACTGTTGATGTCAAAGTGCACGAGTCTGCCATTAGAAAGAGGCTGCACAAATTTGATCTACATGGGAGGTGTACCAGGAGGAAACCTTTGCTGTCCAGAAAGAACATCAGGGCAAGACTAAAGTTTGCCAATGAACACCGAGCCAAAGACCAGCACTTCTGGAACAATGTGCTCTGGACAGATGAGTCAAAGGTAGAGCTATTTGGCCACAGTACCAGAAGACATGTTTGGCGAAAACCAAAGACAGCATTTGACCAAAAGAACCTGATACCAACTGCAAAGCATGGTGGTGGAAATATTATGGTTTGGGGCAGCTTTGCTGCATCAGGAGCTGGGCAGCTCACCATCATATAATCCACTATGAATTCTTCATTGTACCAGAGGGTGCTTGAGGATAATGTGAGGCCATCTGTCAGAAAGTTGAAGCTCAACCGAAGGTGGACCTTGCAACATGACAATGACCCTAAACATACCAGTAAATCCACCAAGGAATGGCTGAAAAGAAAGAAATTGAGGGTTCTGGAATGGCCAAGTCAAAGCCCTGATCTAAATCCCATCGAGATGTTGTGGGGGGGATTTGAAACGAGCTGTGCATGCAAGAAACCCCTCAAACATCGCACAGCTGAAAGAATTCTGCATGGAGGAGTGGGCAAAAATTTCTCCCAGTCAATGTCAGAGACTGGTAGACAGTTATAAGAAACGCCTACTTGGTCGTTTCTGCCAAAGGGGGCAATACCACCTATTAGAGCCAAGGGTGTACTTATTTTTTCCCCATGCGAAATTTGCATTTATGTTTATTTAAATTATACAATGGACTACAAAATGTAAATGTTTCATGATATTTGTTATATTATATCACCTTTATCTATCAATATTGTTGAAATGAAGATCAAATAGCTGTATGTTGAAATATGTTGAAAAAGTCAAAACTTTACATGGGGTGTACTTACTTTTTCACATGACTGTATATATATATATGCAGACATATACTTTTTTTATTTTTAACCAATTTTGACCTTTGACCGCTGTGTAGTTGCAGACACCGTTGTTGGGCAATAGACCAATATCTGCCTTTTTCTGTCGGAGCTGTGGCATGGTATGTTTGTGGCAGTTCTTCTCTGCAATGGTTAAAATAAATAAATTACTATAAGGCCAAAACAATTTTGCAACTAATTTTTAGCATTGACCCCACCAAATCAAATTAAAGACACCAGACCAATGCCTACCTGATTTAATCTGTCGGAGCTGTGGTGAGCCATGTATGTACCATTTTGCAAATTATTGTCTGGAGTGGTTGAAATAGAGTCATAGCAAGCCAAAACGATAAATTTCGTGATCGATTTTGTCCCTTCACGACTGCATAATCCCAAAAACATCTCATCCGAAATACATGAAGGCACCCCAAGGGGCCATTTAAAAATGCCATTTGTGCCACATTTTGTGTCTGTCGACTCAAATACAGGGGAATGGAAGTAGGCAAAGCGTGTGATGTTTAGCGTTTCATCTTTGACACCTTAAAATTGGAACAGGGGCCCAAATTGAAAAAGGGGTCTGGGTGTGATTTACCAAGGCACCTCCATGCCAAAAATTAAAAGATTTCACTGACTATTGAAATACTGTCATTGTTGGATGTGGGGGTGGGAAAGGGGGAGGGGTGGGGTGGGGGGCGGGAGGTTTGGAGGAGGAGGAAATTAATACTCCCTCCCCTCTTTGCAGGATTGGGGAGGAGGAGGTGTGGAGGTCATAGTAAATAAAATGGTTGGATTGACAGAAGGAATAGCAACACAAGATATGTTCACAAGTAGAGGTTGGGTTGGTGCATTTGACAGCCATTTCCATCTAGGTTGGATTGGCCCATTTTACAACCATTTCCATCTAAGCAGATGCCTCATGATGCTAGAATCTCAGGATTATCCCATTTCGTGTTGATTTGCCTGTTGTCTACCAATATCCTCGAGTCATGTTAAAGTACAATAACAGGGCTCAATGCCCTTATCCCACGCATGATACATGTACAAGCTCCTCCATGAGTCTTGATTCGTCATTTACAAAAATTAAAAGATTCATTATAACTGGGCCAAACCATCACGTTAACATGCATGGTCAAAGCAAGATCACTCGTGGCAGAAATATTTTCAGAAATGTTCCTTTCCCAACTAAAACCCCAGTCAAATGTACATTTCATGATAGTACAATCCCACTATATAAATAAGGCGATTACTGTATCTTTGTGGCGTCAGGAAGGGCATCCGGCCATAAAAACATTGCCTCAAACAGGGAACCATGATTGTCATGGGGCCCGCAAGGCTAACCCCCGCTCTAGCAGGGAAAATGGCCTTTAAAACGATCATTCATTCATTCATTCACTGTATCTCTGTATGCACAGTATGTATATATATATGTCTGAAAATCGTATAAAAACATTCCTAACATTAGGCTGTCTCATTATTTTCTGAGAAGGAAGAGAAACATCCTCAACACATGGAACATCTCAATATTGTGGACCACGACCGGTGGCATCGGGCCCCAAGCAATGATTTCTTAGCCTGAACACCACCGCTGCCTAAAGGAGTGGGTACCGACACCATATTTCACTGCCATAGGGAGCAAGTATCTCGTTCAAAATATTGAACCTCCAACCGAGCAAAATGGAATAATTTCTAGATGGGCGGTGCCACCTCCTTCGATAAATCAACAAGTCAAATGCACTTTCCACCTTTGTCATCCCACGTGCAGAACAAATTCAGGCTTCACATGACCGATTCATTTAAAGGATGGTTGGTCAGCGATTAATGGCTGCCCTTCGTAACTGAAGGTATGAGAATCTGAGTGTATAAATACATTTTATTGTAGGAGCAGTACCCATAAAAACAACAGGCAATATAACCTGTTGTTAAGGAATCTGCAAGACTAGATAATTTTCTGCATGCAGTACAGGTAGGAATTTGTAACTTGTTGAGGATGCCGGCGATAACTCACTCACCTCATCTTAACCAAAGACACCGTGGGATCTTTCAAGTCCAGCAGCGACTAGTGCTGTTAGATGGTTGCATTCATCCAATGGACGGCACATACACATTCATGCCTCGCCCTGCAGGCAAAACACTAGGCCGACAGTATATAAACGTGGTCAAGATTCAAGCAAAGGCTACACAGCTCCGAGGCATGGTGTGCATACCTCTCAGCTATCCTGTCAACCCTTTGGTCAACCAGAGCAGGACGTTGAGAGCAACGTGCCAACGTAGTTCAAGAAGCCACAGCCACAAAACCCAAGACAAAGCGACCGGAACCAACAAGTTAGAGACTGCGCCCAACGCACAAGCAGAGCATAATAAACAAGTATAAATTGCATACCCGTTAACCTATTCCACACAAAAACCGAACGGAGCATTTCAAACAGTTCATGTGCTCAAAACATCAATCAGCATTTCATAAATGTAGAGCTAAGTATGCTGTGAGCTCCAGGGAACGTCGTGATTTCACAAGGCTTTCCAACAGAGACAAATCACATTTGCTTTTTGCCATCCAACCTGTCCCCAAATACATTACTATCGGGACATGAAAGAAGTGTTTAAGACACCGAAAGCAACACCAAATGAAAATGAACAAGCCAGCATTTGACAGAGCAAACAAGAATGCAGCGATTGGTTCAAGAACGATGAGTGCTTGTGACGAAATGTAACATCCACACTTCAAATTATAAAAGTGGAAAAAAAAGAAGAAAAAAAGGACACCTGCCCCTCTGGAAGGCATGCGGCGGGGGAATAATGAAAGCACGCCACTCGGGCAGGGTCGGGGCATGGGCGGAAACAAGCCACTCGGGCAGGGGTGGGGCGTGGGTGGAAGCACACCACTCAGGCAGGGGCAGGGGAGTGTAGAAGGAATCTCGCACCTCAGGAATGGGGGCGGGGGGGGGGGGGGGTGGGGGAGGGGAGGCGAACTGGAGTCCCTGTATAGAGAGAGTTGCAACATGGAGTCCGAAAAAAATTGGTCACGTGGTCTGTGGACGCCATGTTGTTTCCTGTCCGATCTTCGCGTTTCTGGCCATGCATTGAATACATACGAGGAACGCTCTATTTTATTGTCTGGCTTTGTTTGTCGTCTTTAATAATACTTAATAATGTGAGTATTGTCTTTAATACTCACACTCATTCTAATGACGCCAAATACTTAAGATCACACGCTGATAAGACTCTCCTTGTCTGTAATAGACCTCATATGCCATACGGGGACAAAGCCTTTTGCAACTCAGTACCTGCCCTCTGGCACAAACTACCTATAACTATTCGGACCTCACACAACATAAAAACTTTCAAATCAAAACTCAAAACACATTTATTTCCAAAGTAACTTAATTGTATTTTTTGAAAAGTAGCTTTAAGTCATATATATATATAAAACACTGTGTGTGTGTGTGTGTGTGTGTGTGTGTGTGTGTGTGTGTGTGTGTGTGTGTGTGTGTGTGTGTGTGTGTGTGTAATGTTACCGATAGACTCCTAAACGGAGAGGCTCACGTGCTTGATATTTGGCATAGACATGGCCATTGAGCCTGGGAAGAACATGGCCTACCTAAAAATATTTGCCGAGATCCATATTTTTACCTCAGCGCATTTCAGCGAGGAATATTATACACGGAATCTGAGCCGGTGGCAGAGCAGCGCGCTGAGTCGCTCAGAGCGATCACGTGATGTTCCATCCTTGCCGCCATAATCTCAGTTACGCGCTCGCACGTAATTCAGAGCAAAAAGCGATTGCGTTTTTTCACATTTCAGCGAGGAACATTGCCATTCACACCACATAGGTTTTTTTTTCTTTCATCTTTAGATCCATATTTTTAGCCATAACGTAGCGAACGTAGCGTAACGTAGCGTAGCTAACGTAGCGTTAGCATAACGTAGCGTAGCGTAGCGATCCTCGCTCAGGATCTTCATCAGGTTCGCGAGCGAGTTAGCCAAAACGTAAAAGTGAAAATATATCGAATCACCATTGCCATTCACACCACATAGGTTTTTTCTGCTTTCATCTTTAGATCCATATTTTTTGCCATAACGTAGTGCATTATGGCTCACTCGAGCTCGAGTTAGCCAATCACCTGGGAGCAAGAGGCCACGTTGGCCACGCCCACGACACAACGCAGAGTTGCAATCTTGCGTTTGCGTCGTTTGTTTGATTGCAGAAGTTGCAATCTTCATTAACACGTGTAAACGTAAAAGTGAAAAAAATTGAATTTGTCTACGAGTGAGTGACTGGAAGACTGACTGTGATAAAGGCAATGGCACCGAAGAAAAGAAATTTGTCGCGTTCAACCTCCCGAGCAAGGAAAATCGCTGATCTGAGACTCCATGAAACCGATGAAGATACTTTTCACCATCGACAAGCCAATCAAGAACGTGTCTTTCGATTCAGACAGCAAGAGACAGAAGATGAGAGAACGGCACGTCTAAACGCCAATCAACAACCTCTGGCGAGGGCCAGACAGCAAGAGACAGAAGATGAGACAGAGGCATGTCTAAACGCCAATCAACGTCTGGCGAGGGTCAGACAGCGAGAGACAGAAGATGAGACAGAGGCACGTCTAAATGCCAATCAACAAAGTGTAGCGAGGGCCAGACAGCAGGAGACAGAAGAACAGCGCCAAAAACGACTCAACAACTGGCAACCATCAGGCAGACGGCAGCCGGCCATTGCATGGGAGAAGGCTGCATTCAGTTACAATACAATCCGAACACTGACTACTCCTCAATCGTTGATATTGGCTCCATGTCGTTCACCTGTCAGTTTTGCCATGCCTTGAAATGGAAGGGAGAAACACCAGGAATGTGTTGCAGGGGAGGCAATGTCCTTTTGCCTTCTCTCCAATCTCCACCGGAACCTTTGAAAGAACTACTTCAATCAACTACGACTCAATCCAGACACTTCCTGAAGGAAATCCGTAATTACAACTCTTCGTTCCAAATGACTTCGTTTGGAGCAGATCGCGTCGTCACTGAGCAAGGATTCATGCCTACATTCAAGGTGCGAGGCCAGGTATACCACCTCATTGGCTCTATCCACCCTCAACCAGGTGAGCAACCGAAATTTTTACAAATGTATTTTATGGGTGACCATAGGGCTGTCAACCGAGCCGAGACCGGGACGAAATCCCGGCGGTTTCGGCTTTCGAGACGGTCTCGGGACGGTCCCGAGATAAATTGATTGACGCAATTTCTCGGTAAAAAAATCCCGGTTAAAATTCCAACTTCTTGCAGATATTTTCCATAATAGAGGCATTTATTGAGCCTTGCTTTCATTACTCTGCTTCTGCACAAGCATCATTTTTCGCAAGTGCAGCTGAACTGACACAAACGATGATACTTGATAGATAAAGTAAACTCACTGTTCCAGGATTTTCCCCTCGTCAACAAACAATGCACTGCAAACGAATCCGAATTCCGAATCCGGATCTTCACCAACATCTAATCATGTCGTCCTTGTCACACACGCTGCATCTCCACAAAATTTCGTCCGAATCCGTCCACAACTTTTTGAGATATTGTGTTCACAAACAAACGGACAAACAGACAGGAGTGAAAACATAATCTCCATCGACCTTTGGTGGCGCAGGTAACGACATCAGGATGAAGGTCACAATGAAAATCCGCCGCATCGCGGCTTCATTTAAACCGTTGAATCCTTCCGCTGTATCACTCCGCCTCGCCCCGCCTTACGCTGCGGTCACGTGTCCGTCCTTGGAGACGAGTTACAGGATGTGGTTGCTATGGTCTTTTGCACATTAATATCGAGGGACTCGCTCGAGCCCCGTGATTGGAGGGACGATGTTTATTTGGATTCAAAACACGTTTATAACGGATTATTCTCCACACAATGTATTAATACAAGTACAATACATTATGTAGTTTTATGAAATGAGTTTTTGATGAACGTTTATGTTTAATTGCAACGCTAAATCTATAAATTGTAAGAATCCCTCGGGGTTTGGTGTGACGGTTTGAATGTGAAAGTATTTTGGTTATCTTATCTCCACTTTAGGCCTGATAAGTTGATTACGTTTACTTTAGTCACAGAGTCAAAATAAGGAGGAGGGGGGGGTGGGGGGGGTGATCACTACACCGCCTGCTTTATAATTTACTAGCACTAGCAGAAGTACCCGGCATTGCCGGGCGGGGGAGGGGAGGGGAACGGGGGAGCGAGCCCCTTGGCGATCACAACTCACAAAATGATAATGAAACTCCAACCGGGACTCGAATATGCCTGGGCAGAAACATTTTCTCCCTCTGACATTCCGAGCAAGAAATTACACGACAATACAAACTGTAATGAGATAACCCGGTCCCATCGGTGGCCGATCATCTGCATGTAGGCGGTGTATTTTATTTCATCCCGGTAAATGGAAGCTAAGTCGGAATTTAAGTACTCAACATCAGAAATGAATTTTTTTCATTGTTGTTTATATATTGTAATGAAATTCCATTATTTTTGAAGCCTTATTATTATTATTTATTTATTTTTTTTTTATTTTTTTTACTTTGCCGGGAACCGAGCCGATCCGAGATCCCGTTATGAAAATTGAAAATTTATCGAGACGGTTCCGAGACGGGATTTTGAATCTAGCTAACAGCACTAGGTGACCACCGAGAAGAAGCTGCCCGACGAGGACAGAACTTCCCCAACCTACGCTCTGAACTAATCCTCGCCTTACAAGATATGCTCCACTCAAATAATGCGCTGGTCAACAGCTTCAAGTCGACATTAGAGAGAATGCCTTCACCTGATTACAAGGTCGTAATTCAGGCTGACAAACGTCCTCCCGGAGAGCACGAACGTCGGTTTAACGAGCCAGTCAACAATGCCGTTGCAGTTCTCATGGTAGGAGAGCAGTACAACAATCGCGACATCGTCCTGCATCTTCGCGACAACAGCACAAAGCGGATTTCGGAGACTCACCGATTCTATGACGCCCTCCAGTACCCTCTGATTTTCTGGAAAGGACAAGATGGCTATTATTTTGAAGTTGAACAAGCTGGTGGCCGGGGAAAGAAAGTATCTGCGAATGACTTCTATGCCTTCCACATCATGGTCAGAAAGAATTCCACGAATCATATCCTGCAGTGCCGTGATCTGTTCCACCAGTTCATCATCGACATGTATGCCAAAATCGAAAGTGAGAGACTCCTCTTTATCCGGCTCCACCAACGTCAACTGAGGGCAGAATCGTACGCACACCTCAAGGATGCTGTCAACAATGACTGAGATGTTCAGAACATATCAGACATCAGACATATAATTCACAGAAAATGTTGAAGCAACCGCGTAATATTGCGGTGATGTTTAACTCTGAGTGAGAATAGTTCTAAATTTTTAAAACTTTCATCTGATATTTGTGATTTATTTCAAACAAACTGTATTTCCCATCTACATGGCCATGTATTCCTATTAACGTTATGTAAAGTACATAAATTGTGTGGATTACATCATTTGTGGATGTGATCAATTGCCAGTAACCATCTATATCCCTCCCCTCCCCTTCCCTCCACCCTACCCTCCCCCTCCCCTTTCCCCACCCCTCCATTTACCCCCTACCCCTCCCTACCCCTTCCTTTCTCCCCTACCCCTTCTCCTCCCCCTCCCTTTCCCCCCTCCCCCTTGAGTGGGTCTCACTCACCCGCAGGCAGATAGGTGGTCTGTCTCCTACCGACTCCTCTCCGGCCTTGCTACCCCAGCTCTCTGGGCTCTGTCCCCCAAATATTCCCCCAGGTCGCACAAGATCAGCCTGCAACCCTCTTCTCCTGAAATTGCCAAAATCAAGACTCTCTGTTCACCTTAACTCCATTAACTTAACTCTGCTCACCTTAACTCCTTCATCCTCTTTACTCCCACCTCCACAACAATTCCCTCACTCTCTTCAATCCCACTCCTTCCTCCAGGTCGTTAAAACAGCTGTTCACCACCATCTCTTATCTTCCCCCATCCAAAACTTTGATCTTTTCTACCCCTGCTAATTCACCCCAGATCCACTTTTTTGAAATATCAACTTCTTTCCTGTGGTTCCCTCTCTCTTCCCATCTCGTCTCCCGCTCCCTTTTTTGTATGTTTTGTGTGTCCGTTCATTGTCGTTTTTTGTGATTGATGTTAGCTCTTGCACGAGCCTCGATCTCGTGTACACAAAAAAAAAAAAAGAGCAAAGGTGCCCCGCAGCATGGGGCTGCAAAGCGCAGCAGAAGCAAGCCATCACAGGTGGGAGGCCAGAGGTGTAAACGATGACAACATAGGAGGGCAATTGTGGAGAGTGATACATTACAAGGGAGGTAAAAGGCAAAGGAAGATAAGGGGGCAGTGGCAACCTGGGGAGGGGCGAAGTAAAAAGAGGTGGCCAGGAAGGTAAGGTGTTGGGGGTGAAACCTGGGCAAAGAGAGGTGGTGGCAGCAAAAAGGTGTGAGCAACCAAAGTACTATTTGGGTTGTTGCAAACAAATGTGTGGTGGGAACACCACCAATAAGATGGAGAGGATGGGGGGAGGGGTTCGCAAGCAATTTAAGGTGAGGAAAGAAACAGCATGGGGGAGGCAGAGTAGGGAGTAATGAAAGAAAGAGGGTTGTAGTTGATCAAAAATTGGAGGGATATCGTGAAAACAAATTGGTGGTGAGTGGTGATGGGAGGCGGGGGGGGACGGGAGGGGGGGGGGAGGGAGGATGGAGAGGGTGGAGCTTTGAAATTGAATTGAAAATTCAACAAGTCTGTTACACATCCATTCTCTATCTCGGTTGGCAGAGAAAATATTCAAAACGAAAATCAGAGTATTTACACAGAAATTTCAATGAAGCCAAATAGAAAGAGGTGGGTCGATATCAAACGAAACAGGTGGGTCGATATCAAACGAAACAGGTGGGTCGATATCAAACGAAACAGGTGGGTCGATATCAAACGGAAGAGGCGGGTCGATATCAAACGGAAGAGGCGGGTCGATATCAAATGAAACAGGTGGGTCGATATCAAACGAAACAGGTGGGTCGATATCAAACGAAACAGGTGGGTCGATATCAAACGAAACAGGTGGGTCGATATCAAACGAAACAGGTGGGTCGATATCAAACGGAAGAGGCGGGTCGATATCAAACGGAAGAGGCGGGTCGATATCAAACGAAACAGGTGGGTCGATATCAAACGGAAGAGGCGGGTCGATTTCAAACGGAAGAGGCGGGTCGATTTCAAACGGAAGAGGCGGGTCGATTTCAAATGGAAGAGGCGGGTCGATATCAAACGGAAGAGGCGGGTCGATATCAAACGGAAGAGGCGGGTCGATATCAAACGGAAGAGGCGGGTCGATATCAAACGGAAGAGGCGGGTCGATATCAAACGAAACAGGTGGGTCGATGTCAAACGAAACAGGTGGGTCGATATCAAACGAAACAGGTGGGTCGATATCAAACGAAACAGGTGGGTCAATATCAAATGAAACAGGTGGGTCGATATAAAACGAAACAGGTGGGTCGATATCAAACGGAGGAGGTGGGTCGATATCAAACGGAGGAGGTGGGTCGATATCAAACGGAAGAGGCGGGTCGATATCAAACGGAAGAGGCGGGTCGATATCAAACGGAAGAGGCGGTCGATATCAAACGGAAGAGGCGGGTCGATATCAAAAGGAAGAGGCGGGTCGATATCAAACGAAAGAGGTGGGTCGATAAACGAAACAGGTGGGTCGATATCAAACGGAAGAGGCGGGTCGATATCAAACGAAAGAGGCGGGTCGATATCAAACGAAAGAGGCGGGTCGATATCAAACGGAGGAGGCGGGTCGATATGAAACGGAAGAGGCAGGTCGATATCAAACGGAAGAGGCGGGTCGATATCAAACGGAAGAGGCGGGTCGATATCAAAAGGAAGAGGCGGGTCGATATCAAATGAAACAGGTGGGTCGATATCAAACGGAAGAGGCGGGTCGATATCAAACGGAAGCGGCGGGTCGATATCAAACGAAAGAGGCGGGTCGATATCAAACGGAAGAGGCGGGTCGATATCAAACGAAAGAGGTGGGTCGATATCAAACGAAACAGGTGGGTCGATATCAAACGAAACAGGTGGGTCGATATCAAACGGAAGAGGCGGGTCGATATCAAATGAAACAGGTGGGTCGATATCAAACGGAAGAGGCGGGTCGACATCAAACGAAAAAGGTGTGTTCATTTATTACACAGCACTTTTAGATAGTATTTGACATCAGCTTCTCTCCCACAGATCATTCTTGGAAAGATTAAAAGACCGAACAGATCATCAACTTTACTGAATCCAGAAGTTAAAGGAATGGTAAAATGGAGGTAAAACCTTTTTTCTTATTCTTTTCCTTTTTTTTTTAAGGGAGATCTTGCAGCATCTCCAAATTTCACAAAGAACATCAATAGCTTTGCCTCAGGTAACCAGATGAGGATGCAGTATGCAACACCACCTCACATCCTGAAAAGGTTAACAAGACTATTTTGCCACCTCGCATCCCGAAAAGGTTAATAGGACTATTTTGCAGCAAATAAACGAAACCTCAAATCAGATCAGCCAATTACACCACAGAGGAATGACAAAAATAAATATATAACAATTCTAATTTCAACCACGAAACATCTATAGCAGAAAATGGTCCTCTACCAACAACTGCTCCCATAGCTTCCACTATCAACGTACGGCAACGGTTGCATGCAAACAAGGAGTCATGCAAGTCCGATGGAACACCATCTGTTTTGAAATTAAGAATAAATAAATTATTATTATTTTCTATGCAGCCTGTGGCTTCTGGTTGCATCATTACCTGGAGGCGTAGTTGGACCGCTGATCACTATCCCTGTTCCCCCTGTTCCCAGTAAGCTGGTACTCATTTTGCCGACCACAGAAGGATGACAGGCTGAGTCAACCCACCTGGTGTTTTTCCAACAGCACAAGGAAGGCTCAAACTCAAGATCTTAAGCAAGCCACCTTAATCATTAAGCCAACACCAGGCTTGGAACAAATAAATTTTTAAAAATGAGAAGGTGGATCCCAGGTCGAAACCCTACCATGAGTCTTTGGGGAAGAAGAAAAAAAAAAATTAAAATAATAAATAAATAATAAATGAAATTCCAAAAATAATAATAATAAGATATAGGCTAATAAAAATTAATGAATTTAAAAATGAATAAATAAATAAACAGCCATTAAATAAAACCGAGAGCATTTTTTCCGTTGCTTGTCCTGCATAGCAATTCCAAACGGGCTGTTCGTTACACAGCGCAGCCTTAAGAACACGGCCAGATATATACTGGCAGCTGCAAAAGAAATCGACATGTTACTTCGAGATAGGCATCGGTATACAGTACTACTTGAGCGGTTTATAAAGGTAGCACTGCAGACTAAGACGGTGATCGAACCGCGTACTGGTGGTTGGTGGGCGAGCCGAGCGCGCAAGTTCTGGTCCGAAAAATCGACATCATGAATCATCAAGATCAATCATAACATCGATCCCAAAATTAAAACCACTACCACCATCCCAAACCCTTCACACTCCCCCACCGCCGTCCCCGGTCCACGCTTCTCTTCACGAGCTGCCGTCCCTACCAGTTCACAATGACGTCTGCTTCTCAAACCGCACAAGCAAAAGTCCGTATCGCCTCATAGCTCTCGGGGATAATGTCACAATCAAGCAAAACAAACCCGTGAGGAGTCTGTGTCATAAACTCACCCGAATCACCACACACACACATCACCTCAGAAGCGGCAACGCTCAGCTGTGCACCGATCGGGGCGCGACTACAATGTTGGAAACGAGGGGATGGAGGATTTCACTTGGCGTATTTCAAGTAATGTAAACAATTTTATTTAATCTCCAGGGAAAGCCGAATACCCTTAATGATTTTAAAGAAATACTTTATTTAAGTATTTCAGCTCAGAATTTGCTTTTTGCTTTTATGTTGAGAATAATCTTTGCCGGGAATTTGTATCACCCCCCTTCCACGGACGGGAATGGTACGTGCCATCGACCCACGCACGCCGGCAGGGGAAGTATCTCCCGCGCACGCCCTGCGTGACTTATTTGTCTTGATAATGACATCAGTGTTAATGCGATTTCGATTGTAAGTCTAAATCAAAATTGTCATAATCATTGCGCTGCAAACATCCGCTACATCGCGGCCTCTTAAAATCGTTTCCACTCCATGCAGTGACAGATTAAACTGTTGCCGTGAATGGCGATAAAAGAAGGAAGTTTGCTGTTCAACCGAGCAAGAACGAAAGCTTCCTTATAACTCGGTCCTCCAGGCTACGTCACAGTCCAACACTTCCTAATCTATCAGTATAACGGTTCAGGAATTCACTGATCAGTCAGTGCTGCATCACCTGCCGATCGATCGTGTAAAGCAATATGGGTATTAATTATTTAATAATCGAAGATTTCAATTATTACATTTCTGTCGATGTTTTGTGACAGAAAGTTTGACGCGAAAAATGTATTGACGTTCGCTACTTGTGTAGTGCCCTCTTGCGGGGACTTCCGTGTGTGTCCTCGGTCCTCAAAACTCCGCTCAGTGCAGCGTGACTCTCCACTCTCCAGAGGAAACTTTGAATCAACCATTTCTGACCGCTTGTCCTTGCGCATGCGCAGAACGTTTTGTAAGATTGTACACAACGTGGATCGTGGATGTGCAACCGGGATGACCACAGGATTAGAACTTTCCCATACCTTGATGATGCGATATGATTTAGCTACAGGTGCGCCCACCTGTATCGTGCGAATGACCATAAATTATGTAATCTGGTATTAACATTTGTGATCACTTGCCCGAGACTGCCACCACTTATCTCTACCTCCCTACCCCAACCCCGCACCACCACCTCCCCACTACCCCCGTGGTTGGCGACCATGAAACCAGCTTTAGAATACAATAACTTTGGCTTTGAAGTGGAGGTGAAGCTGACCCAAGAGGCCCTCAAGACAGGTGATTCTTTAAAATGCGTTAGTAACCGACAAATTTTAAACTGTAGCGGCTACCGCTGGGTTTACACAATCGCCTTGCACCGACCAAGGACGCGGAGCGATCACCATGCCGGGCTCGTCCAGGACGCCCGGGCAGGCCCGCTCTCAACTTGCCAGGCCTCGTCCGGGACGCCCGGGCATGCCCGGGCATGCCCGCCCTCGACTTGCCAGGCCGCGTCCAGAACGCCCGGCCACGCCCCCTCTCGCCTTTCCAGGGCAAACGCTCCGGGATAATGTGTATATATATTGCTGCCCGATAAACGGGCTTTTCAGAGTACCCGAGTTGTTTTGTTTCAATAAAGAAACTCGGACGAATTCCAGCTTTTTGTCGCGTCCATTCTTCCGATTACGTGGGAGCACAGCTCCTACATTGGTGACCTACCGACATGGACACGGCAGTTGCCCTCAAACTGCCTACCTTCTGGGAGGCTCACGCGGCGGTTTGGTTCGCCCAGGCGGACTCCCTGTTCGCCCTGCGAGGCATCACGGCCGACGACACCCGCTTCCACCATGTGGTAGCAGCGCTCGGCTCAGCCACCGCGGCCCGCGCCCTGAGCCTCCTCGAGAGCCCGCCAGCCGCTGACAAATACGGCACGATTAAAAAGCTCCTCCTCGACGCTTTCGCCCTCTCATCGGTGGAACACGCACGGCGCCTGCTCACCCTGCCCGAGCTCGGCGACACGCGCCCGTCCGAGCGAATGGACTACATGCTTTCGCTGCTCGGCGAGCACTCTCCGGCATTCCTGTTCCGGGAGCTGTTCCTCCGTCAGCTGCCTAGCCCGGTACGCCTCGCCCTGGCAAGCACGACGATCACGGATCCCCGCGCCCTCGCCAGGGAAGCCGACAAGATCTCCGCGGCAGGCCAACGCATTGCAGTAGCGACCTGGGGCCCACCGCCGTCCGACACAACGCCCATGGCGCCCGAGCACCCGGCACGGTCGACGACCGAACTGCCGACGCAATTGACGGCCGCTACGCCGAGCCGACCACCTCCAGCACGACGACCGGGGCCTCCACCTGACCAAGCGTGGTGTTACTATCATGCCAGGTTCGGACAGAAGGCCCGGACATGCCGACCCCCGTGCACCTTCGGCAGGCCGGGAAACGGCCGGGCCGGCGTTCATTACCAGCCATGAGCGCCGGCCACACGGGCAACTTACTTTTCATCACGGACAAAGCGTCCGGATGGCGCTTCCTGTGCGACACCGGTGCCCAACTGAGCGTCATACCCGCCTCCGATCAGGACAGGCAGTCCGCGGTTTGCGGCCCCTCCTTGGTTGCGGCCAACGGATCGGCCATCCGCACCTTCGGCCTGCGCAACGTCACCCTCTGCTTCGGCGGCCAACGCTTTAATTGGACTTTTGTAACCGCAAGCGTGCCCATGGCTCTGCTAGGCGCCGACTTCCTCTGCGCACACGGACTGCTGGTGGACGTCCAACGGCGTCGCCTCATCAACGCCGAGACCTTCAGCTCCCTGGTATGCACATTGAGCAGCTCCGCTCCGACCGAGCTGGCATGCGCCCTCCCGCCGGCGAACGAGTTTGCTCGCCTGCTCACGGAGTTCCCGGCCCTCACGCGGCCGACGTTTTCGGCCATCGCAGTACGACATGGGATCGAGCACCACATACCAACCACGGGCCCGCCGGTCTATGCCAGAGCCCGCCGCCTCGACCCAGCCAAGCTCGCCGTGGCCAAAGCCGAGTTCGACGCTTTGGAACACCTCGGCATCGTGCGGCGCTCCGATAGCGCGTGGGCTTCGCCACTACACATCGTCCCAAAACCAGGGGGCGGCTGGCGCCCATGTGGCGACTACCACCGCCTTAACGACGCTACCACCCCCGACAGGTATCCGATCCCGCACATCCAAGACTTCTCCGCCCGTCTGGCAGGACGGGTCATTTTTTCAAAAATCGATCTCATACGGGGATATCACCAGGTACCTGTCAGGGCAGCCGACGTCCCTAAAACGGCCGTCATCACTCCGTTCGGCTTGTTCGAATTCCTGCGGATGCCGTTTGGCCTCAAGAACGCGGCTCAGGCGTTCCAGCGCTTGATGGACGGCGTGCTGCATGACCTGCCGTTCCTCTTCGTTTACCTGGACGACATCCTCGTCGCCAGCACGTCCCGGGCCGAGCACCTCCTCCACCTCCGAACACTGTTCGGGCGCCTCAGCGAGCACGGCCTCATCGTCAACCCGGCCAAATGCCACTTCGGCACGACGGCCGTTGATTTTTTGGGCCACCACATCACCAAGAACGGGGCCGTGCCGCTGCCAACCAAGGTCGAGGCCATCACCACGTTTCCGCGTCCCCGCTCCATAAAGGCCCTGCAGGAATTCCTGGGAATGGTGAATTTCTATCACCGCTTCGTGCCCCGCGCTGCTCAACTCATGCGGCCCCTCTACGAAGCCCTCCGGGGCAAGCCGGCCAAGCACGACATCGTCTGGTCCGCAGCAATGGACGCGGCCTTCAAAAGCTCAAAGTGGGCCCTCGCCAACGCAACACTGCTCGCTCACCCAGTGCTCAACGCTCCCAACGCCCTCACCACGGATGCCTCCGACTACGCGGTGGGCGCCGTACATGAGCAATGGGTGAACGGGGTTTGGCAGCCACTCGCTTTTTTCAGCCGGCAGCTCCGCAAATATAGCACGTTTGACCGTGAGCTCCTCGGTCTACACCTGGCCATTCGCCATTTCCGCCACCTCCTGGAGGGCCGACCCTTCACAGCGTTCGTCGGCCACAAGCCGTTGGTTTACGCAATGGCCAAGGTCACGGAGCCGTGGTCGGCCCGCCAACAGCGCCACCTCTCCGCCGTGTCGGAGTTTACCACGGACATCCGGCACGTCGCCGGCAAAGACAACGCCGTGGCCGACTGTCTTTCTCGGGCCAGCGCGAACGCCGTCCACCTCGGAGTGGACTTCGCGCTTATGGTGGCGGACCAAACCACCGACACCATGGTGCAAGCCCTCCGGGCGGCGGACACGGGCCTCCGCCTGGCCGACATCCCCTTCGCGGACACTGTCCTGCTCTGCGACGTCTCCCAAGGCCAGCCTCGCCCCATCGTGCCCATTACCTGGCAACGCTGCATCTTCGCCTCCCTCCACGGCCTTTCCCACCCGGGCCGGAAAGCTTCCCAGAAGCTGGTGTCGGCGCGATTCGTCTGGCACGGCCTTCGACGGGACGTCCGCGATTGGACCAGCACCTGCACAGCCTGCCAACAGGCCAAGGTCCACAGACACACCCAGGCCCCGCTGGCACCTTTCACCGTGCCCGAACGACGTTTCGACCACGTCGACGTGGACCTGATGGGCCCCCTCCCCCCATCACGGGGGTTCACACACCTGCTCACCATGGTGGACAGGACCACCAGGTGGCCGGAGGCCGTTCCCCTCGTCTCCACCACCACAGCTGACGTGGCGCAGGCTTTCATCGCCACCTGGGTCACCCGCTTCGGCGCACCGGCGGACATCTCGTCGGACCGCGGACCACAGTTCACCTCCGAGCTGTGGGGTGCGGTCGCCCGCAACCTGGGGGTCAAGCTCCACCGTACTACGGCCTACCACCCCCAAGCCAACGGGTTGTGCGAGCGATTCCACCGCTCCATGAAGGCCGCACTCATGGCCGGCCTTCAGGACGGCGGTTGGGCCGACCGGCTGCCGTGGGTCCTTTTGGGCCTCCGCACGGCCCCCAAGGAGGACCTCCGGGCATCCACCGCCGAGCTTGTCTACGGCCAGGCGCTACGCGTCCCGGGCGAATTCGTGCCCGATGCTACCAGTCCCTGGTCCGCAGCTCACCAGCGCTCGGACCTCCAGGAGGCCGCCCGACGGTTTGCCCCCGTGCCAACGTCCCACCACGGTGACCCCCAGTCCTACGTCCCCCCAGCGCTTCGCACAGCGGAGTACGTTTTTGTGCGTCATGACGCACATCGGGGGCCACTCCGGCCGCCGTACGACGGGCCCTTCCGGGTCCTGCGACGGGACGACAAGTCGTTCGTCATCGACATCGACGTTCGGCAGGTCGGACCGGATTGCGGTGGACCGCCTCAAGCCGGCGCACGTGGACATCGACCAACCGCCACGGCGAGGCCGCCCCCCGTCCACGGTGCCCCCCACTCGACCGCCCACCACCACACCGCACCCCCCCCCCCCACGACCCGCCAGGGGTCGCTTCGGCCGGGTCATCAGGACCCCCCTTAAATTGACCCTGCCGGGGCAAGTCGATTCTGGGGGGACGTGTGTAGCGGCTACCGCTGGGTTTACACAATAGCCTTGCACCTACCAAGGACGCGGAGCGATCACCATGCCGGGCTCGTCCAGGACGCCCGGGCAGGCCCACTCTCAACTTGCCAGGCCTCGTCCGGGACGCCCGGGCATGCCCGGGCATGCCCGCCCTCGACTTGCCAGGCCGCGTCCAGGACGCCCGGCCACGCCCCCTCTCGCCTTTCCCGGGCAAACGCTCCGGGATAATGTGTATATATATTGCGGCCCGATAAACGGGCTTTTCAGAGTACCCGAGTTGTTTTGTTTCAATAAAGAAACTCGGACGAATTCCAGCTTTTTGTCGCGTCCATTCTTCCGATTACGTGGGAGCACAGCTCCTACAAAACCCCCGTTAATTCACCCCAGACCCACTTTTTTGAAATTCCGACTTCTTTTCTGGAATTCCTAGCACTGTCCATGTGTTTTATACCTCATCCCCCTTCCCGTACCTCCTCCCCACAAGCCTTCTCCCTCCCACAGATCTCCCGATGTCCCTGCTCTCAAATGTTGTACTTGTGTGCTTCCCTCTCTCTCCCCATCTTGTCTCCCGCTCCCTTTATCTTATGTTTTATGTGTCAGTTTGTCTTTTTGTGATTAATGTTAGCTCTTACATGAGTCTCGATCTTGTATGCAAAAAAAAAGAAGTGAAGTACCAAGATGCATTTGCACACATTAGCGTGAATTTCATCATGACCGACAATCTGTCGAAATCGATGGAGTGCTTCGATGAAGCTATCGATGGAGCTACTGCTTGTTCTGTCTAAAATCTTCATGTGAACAATCTTTGCCTCCAATGTTGGATTGTCTGAATCTCCATACTCAATGTACCAATTACCAGACAGCATTGTATCGCAGATCGCTTACCCAAATTTTCAAGCCACCTGATCCATCCAAACACGGCTGGAATTTCCAAGGTGACAAACTCACGATTCACTGGAGGAAGTATCCACCTGCTCCCCCACAAATTCTCAATCACATGCAGTCATGGCCAAAAATATTGGCGCCCTTGCACTTTTTTCAAATAATGCATCATTTCTTCCAGAAAATGGTTGAAATTAAAAAACCTTTTGGTATCCACATATGTATTTCTTTGGTTTGCAGTGGAACAAGAAAAAAAGCTGAACAGATTACTAAATCTTCGCTTATTCCACACACAAATCCTAAAATGGCCCAGGCAATATTATTGGCACCTTTTACAAGTTGTGAGAAATAATTAGATTTCAAGCAGGTGATTCTCCTTTACTTCGGAAATGAACTTACCTGTGGTGAGTTGCAGGTGCGTGCAATATAAAAATCACTCATTCAACCAGTTTGAATAGACAAAAGGAGTCATTCTGCTGTTTTGTGTCACTGTGTGAACCGCAATGATCATGGAGAAAAGAAAACCAGAGAATTGTCTGAAGAGGTCAGACACAAGATTGTAGCCAAGCATGGACAATCTCAAGGCTACAAGTCCATCAACAGAGACATTAATGTTCCTGTGTCCACCGTACGCAATGTTATCAGGAAGTTTAAGGCCCATGGCACTGTAGCCAACCTCCCTGGACGTGGCCACAGGAGAAAGCTTGATCGAAGATTGCAGCGAAGGATTGTTAGAATGGTGGAGAAAGCACCTCGATCAACTGCCAAACAAATTCAAGCTGACCTTCTGACACAAGGTACGACCGTTTCAACTCGCACCATCCGTCGCCAACTCAATGAAAGGGGTTTCTATGGTAGTTAGTCCCATGAGTACCCCACTGCTGAGAAAGCCCGACTGGAGTTTGCCAAAACACACCTGAACAAGCCAAAATCCTTCTGGGAGATTGTCCTGTGGACAGACGAGACCAAATTAGAGGTTTTTGGTAAAGCTCTGCTTTTGCTGAAGACACCCGCATACCAATCTCTATTTTTACAGAAAACAAAATGAAGCCTTCAAAGAAAAGAACACCTTCCCTATAGTCAAATATGGATGAGGTTCAGTGATGTTTTGGGGTTTCTGTGCTGTCTCTGTCACTGGGTGCCTTGAATGTGTGCATGGCATCATTAAATCAGGAGATTACCAAGGCATTTTGGAGTGCAATGTTCAACCCATTGTCAGAAGGCTAGGTCTCTGTCGAAGGTCATGTGTCTTGCATCAGGAAAATGACCCCAAACACACTTCAAAAAGCACCCAGGAATGGTTCAAGACAAAACGCTGGACTGTTCTGAAGTGGCCAGCAATGAGTCCAGATCTAAATCCTATTGAACACCTGTGGGGAGATCTGATATCTAAAAACAGAATTTGGGAGAAAGCACCCTTCAAATCTGGGAGAACTGGAGCAGAACAAGAAGAGTGGGCTAAACTGCCAGTAGAGAGGTGTAGGAAGCTCATTCATGGCTATAGGATGCGTTTGACTGCAGTTATTTTGTCCATAGACTGTGCTAGCAAATATTAAGTCTCGGGTGTCAATAATTTTGTCAATGCCATTTCTTTTTATTTCCTGATTTTAAAGGATATATTAAGTTCTGAATCAAAAACAAAGGTGCTGTACTATTATCAGTGAAATAAAGACTTGTAGAGAACAAATACTTTTGTCAATTTCAACTTATTTTTGGAGTAAATTGTGAGTTATTTGAAAAAAGTGCAAGGGTGCCAATATTTTTGCCCACGACTGTACATTGTGGCTGCAATAAATCGAAGCGTCAGAGCAATGTTTGTTCTTGCAAGTCAAATGGTATTAATTGCACGAATTGTCAATCAATTATGTCGAGTGTCCTCGGGCGATGATGGCGTTTGCCATCATATTGCCTTTCTATGGCTGGTATACACGGGTAATTGTGTGGTATAGACAGGGAAGGGGTGGAGTTTGGGGGGGGGGGGGGGAGTCACCACTCCTCTCCGTCTTTCTGCTGGCCGTTGGGAAAATCACCCTCTTCCACCCGTGCTGTTGGAGTCGACTGGACTCTCATCCACCAGAGGTGCAGAGCCATCTGCCATTTAAACCGCATGGCTGCGGACTGTAACCCTGGTAAGTGGGGCTGACAGGTACTACCCATTGCCCACAGGTGACCTGGGGTTATGCAAGACAGGGGCATCAATTTCCCTGAGGTATCAGAAGACACCCACATACCAATTAGCATGGCTGGGAAAAATGTGAAACCATCTCACCAACAGTTCTTGAAGACTCTATTTTGGACTATGCAGCCAGTTATCTGTCGGATTCTGATGATTTGTAGTTCATACACCTACTTCACATTGTATAACCTGGTTCTAGTATATTCATTATCGATATTGAATTCGGGAATGACAATAGTTTTGTAGTCCATTTGTTGTTCCTGCTTGAAATTACACCTTGTTCAATCAGTATTTTTCTGAGTTAATAATAATAATCTTACAGCGAATTGATCAGTTCCAACTGTGCGAAACGTGTTTCATCAAGTTTCATTATGGATAAAGTTCCACTGTTTTTTTGCGTGATACTACTTTAACTGCGAGCTTCTGAATATTTAAATTTGGGTATTTGGATTTTTTTGCCTTTCAATCCATGAGCATATTTAATTAACATTCCGCACTCCGAGTGTTAAAAAATATATATATATTAAGTCCAAAAAAAATAGGTATTTATGTATTAAGATGTGAACACCTTTAATGGATTGTGAACATTAAACACTTTACACTCTTATAACATGAAATAATGAGTTTTCCTCAATCAGAACCTGTTACAATTGGCCAATAGCACCAGTTTTGATGAATGCCCTTTCACGTTCGTGACGAGAACTGAATATTTAATCAAGAATACTGCTTTGAACAACCAAACAAAAAGATTCGGATTTCTGAAATCAAAATCGATAAGAAACCATCATGTTTGCATAACTGAAAATGGGTGCAATGAAAATCGTTTTCTGGGCTGGAGACCTTCATATAGTCGCCTACTACTGTCAAGCTTGGTGGTGGCAAAAAATTATAACATTACATTCTATCGTCCGTTGACACGTTTTCCCTCCATCCAACCGACCTGCTTTACATGGAGACCATTTCCCATTTGGAGGAAAAGAGGTCAAAACTATTTGATTTGCATCAAGTAACATCAACGACTAAATACATATTTATTGGATGTTTCATTGATAAAATATTGTTGCGGTTTTGAGATTGTAAATATGACATCATTAAAGGTTAAATGTTTGCCCCCCATAGTTAGTCCACAAGCAAGACGTAGGCCCACTTAGAGTATTAGTTATGTCATAGTATGTGTAAGAGTAGGCCATTTCCCGAGTAATATCTGCGTTGTGTAACGAAATGAGCTTAGGTCCCTTTCATCTTTGCGCCACCCCCCAATTACATCAGTGGGCACAATCGATCCCGCGCCCCATTTGGCATCCCTCAAGTTTGTTACACTTTGGCTGCCAGCAGCGTTCGCTGCCCTTTGTTGGCTCGAAACTAGCCAAGTGACACGAGGTAGGCCTGAAAAGAGGGAGGAGCGCGAGGTCGGGGTGTGGCAGAGTCGAGAAGCACGTCAGAGGCGGTGATGGTAAGGGCTCCCAGCCAACCAGGGCTCGGGGGGCATGCCGTGATAGGGCGTGGTGAAGAACGTCTGGTAAGTTCCAGAGAGTTCGCTGGGCAGGGCTATATAAGCCTTCGCAAAAGCCCTTAAACAGGCCTTAATGAGGAGTCGCGAGAGAAAGGACTGGCTGGAAAAGGACTTGTTGGAGAGCACTGATGAGGATTGGTTGTTGGAGAACTCACGAAGTCGCGCATGCACATGACAGTATCGAGGACTTGGAAGCGCATTGTGACCGTATATTGAACTATTACATACGCAGCCACGCGAGTGATTAACCGCCAAAGCCAGCCATACCACTCATCCTGTAATAATCCCGTGCGCACCAACGACACGCGGAGAGCTCCTGGCCGCTGTATTCATCTTCTTCGCGGTGTGAGCTGGGGACCGGAGGGAGAGCTGCCCGGACGCCATCGCTGGACCATCAACCTGTTCGTCTGCAACCCCGTGTGTGTGTCTGAGTGTGAACGGGCCCGTTTGTCCAGGGATAAGTTAAGACTGTGGCTCAGACTGCACTGTGTCTTCTTCTTCTGATTATAGTACAAAGTGTAAATAAATTCTGTTCTTCCTTTCTTCCAAATTCGACCGTTTCTGTGATTTCCATCATGGGGTAAGCGTGGCACGATTAAGAACCGCTTGGATCGGGTTTAGTCATTGATAACGGCTCGGGTCATGGGTTCGCTACCGCTCGGCGTATCCACCAACACCCATGATTCGGGCAGGGCTTATTTCCTCGTTTCTGGGCGGCGCGAGTACTTAAGTATTAGTGATTAGTCCTACGACCCTACTTCGCGCTGTCCGGGAGGGATGTCATAGCTCCCGGGTCCCGTCAACTAGTCAAAGACAAGGGGACTAATCCCCCCTTGATAAGGGGAAAAGGCCGGCGCTGAGATCCGCAACAATATATAAACCTCCGTAAAACCAAACAATTGAAAACATACAATGAAGTAGAACAATATAAAATCGGCCACTCTCAGGCCTAGCCTAACAAACAAAGGAAAAAGCACACGAAGATAAAACTTCAAAAGACTCATAAATTCGGAAATCATGAGAATAAAACCAAACGTAACTTTGTCAAAGGGAGAAACACGTTAGGTAAACAATCTCAAAGATGGTAAAATTCCACAAAAATCGCAAATAAACACTCAAAGGTTGCACGATCGCAATGAAAGACAAAAGGTTGCACGATCGTGTTGAAGCTGCAGCACAAACGTCACAGGCTCACAGATCACGTGATATTTCCATGATAAAATAAGTAAATGATCGTAAATCATGTGAAATACAAGGAAAATGTTCACCTTTGTCAAATGAATCGAAGCACTGATCCAATTTCAAAGATGGTAAAATAAACAAGAAGTTGAGAAAAACTCAGGAAGCATGTGAGAAAACGAGAAGAAGAATTCTCACCAACTTTTGAAAACTATGTGAATACATCACCGATGACTCACGAGGTGTCGCAACGTGTTACAAAATTCTAATTACCTACTAATTATGTTCACAGCAATGCTAAATATAGCCCGGGTCTGGAAGACCCGTCTTTTGCAGATCCGGAGTCGTGTTTTTTTTATTAAATAATGATTTACTTATCTTACACCAGTTGGCTGAGATAGACCTTATCGTGTTCTCACTCCATCGGATCTCACACACAGCACGCCGTTTCTGTGAATAGTTCGAGCTTTATTTGGAGCTCATGCAAAACACATCAAGCTCAAGGAAATCGAGAGCGAAGAGGAAGATCATCAATGCAAAAAAAGGCACAACTGAGCATGCGCAGGACGGCGCCAGACGACGTCACGCCCAATGTACTAAACCAACAACAACCAATACTGGCATGGCCACTTTCTTTCCTTGAAAAACACTTTACTTTGCTAACTAATATTTCTCGTTACCTAGTACAAGTCAGCATGCACATGTGATATATCAAGATGTAGATGAAATGTACAATAATGGGAATACATACCAGCAAAAATTCAGTCAAACCATTAAATACTGCATTGCTGGGACGTCACAAAACTGAAAACCACAACAGTATTTGCACATGTGCCTGAAGACAGTAGACCGATGATGCCAGGTTAAGAGGAATAGCACCATCACTGGATTGGCTGTCCTCAGATGCCTAAGGATTACACTGCCCCATTGACACATATGCAACCACTCATCCATCAAGAACATAGTCATCCAAGTGTTTGGGGTGTGAACATAGACGTCCTGACCTCCTGATAGGAGGTGACGTGGTTCCCGTGCTGTCAACACGATGGCGTTCGACCTGGGAATCACAGGGATGGTCAAGCATAGAGGGTAGAACCGCAGGAGGAGGACTTGAGGGCAGAACACGCTCAGCTGGAGTCGAGAGAATGGGAGGTATGCGAGGTGGATCGGGGGGAGCACCAGGTGGCCCATCGGAGTCATCTTCATCACCAAGAGAATAATCACAGGAACCTCTGCGAGGATGCGGGATGGTATGTGTAGTCCACGTTGGCACCATGTAACATTTCGATTGTAGTACATGATATGACAAGCGTCGGAGTTGAGAGCCAGCAAACTTGTTGATGTCGCACAAGTTCCCGTCCACAGACACAACCAGGTAATGATCCCGTGCTCGAGACTTGGATCCATCTGAGTGTAAGTACACCAGGTCTCCAACATGAACTGTCGGAGTAGCAGAGCGTTTTGTTGATGGGGACTTGGATTTCTCGCTATAAGTATGGTTCCTGGAGCATTGGGCATGCTGCTCTCGGACAAGGTTCTGATCCAAGATTGGTTAACTGGTCATGTTGTGTCCACATTTCCCATGCAGACATACCGCGAGATTTTATACATGAGTTTAATCGGGCAGTAGCTGTGGAAAGCTGACGAGGTGACACTGGACCTCCTAACGGGTCTTGGTGTAATAATTCAGCTTCAAATTCCTGAATGGCTTTCTCGGCGACAGGGTTTTTGTTGGGGTTTTTGACGCGACCAAGCTTGAGGGAGAGGCGGTGATTTTGTAAGAGCTTGTCATTAGTGAGAGACTTGAATGCAGAGGCTTGATCAGTCTGGATGACAGCAGGTGGCCCCTCCATCGGATGAAGTTCACTGATGAGTTCTAGCAGGCCGTCACGTAGGGTGTCATGGCGTTCCTCATAAATGAGAGAGGAACGGGTGTAGGAAGTGATGCACTCATGCAAGACCAAGATCAGTTGACGCCCACGCTTTGTGACATCTGCTGCGAGAGTCACACCAACTGTATCGGGAGGATCATCGGACGATTGAGGAATGGCACTCGGAGTGATTTTTCGCAGGGAAGCACAGTGGTGGCAACTGGTAGTTACATGGTTGATGGACCTATCCATGTCAAGGGCAAAGAAGTGGCGTTGCATCACTTGCTTAAGTTGGTGGCAAGATGGGTGATCAAGATTGATGTGGAGAGCAGTGACAAGGCCGTCTAGGTCCAGGCGAGGAATAACGATGTGTTCACGGGAAGGTTGGAAGGGGTTGTGATATCGGACAACCAATAACCCGTCTTTTGAAATAGTGGCTGAATTCAAGTACCTTTTCACGTCTTTAATATTGGTCAGCTTTTTCGATGATCTGGTACCTTGTTTGAGATGGGCATGCATTCTGCGTAAATCTGCGCACTCAGACTGTAGGGCTAGCCAGGCGGAACGGTTTGTAAATGGTAATTTGGAGTAACCGGTGATGATGTCTTGGATGGAGGAATGATGTACGACACAGCTTTTTGTCCGCTCTACAAATGAACAAATTTTCCAATGGGGATTGTCCCAATCGAGGGCATTCCGGCTGGCAAATTCTGAGGGTACATTAGCGGAGCCCGCAAGATGGCCGAATGAGGCCTGGAACTGGCTGACCGTCGACAGAAAGGTTGAAATGCAGGGACTAGCCAAAAACTCTCCTCTGCATTGCTTTTCAAAGGCTTGTACACATGGCTTACTATTGGTCAGTATGTAAGCTTTATGATTGGATTGAATGATGAATGGTCCAAAGTGTTTAGTAGCCATAGCGATTGAGAGTGCTTCAATTTCGCAGGGAAGCCAGGTGACTTGGTATCCTCGCAACTTGGCGCTAAAAAACACGCAAGTCGTTGGGTCCCATTGTGAGTGACATACATCGTAGCTCCTATGCCATTTTTCTTCACTGATCCATCAGTGATAATCCACAATTGGTCTTCAGAGCGTGGAAGGATAATGGTTCTGTTTGAAGAAAGGGCTTTTTTGGGCAGAGTGGAATGCTTCAATGAGGTCGGAGGTCCAAGCGCTTTTCTCTTGGGATATGCAGCCAGCCACATCATCATCTAATGGCGAGAGTAAGCTCGAACAGCCAGAGATAACGTGAGTTCGGACTTTGCAAGCACCAATAAAGGATCGAAGGCCTGTATTCAGGGGGGGGTGGGGGGGGGGGCACACATGGATAATGTGGAGATGCAATGGGGGCTGGCTGTTATAGTGCCTTGATGCCACACTCACCCTTGGATAGTGATGGAAGATGGGCCAATGCCAGTCTTGGATGCTGACAGATTTAAGGGGTTGGCTTGAAGTGCATCAAGCAGTCGTTTCCAGTTGACTAACAGTTTGTCTATGCGTGCTCCACCACAATAGAGATCATCGGCGAGTTTGGCCACAACACCCTCCTCCACTAGGTCTCGAAGGAGGCGACAAGTTAGTTCTTTTAGTGCCGTTTCAGAGCCAGGCATACCCATGGCGGATCAGGCATAGACTCTAACACCATGAAAATGAGTCACAACACCCCAGTACTTCATTGACTCTTTAGATAGTGGGATTTGATAAAAGGCATTCGTCAAGTCAGTCGTGATAATGTGCTTGCATCTCCCGATTTGTCGAAGAGTGGAATCAACGTTGGGCATCAAGGAAGATTGGGGTTTGCTATATCGGCCAACATCGGCAAATGCTGTGACCAGTCGGAACCCACCACTGGACTTTTTCACCAAGAAAGACGGGTTCCGGTACTCGACGTTGATTTCTGCGTCTTCTGTTTGACAAAGACACCCATATCTTCTAGTTCATCAAACTTGCATTGTAGTTCTGCAAGGTTGTGCTGTGAGAATATAAAGGTCGGCGATTCTTACCTTGAGGGGGAGGGACAGGACCCGTGTTAACTACCGATTGGAATGGGCCAGACGCACTATTGTACCCTTTGGGCACCATACAGAGGAATCGCCATCAATTTGGCTCATATGCCTCGGAGTTCAGCTCATTTGGTCATCCGTCACTCTGAGGTCTTCACTACAGGGTCGACACGACAATATTATAAAGCAGCATTGTCCGTCTGTCCATCCCCGAACTACTCCTTCAGTTTTGGGTCAAGCCCTACCAAACAATCTGTGGAACCTTTTGGGGTCCCTGTGGTTGTTTCTGTCTTTCAAAAATTTCTCAATACAATTATTATTTTGAATTTCCATCCTTACAAAACTGCTCCCTAGCCGGATGTGTGGTAAAAGCACCAACATTGGCAAAGATCGTGTTTAGTATGTACTAACCTATGTCAGATATAGTGCCAAGCAGAATATTTCCTCTGACTCCCATAAATGGGAAAAATCCAAGAAAATCTATGAAGTCTATGAAACTTCACATCTATGAAATCTATGAAAATCTATCTTCGGCAATTTATGACACAAAAACATGAATGAAGTGTACTTTTTCTATGTTTTCAGAACTAAAGAATCCAATGCCACCATCATTTATTATAGAAAAAAAAAACAGAGAAATCGTCACAAGAACAATTGCATGCTAAAGTTTGCTACACCCAATATGAAAAAGAGCCTTTTTGATCCAGTGTTATCCAATTCCAAATCCAATCCAATCCAACCTGTCCAGGATTCATAAATTTTACAGCATGTTGGACAACATCCATCAAATGACCAATCATAGCCACAGAGTTAGAATCATTAGGGAACAAAGGCAGAAGCCATGTGATGGTGACGTCAAAGTTGCCTGGTTGATGTGAATTTGCATTGAATGCATTCCAGGAGTTAGGTTCACTGCTGCTCTCATAACCTCCACTACTGAAGGTATTTGAGTTTATTGAGTTTAAAGGAGATATTGAGTTTAAAGGAGAATGAGGAAATGATGTGAGGGTTTCCACCTGTGACATTCGCGGATTCGGCATTTGCAGTTTCACCATTGATTGAGTAAAGAAACATTCAGAAACAAGCAAGTTTTTTGCCCAAGTCCTTCATGAACTGGCTGTCAATATCTGATGCTCGACTGATTCTGGCACAGGAATGTGGAATTTATTGGTTCATGGTTTGGCATTCGCCATTTTTTCCACACTGTCTGTTCATGGTTCATGGTCCCCGCCAAACCCCCCCACTCCACCCCCAATCCCCACCTCACCCTCCCTTAGCCGCTACCATATTTACCTCCACCATCTGCAATGGATGAAGGTAATGTTTTCTACCCTGTCAGTTTGTTTGTGTGCAGGATATCGCAAAGTTAATGATGGATTTTGTATTTAATCTACTGGAGGGGTTGTGTGTGTGCCAAAGAAGTATTGATTCGATTTGGGTGAAGATCCGAATTCTGATCCAGATGCGAGACGTTAAAAGTGATTCTTCACTATGGAGTGCGATCTGGCGAAAACGATACATAGCATGATATTTCAAAGAGTTATGGATGGATTCGGTCGAAACTTGGTGAAGAGGTTGTGTGTGTGACAAGGAATAATTGATTCAATTTTGGTGATGATCCGAATCCAGATCCAGATACGATAATTTTTTAATATTCAAGTAATTCTTCAAAATTGAGAAATGGGACCAAAAATGATATATAGCACGATATTTCAAAAAGTTATGAACGACTTGTGACAAAACTTATTGAATGAGTTGGTTAAATGGCAGGAACAAGGGGATTAGCTTTTGGTTCATGGCCGGATCCAGGTCTGACATATCAGTGGGATACAAAACGTAAACTGTTCATACTTGGTCGACCATTCACTCAACTGAGTGCCCTTCTAGTCTGCTCTGTGATTGTCCTGCAAGCTATCTATGGACAATCACTCGCGTCTTTTGCTTTCATGCAGCCATTAAGACAAGCAACACGACTTTTCTCCACTGGCTCCACTCTTAACACCCCACTCTATGTTAATTCCTGAGACACAGTGTTCAGATTTGGCTCCTCAGTGAAAGGCAACATTTTCTGGATCCTCTCCTACAGCAAAGTGCAGTGCAATACTGAACTACTTCACCAGGTAATTCAATCTCTCAGTGATTACATTATCCGTTATTATGAAGATCTGATGATCCGTAATGGCGAGTTTAGGTTTCGTGCTCGGGTTATTTTCGTCTCATTTTGTGCATTTCCGTTCAATGGTTTTTCTCAATGGTTATCCGTTCAGCTGGTGGATAATGGGGTCCCAACCACAACAAGTGAGCATCAGAGGTCCCAACCACAGCAGCAAAATCCCTCAAACAGACAGACAAATCATTCTTCCCCAACATCCACTGCCTGATACGTCTCTTCTGCACGATGCCCGTAATATCATGGCAGTGTGAGCAGACTATTAGCGGACTGAGTCGTCTAAAGACTCACATGAAGCCAACAATGCGTGAAGATCGGATCAATGGACTTCGACAAACGCACATTCATTTTGGTGTGGACTTAGACATGAATGTCATCATTGATGACTTTACATGGCGAAATCCATGGACAATGGAGCTTCTGGACATCCTTCAGTAGAACTAGTGGACCACAAGAGCAAACGATGTACAAATAGGAAACTGTCACTTCACTCAGTAGGCCGACTGGTACAAGCTAACATACAACACCATTGAGGGCAACATCTCTCTTTCAGCTAAATATTGTCAATTGAAAAGTAAAGGACATATACAGTCACGTGAAAAAGTAAATATGTTGAAAAAGTCAAAACTTTACATGGGGTTGTAGCGGTTACCGCTGGATGCACACAATCGCCTTGCACCGGCCAGAACATGGCCAGACGCGCCTCTCCCGGGCATGCCCGGACTCACTGTTCCCGGGCACGCCCGAACCTCCCGGGCACGCCCGGTCTCGTCTTTCCCGGGCATGCCCGCTCTCGCCTTTCCAGGGCTCGCCCAGAGCATCCGGGCATGCCCGCTATCGCCTTTCCAGGGCTCGCCCAGAGCGTCCGGGCATGCCCGCTATCGCCTTTCCAGGGCTCGCCCAGAGCGTCCGGGCATGCCCGCTATCGCCTTTCCAGGGCTCGCCCAGAGCGTCCGGGCATGCCCGCTATCGCCTTTCCAGGGCTCGCCCAGAGCGTCCGGGCATGCCCGCTATCGCCTTTCCAGTGCTCGTCCAGAGCGCCCGGGCACGCCCAGCCTCGACTTGCCAGGCCGCAGCCAAACACGCCCGGGCAGGTCCAGACTCGCCTTTCCAAGGCTCGCCCTTGACACCCGGGCATGCCCGGTATAGCTTTTGCCGGGCAAACTTCCCGACATAAATGTGTATATATATTGCTGCCCGATAAACGGGCTTGTCAGAATACCTGAGCTGTTTTGTTTCAATAAAGCAACTCGGACGAATTCCGTCTTTGGTCGCGTCAATTATTTCGACTCGCGTTGGAGCGCAGTTCCTTCATTGGTGACCTACCGACATGGACACGGCAGTGACGCTTAAACTGCCTACCTTCTGGGAGGCTCACGCGGCTGTTTGGTTCGCCCAGGCGGACTCCCAGTTCGCCCTGCGAGGCATCACCGCGGACGACACCCGCTTCCACCATGTTGTGGCGGCGCTCGGTTCTGCCACCGCGGCCCACGCCTTGAGCCTCCTCGAGCACCCGCCGGCTGCTGACAAATACGACGCGCTGAAGACACTCCTCCTCGACGCTTTCGCCCTCTCACCGGCAGCACGCGCACGGCGCCTGCTCGCTCTGCCCGAGCTCGGCGACACGCGCCCGTCCGAGCGCATGGACTATATGCTCTCGTTGCTCGGTGAGCACTCTCCGGATTTTCTGTTCCGCGAGCTGTTCCTTCGCCAGCTGCCTCACCCGGTACGCCTCGCCTTGGCTGGCACGTTGATCACGGATTCCCGCGCCCTCGCCAGGGAAGCCGATAAGATCTCCTTGGCGGGCCAGCACATCGGCGCGGTTACCTGGAGCCCGCCGCCGTCCGAGGCGACGCCCACGACGCCCGAGCGCCCTGCGCGGTTGGAGGCCGAACTGCCGGTGCAACTGGCGGCCGCCACGCCGCACCGCCCGCTTCCGACACGACGGCCGGGGCCTCCACCTGACCGGGCATGGTGTTATTACCACACCAGGTTTGGACACAAGGCTCGGATGTGCCGGCCCCCGTGCACTTTCGGCAGGTCGGGAAACGGCCGGGCCGGCGTTCATTCCCAGCCATGAGCGCCGGCCACTCGGGCAACTTGCTGTTTATTTGGGACAAAGCGTCTGGGCAGCGTTTCCTGTGTGACACTGGCGCCCAACTGAGCGTCATACCCGCCTCCGAGCAGGACAGGTGGGACGCCGTTTGCGGCCCCTCTTTGGTCGCTGCTAATGGCTCGGCCATACGCACTTTCGGCCCACGCGTCGTCACCCTCTGCTTCGGCAGCCAGCGTTTTCAATGGACTTTTGTTACCGCCAGCGTCCCCGTGGCTTTGCTGGGCGCCGACTTCCTCTGCGCGCACGGGCTGCTGGTCGACGTCAAACGACGTCGCCTTGTCCACGCCGAGACCTTCAGCTCCCTGGTGTGCACAATGAGCAGCTCCGCGCTGACCGAACTGGCGTGCGCCCTCCCGGCAGCGAATGAGTTCGCTCGCCTGCTCGCGGAATTCCCGGCCCTCACGCGGCCGACGTTTTCGGCTGTCGCGGTGCGGCACGGGATCGAGCACCACATACCCACTACGGGCCCGCCGGTCTACGCCAGGGCCCGCCGCCTCGACCCGGCCAAGCTCGCCGTGGCGAAGGCCGAGTTCGATGCGTTGGAGCACCTCGGCATCGTGCGGCGCTCCGATAGCGCGTGGGCCTCGCCACTGCACATCGTGCCAAAGCCGGGGGGTGGATGGCGCCCGTGTGGCGACTACCGCCGTCTCAACGACGCTACCACCCCCGACAGGTACCCGATCCCGCATATTCAGGACTTTTCTGCCCGTTTGGCGGGACGGGTCATCTTTTCGAAAATTGACCTGATACGGGGCTACCACCAGGTACCTGTCCGGGCGGCCGATGTCCCAAAGACGGCCGTCATCACGCCATTCGGCCTGTTCGAATTTTTGCGGATGCCGTTTAGCCTCAAGAACGCGGCCCAGGCATTCCATCGCTTGATGGACGGTGTGCTGCGCGACCTGCCGTTTCTTTTCGTCTATCTGGACGATATCCTCGTCGCCAGCACGTCCCGCACCGAGCACCTCCTCCACCTCCGAACACTGTTCGGTCGCCTCAGCGAGCACGGCTTAATTGTCAACCCGGTCAAATGCCACTTCGGCGCGACGACCATTGATTTTTTGGGCCACCGCATCACCAAGACCGGGGCCGTGCCGCTGCTGACCAAGGTCGAGGCCATCACCACGTTCCCGTGTCCCCGTTCCATCAAGGCCCTCCAAGAGTTCCTCGGCATGGTGAATTTTTATCACCGATTCGTGCCCCGTGCTGCTCAGCTCATGCGGCCCCTTTACGAGGCCCTCCGGGGCAAGCCGGCCAAGCATGACATTGTTTGGTCCGCGGCCATGGACGCGGCCTTCGCCAGCGCCAAACGGGCCCTCACCGACGCAACGCTGCTGGCTCACCCGGTGCTCAACGCGCCCATCGCCCTCACTACGGACGCCTCCAACTACGCGGTGGGCACCGTCAATGAGCAATGGGTGGACGGGGTTTGGCAGCCACTCGCTTTTTTCAGCCGGCAACTCCGGCCGAACGAGTTAAACTACAGCACGTTCGACCGCGAGCTGCTCGGGCTATTCCTGGCCGTTCGCCATTTCCGACACCTCCTGGAGGGCCGCCCGTTCACGGCTTTCGTCGACCACAAGCCATTGGTCTACGCAATGGCTAAGGTCACGGAGCCATGGTCGGCCCGCCAGCAGCGCCACCTCTCCGCCGTGTCGGAGTTCACCACGGACATCCGGCACGTCGCCGGCAAAGACAACGCCGTGGCCGACTGTCTTTCTCGGGCCAGCGCGAACGTGGTCCACCTCGGCGTGGACTTCGCGCTCATGGCGGCCGACCAGATCACCGACGCCTCGGTGCAGGCACTCCGTGCGGCGGACACGGGCCTCCGCCTGGCCGACATTCCCTTCGCGGGCACCGTCCTGCTCTGCGACGTCTCCCAGGGCCAGCCTCGCCCCATCGTGCCCGTTTCCTGGCAGCGCCGCATCTTCGCCTCCATCCACGGCCTTTCTCACCCGGGCCGGAAAGCTTCTCAGAAGCTGGTGTCGGCACGTTTCGTCTGGCACGGCCTTCGATGAAACATCCGCGACTGGGCCAATGCCTGCACGGCCTGCCAGCGGGTCAAGGTCCACCGCCACACCAAGGCCCCGCTGGCACCTTTCGCCGTGCCTGAACGGCGTTTCGACCACGTCCACGTGGACCTGGTGGGTCCCCTGCCCCCCTCGCGGGGGTTCACCCACCTGCTCACCATGGTGGACAGGACCACCAGGTGGCCGGAGGCCGTGCCCCTCACCTCCACCACCACCGCCGACGTGGCGCAGGCGTTCATCGCCACCTGGGTCGCGCACTTCGGCGCACCAGCGGACATCTCGTCCGACCGCGGCCCACAGTTCACGTCTGAGCTTTGGGGTGCGGTCGCCCATTCGTTGGGGGTCACGCTGCACCGCACCACGGCCTACCACCCCCAAGCCAACGGGTTGTGTGAGCGGTTTCACCGCTCCATGAAGGCCGCACTCATGGCCGGCCTTCAGGACGACGGTTGGGCCGACCGGCTGCCGTGGGTCCTTTTGGGCCTTCGCACGGCCCCCAAGGAAGACCTCCAGGCATCCGCCGCTGAGCTCGTCTACGGCCAGCCGCTCCGCGTTCCGGGCGAATTCGTGCCCGATGCTACCAGTCCCTGGTCCGCCGCTCGCCAGCGCTCGGACCTCCAGGAGGCCGCACGACGATTTGCCCCCATGCTGACGTCCCGCCACGGTGGCCCCCAGTCCTACGTCCCCCCAGCGCTTCGCACAGCGGAGTACGTCTTTGTGCGTCATGATGCGCACCGGGGGCCACTCCGGCCGCCGTACGACGGGCCCTTCCGGGTCCTGCGACGGGGCGACAAGTCTTTCATCGTCGACTTCGGCGGCCGGCCGGACCGGATTTCTGTGGACCGCCTCAAACCGGCGCACATGGACGTCGACCGACCACCACGGTTGGCCCTTCCTCCGCGGCGAGGCCGCCCCCCGTCCACAGTTCCCCCCGCTCGACCACCCACCACCACGTCGGACCCCTCCCCACGACCCTCCAGGGGTCGCTTCGGCCGGGTCATCCGGACCCCCCTTAAATTGACCCTGCCGGTGCAGGTCGATTCTGGAGGGGCGTGTGTAGCGGTTACTGCTGGATGCACACAATCGCCTTGCACCGGCCAGAACACGGCCAGACACGCCTCTCCCGGGCATGCCCAGACTCACTGTTCCCGGGCACGCCCGAACCTCCCGGGCACGCCCGGTCTCGTCTTTCCCGGGCATGCCCGCTCTCGCCTTTCCAGGGCTCGCCCAGAGCATCCGGGCATGCCCGCTATCGCCTTTCCAGGGCTCGCCCAGAGCGTCCGGGCATGCCCGCTATCGCCTTTCCAGGGCTCGCCCAGAGTGTCCGGGCATGCCCGCTATCGCCTTTCCAGGGCTCGCCCAGAGCGTCCGGGCATGCCCGCTATCGCCTTTCCAGGGCTCGCCCAGAGCGTCCGGGCATGCCCGCTATCGCCTTTCCAGTGCTCGGCCAGAGCACCCGGGCACGCCTAGCCTCGACTTGCCAGGCCGCAGCCAAACACGCCCGGGCAGGTCCAGACTCGCCTTTCCAAGGCTCGCCCTTGACACCCGGGCATGCCCGGTATAGCTTTTGCCGGGCAAACTTCCCGACATAAATGTGTATATATATTGCTGCCCGATAAACGGGCTTGTCAGAATACCTGAGCTGTTTTGTTTCAATAAAGCAACTCGGACGAATTCCGTCTTTGGTCGCGTCAATTCTTTCGACTCGCGTTGGAGCGCAGTTCCTTCAGGGTGTACTTACTTTTTCACGTGACTGTATATTGAGTTAAATAAGGCTTGGTGGTAGATTTTGTGATCTGTGAACATCTTAACCTCAAGTGAACCCCCCCGCCCCCCTAAAAATTTTCTGGATCTACCCTTGATATATATATAAAGATATATATATATATATATATATATATATATATATATCTATATATATATATATATATATATATATATATATATATATATATATATAGACAGATATATATATATATATATATATATATATATATATATATATATATATATATATGTATATAGTCACGTGAAAAAGTAAGTACGCCCCATGTAAAGTTTTGACTTTTTCAACATATTTCAACATACAGCTATTTGATCTTCATTTCAACAATATTGATAGATAAAGGTGATATAATATAACAAATATCATGAAACATTTACATTTTGTAGTCCATTGTATAATTTAAATAAACATAAATACAAATTTCGCATGTGGAAAACATAAGTACACCCTTGGCTCTTATAGGTGGTATTGCCCCCTTTGGCAAAAACAACCTCAATTCGGCGATTTTTATAACTGTCTACCAGTCTCTGACATCGAGTGGGAGAAATTTTTGCCCACTCCTCCATGCAGAATTATTTCAGCTGTGCGATGTTTGAGGGGTTTCTTGCATGCACAGCTCGTTTGAAATCCCCCCACAACATCTCGATGAGATTTAGATCCGGGCTTTGACTTGGCCATTCCAGAACCCTCCATTTCTCTCTTTTCAGCCATTCCTTGGTGGATTTACGGGTATGTTTAGGGTCATTGTCATGTTGCAAGGTCCACCTTCGGTTGAGCTTCAACTTTCCGACTGATGGCCTCACATTATCTTCAAGCACCCTCTGGTACAATGAAGAATTCATCGTGGATTCTATGATGGTGAGCTGCCCAGGCCCTGATGCAGCAAAGCTGCCCCACACCATAATATTTCCACCACCATGCTTTACAGTTGGTATCAGGTTCTTGTGGTCAAATGCTGTCTTTGGTTTTTGCCAAACATTTCTTCTGGTACGGTGGCCAGATAGCTCGACCTTTGACGCATCTGTCCAGAGCATATTGTTCCAGAAGTGCTGGTCTTTGCCTAGGTGTTCATTGGCAAACTTTAGTCTTGCCCTGATGTTCTTTCTGGACAGCAACGGTTTCCTCCTTGCGCACCACCCATGTAGATCAAATTTGCGCAGCCTCTTTCTCATGGTAGACTCATGCACTTTGACATCAACAGTGGCAAGAGCTACCTGTAGGTCCCATGATGACATTCTGGGGTTCCCAGAGATTTCTTTCAGCATCTTGCGGTCTGCTCTCGGGGTGAACTTGCTGGGGCGGCCTGGCCTGAACAAGTTGGCAGTTGCTTGGAATCTTCTCCACTTGTAGATGATCTTCTGGACAGTCGAATGATTGATTTCAAATTGTTTGGAGATCTTTTTAAATCCCTTCCCAGACTCGTAGGCATCTATAACCTTCTTTCTGAAGGCCTCATAGAGCTCTTTTGATCTAGGCATGGTGACGCCGCACACTTCAACAACAAAGAGCAAACCAAACTAAATGTCTGAGGTTTAAATGACAGGTTCCTCCAAGATCCTCTCTAACGATGTTCTAATCATTTGCACCTGAGCTGGTGCACCTGATTCTAATTTTAGGTATTTGAAGTAGTGATAAATGTAGGGGTGTACTTACTTTTTCCACATGCGAAATTTGCATTTATGTTTATTTAAATTATACAATGGACTACAAAATGTAAATGTTTCATGATATTTGTTATATTATATCACCTTTATCTTTCAATATTGTTGAAATGAAGATCAAATAGCTGCATGTTGAAATATGTTGAAAAAGTCAAAACTTTACATGGGGTGTACTTACTTTTTCACGTGACTGTATATATTGTTGCGGATATGGGACTTGGCCTCAATATCCGCTTGTAAATACTCCCCTATTTCCCCAATACTCCCCAACTATCCCCAATCCCCCATTCCCTAGTCCCATTGCCTGTAAATAACACTCTATAGAACCGACCTTCCCCTTTTTCCCCCATTAAATGTCGTGCCCAGGTTCACCGCATCTCACGTAGACAACTATAGGACATCTTGCTAGTTATTCTTAGTCTGTGTCAGTTAAGGACTCGTTTCCATTAATTCTGACTCTTCGTTGCACCAGAATGTGATTGTATGGCACCAGTAGTGAGTTTAGGACCTCCCCTTACCTCCTCCCATCTTCCCCATGAAACAACAACAACAATAACAACAACAACAACAACAACTACAACAACAGAGGAGATTGGGGGCGGCGCGGGCGGGGAGTGTGCGTCCTCACTCCGGCTCGGTTAGCCGCCATTACCCATGTGCGCCGACGGGGTTACCAAGAAGGGGCTGCCTGTCGGCCCCTCGTCAAGGGCGGAGCCGGTGACCCCCCCACACGCACCCAATGAGAAGCAACGGGCCGATTCCATCTGGGGCGGAGCTAACGAGCCGAGGGCGTGTCACTCCCCGCCGGATATACGCAGCGACTTACCGGACGTGACGTCAGATGCGCCCCGAGCTTGAAGAAGAGCCAGTCACGACCTCCGAGCGCTGAGCGACCTCCCCGCATCTTTGGACTGGACCGGGTCGAGTCTGCCTTGAGCCAAGAGTGCACCTTGAGCCATCGACTACCCGCTTTCCTTGCCATCAATCCCCGTGTGAGTCAGTTTTGTCCTGTTTATCTGTGGTCTGTCGGGAATAAGATAAGTGTGTCTAAGTGCCTATCTTTCTATGCTGTCCCTCTCATTCCTGTAATCTAACCTTCCGCCCTAATATAACCTCCTCCGGAGGTCTTGAGAACTGAACCCTTGGTGTCGTGTCATTTTAATCCCAGCCGTTGTGTCCTTTTCCATCATTGATTTAGCATAGCGCGACTTAGTCAACGTTCGAGCATAATCGGGTAAACGTGCAGGCGCGGTCATACCAAACCGCTCGGTAAACCAACATCCACCACCGCGTCTGTAACAATTGGTGTCAGGAGTGTCGGATTCGAACCTGGGACTAAATTTATTAGGCCCAAATTTTGGAACACCAATTGTACCACTAGGGTAACAATTGGTGTTGGGGAGGTAGAATTCGATCCGGAGCGCGTTTCCCGCGCTCGAAATTATAACGGCGAAATTTGAATTTGTTTTACGAAAATAAAAACCCGAATTTTGAAAGTCGCGCTATGGCGGATCAAGACAGCTGGGGTCCGGTAGGGGAGAGTGAGGCAGGGTCGGTCCAGGACCAAATTGAGGGACGTGAGGAGAGCGAAGCAGCGAGGGTAGCAGACGCACAAAATGGCGCCTCGCTGGTCACCGCGCCCGCGACCGTGGCAGCGCCCCTGGTGGATCCGAACCTTTTTATGTTGCAAATGAGGGCCCTTATGGAACAAATGGGTGAGCAATTGGGAGACCAAATTAGAGGTTTGAAAAGCAGTATGGGACAAATGGGGAACCGGATGGAGGCTCAGAATGAGCAATTGGGGGTAATGGGAAACCAAATGGGGGTAATGAGGGACGAAGCGAGGGGTACCGGTGAGGGGTTAGACAATAATTTTAAGGGATTAGACAAGAAATTTGGGAAGTTAGACAATAATTTTGAGGAGTTAGACAAGAAATTTGGGAAGTTAGACAATAATTTTGAGGAGTTAGACAAGAAATTTGGGAAGTTAGACAATAATTTTGAGGGGTTAGACAACGGGATAAAAGAGGTGAGAAATGGGTTAATGGGGGTAGAAAATAGAATGGCCGCTCAAGAGAATCAAATGGAAGGGATGCAAAAGGGGTTAGAGGGGGTAGAAAATAGAATGGCTGCCCAGGAGAATCAGATAGAGGGAGTGAAAAATGGGTTAGAGGGGTTAGAAAACAGGATGGAAGGCAAATTGAGGGACATGAGGGACCAAGCGGAAAGGGAAGTTAACCAAATGGGGCAGCAGATAGAGGGGGTCAGAATGGGGGTAGAAACCAAACTAGATGCTCACAGGGAGGAAATGGAGCAGATGAGGGTGGCATCTGGGCAGGAGATGCAAGTGATGGGAGAGCAGATCAGAAGAGGAGTGATTGAGGAGGTCGGAGGAGTGCGCGAGGAGGTGAGGCACTGTAAGGAGCGCATGGAGAAGGAGGTGAGAAAGGGGACTGTAAAATTGCAATGTGGTATAGAGGAGTTGACGCTGGGAGTAGAACAACTGACAGTGGGACAAAAGGAGTTGGGGGAACAGGTAAAGAAGAACACAGCGGTAATAGAGGGGTTAAAATCGACGCAGAAGGAGATGAAAAAGGACGTAGGGGTAATTAAAAAAGAGTGTCAGACGGTACATGAGGACTTGACGAGAAAAATGAACAAAGTGGTAGAAGTGATGGAGGTTAAAGAGCGGGAGGTGCGGGAGCACATAGAAAAAAATAAAGTGGAGTTAGAGGAAGAACTTAAAGGGGCGCACGAGGAGATGAAGGAGGTGAAGCAGAAATTAGAAGAAGTGGAAGAGGGGGTGAGCGAAATTAAAAAGCGACGGAGAGAGGATAAGAAAGAGATAAAGGAGGAAGTAAAAGAATTGGTCCAAAGTCTGTGTTCGAATCGTGATGATGTGCTCATTAACCGGATGAGGGATTCGCAGGTGATGGAGGAGAAGCGAAACGAAAGAGGACCCGGTGTAAGTGGTGACCAATATGGTCGTGCGTATGATGCGCCAGGTGATTTAATAAGCTTGGGGGTCGAGATAGACCCGGATGTTCGTGAGAGGCCAAGAGTGAGGTGTATGGCTGGTCCGGAGGGTATGGAACGAGAGGTGCGAGGTGTGGGTGAGCAAGGTTGTGGTGGTATGGAATGGGTAGCGGGTTGCGGAGGTGTGACCCATGCATCGACACCAACAGGGGTAGTTGTTGGAGGGACCGGGGAGGCACGAGAGCCCCTTGGGGGTAATGTACTGTGGGGGCCCGGCCGGTTCGGCCCCGCGCTGACCCCGCAAGGGGCGACGCACGGGGTCCGGCAGGCGGGCAACGACTCGCATACGAGGTGGTCCCACAAGGTCCCACTCGCGCCGTATGACGGCAAGAGTGATCTACGCGCGTACCTGGCGCAGTTCGACTGTGTGTGTAAGGGCAACGGTTGGGGTGAGGACGAAGGTGGAGTACACCTGGTGGCCGCATTGCGCGGCGCGGCGGCGGAGGTGCTGACGGCATTACCAGCGGGTGCTCTCACCCTGCCAGCCCTCCGCGACGCCCTAATTAATCGATTCGGCATAGAACAGCAGAGCGAGCTTGTTAAAGCTCAGCTCGCGCTGCGAAAGCGCAAGCCCCAGGAAGCCATCGGGGAACTTGCCCACGACATTCGCCGCACAGTGGGGATCGCACATGCTAGCATGGCAGCGGATTCCCGGGAAAGCCTGGCGCTGGACCATTTTATCCAGGCCCTCCCGGATATTGAGCTCCGGCAACAGCTCGCCATGTGGCGCCCGCAGACTCTGAGCCAGGCGGCTGACGCTGCGGCCCGTTGGGAAGCAGCGAGGCCCCTGGCCCGGGGGGGCGAGCGTCTCGCAATGGCGGTCCGCCAGGTGGGACCCCCGATGGAGGGCGGACCCCCCCCCCCCCGACGTGGGTCCTGACCTGGCGGGCATGGTCCGGAGGCTGGTGGACCAGCGCCTGGCGGGACCTGGACCGTGGCAGGCGGCCCCGGAGGTAGCCCGCGGTGGACCATGAGCGGGTAATCCAATTCGGACCTACAGGGGGGGAAATTTGGAATTCCGGAGGCAAGCACCTTATCAGGTGAGGTGCTATACCTGCAACCGTCTGGGTCACCTGGCGCGGCACTGTCGAGCCGCGCGCCGGGATGATCCCCGGCGGTTGAGGTCCTCAGCTCCGCCCAGGGGGGAGCGGGTTAGCCGACCCCAGACACCCCCCCGCCAGACCCCGGGAAACTAGAAGGTGTCGGGCACGTAGGGCGGTGTTCGGCAGCAGAGGATGGAGGAGAGCCTTCATTGACGCGACAGGTCATTTATTGTGGCCAAATTGGAACCGGTAGCCTGACAATTAGATGCAAAATTGCCGGCGTGGGGGTAGACGCCATAGTGGACACAGGAGCTAGCGCCACGATCATCAGCCCTGTGGTCCTTGATTCGAGCGCAGGTGGCTGGGATAAGATCCAGCGCCTGCAAAATTATAGTTTGCAGCTTGCTACCGGGGTAACGGCCCCGATCATAGGGCGTGGTTCTGTGACCCTCAAGTTAGGGTCGGTAAGGAGGGAGATAGATGTTTGGGTGGCGGAGGTGTGCGACCCATGTTTAATAGGGTTGGACCTGTTGACTGCCAGCGGCTGTAAAATCGACTTGTGCCGGGGGATCCTGCAGGTGGGAGTAGAAGAGCTGCCGTTAGGGGGAGTGAGCACGGCCGAGAGGGCGGAGCTGGAGGCTTCCGAGGCCGTGACCATCCCCCCAAGGGCCGAGGCGATAGTACCGGCCCGGTGGGCAGCTCGCCCAACGTGGCAGGAGTCCTGCGGCCTGGTCGAACCGGTGGCAGCGCAGTCCATACCGGGTTTAATCGTGGGCCGCACCCTTGTAAAAACGGACGGACCGGTAGTGGCCGTCCGAGTAATAAATATGAGTACAGAACCACGCACTATAGTAAGGGGCACGAGGGTAGCTGGCTGCACCCCAGTTGAGGAAGTCGCGACAGTGAGGGGCGAGAACGTCCAGCCGAGCCGACCCCGGGGGGAGCCTTCAATAACAAGTAGGAATTGGCCCGATCCCATTTGCGAGATGGTAAATCGTAGTAGCGTAGAGTTGGGAGGTACCCAGAGGGAGGCCTTACACAAACTGGTTGGGTCCCATTTGGACCTCTTCTCCCTGTCCACCGAGGATATTGGACGTACGGGCCTGGTGAAACATCAGATCCACACCGGTGAGGCCCGGCCTATTCGTCAGGCCGCCCGACGGCTCCCTTGGAGCAAGAGGGCGGAAGCTGACGAACAGGTTGAAAAAATGCTCGACGCAGGCGTGATCGAGCCCTCGGGAAGTCCTTGGATGTCACCTGTTGTGCTGGTAAAAAAGAAGGATGGGACCACGCGGTTCTGCGTGGACTATCGCCAGCTAAACAACGTGACACTCAAGGACTCATATCCCCTGCCAAGGATTGATGACACCCTCGATGCCGTTGCGGGCTCAAATTGGTTCTCGACTTTGGACCTCAAGAGTGGGTATTGGCAGGTGGAGATGGATAGGGCAGGGAAGGAGAAAACGGCATTTTCCACAGGTAAGGGACTGTATCAGTTTACTGTGATGCCGTTTGGTTTGTGTAACGCCCCCGCCACCTTTGAAAGATTGATGGAGCATGTACTAGGCGGCATGCCATGGCAGTCATGCCTGGTGTACCTGGATGACGTCCTGGTACATGCCCAAACGTTCCCCCAGGCAGTAGCTAATTTGGACCAGGTGTTCGGGTGCCTCAGACAGGCAGGGTTGAAGCTGAACCCGAGTAAGTGCACTTTGTTTGCAAGAGAGGTGGCCTATCTAGGTCACGTGATCGGCCGCGAGGGGGTAAAAACGGACCCAGACAAAATTAAAGCGGTAGAGGAGTGGCCCGCACCACGTACCATCAAAGAGGTGCGGGGATTTTTGGGACTCTGCTCCTACTACCGGCGCTTTGTGGCGAAATTTGCGGAGTTGGCCCGTCCCCTCCACCGGCTTACGGAGAAGGGGACGCGATTTAATTGGACACGGGAGTGCCACGAGGCCTTCCAAAAATTGAAGGGGTGTCTAACATCCGCACCCCTTCTAGCTTACCCCACTAGTGACGGGACATTTACCCTGGACACGGATGCGAGCCAGGAAGGATTGTGCGCAGTCTTGTCTCAGACACAGGAGGGCGTGGAGAGAGTGATTGGTTACTATAGTCGGGCCTTAAGTAGGCCCGAGCGAAATTATTGCGTCACTCGCAAAGAGTTATTGGCCATGCTGGCTGCCATGAACCATTTTCACCCGTACCTGTACGGGCGGAAATTTTTGGTTAGAACTGACCATTCCTCCTTGCAATGGCTCCTTCGGTTCAAGGAACCGGAGGGCCAAATTGCAAGGTGGTTGGAAAAGTTGCAGCAGTACGATTTTGATGTGGCCCATAGGGCCGGGAAGGCCCATGGTAATGCGGACGCACTCTCTCGGCGTCCTTGTCTGGGGGAAAACTGTAAATTTTGTGCGAGACACGAGGAGAGGGAGCAATTGGGCGATTCTGCCCCGATTCTCGTCGTCCGGGCAACCCGGGTGAGAGGGCCAATTTTGCCACTAACCGCGGACGAGGAATTCGGAACTTTGGCATGGAGCACGGCCCAGCAGGAGGATCCTGTCCTGGGGCCAGTGTTCAATTGGGTCAAATTGGGGCAAAGACCTAATGGGGAAGAGGTCACCCCCCTCGGGGCGCAAACAAAGGCATATTAGGCTCAGTGGAAAACTCTGGAATTGAAGGATAACATCTTGTATCGCAAGTGGGTGGAGGTTCCCTCTGATAGAACTTCCTGGCTGGTGGTAGTCCCAAACAAATTTAAGACCGATATATTGCAACAGGTGCATGGTACCCGCCCCGGCGGCCATTTGGGCAGGACAAAGACAACATCGAGGGTACGCCGGAGGTTTTATTGGGTGAATATGGGGCGCGACATACAGGACTGGTGTCGGAGATGCGACGCCTGTACTGCCAAAAAGGGACCAGCACGGAGGATGAGGGCCCCCCTTCAATTACACCAGGTGGGGGCCCCCCTAGAGCGGGTGGCCATGGATATCCTAGGCCCACTACCCCGCACCCACCTAGGTAATAAGTACATCCTCGTTGTGATGGACTACTTCACCAAGTGGCCGGAGGCCTACGCCCTCCCCAACCAAGAAGCAGGGGTGGTAGCGCAGGCCTTCGTGGAAGGATTTGTGTGCCGGCATGGGATTCCACAGGAGTTGCACACCGACCAGGGACGAAATTTTGAGAGCAAATTGCTAAAAGATGTGTGCAGTCTCCTGTCAATTCGGAAAACCAGAACAACGCCTTTAAGACCTCAATCTGACGGGATGGTGGAAAGATTTAACCGAACTCTAATCCAACAACTGGCACTGTTCACCGCCACCCGTCAGGATGCCTCTGACGAACATCTCCCTTATTTGCTCATGGCCTACCGAACCAGCCAGCACGGGGCCACCGCATGCAGTCCAGCGTTGCTTATGTATGGGCGGGAGTTACGGGCTCCCGCCGACTTGCTATGCGGTCCCGTGCCAGACACAGTGGTTAACCCGCCGAGGGAGGGGTACGCACGTCACCTAGAGGAAGGCATGGAGCTAGTCCATGCCTTCGCCCGCCGCCAACTCCATCTGGCGGGGGAGAAGATGAAGCGCAGGTACGACGACCGGAGCCAGGGGAGTCAATACGCTCCGGGGATGAAGATTTGGTTCTTTAATCCCCGGAGGCGGAAGGGAAGGTGCCCAAAGCTCACCTCCCCCTGGCAAGGCCCAGGAGTCGTCCTGTCGCAAATCTGTGACGTGGTCATTAAGATCAAAATGGGGCCACGAGCCCTCCCTCGGATCGTCCACGCCGACCGGATAAGACCTTACACCGGCGAGCAGGCGCCCCCGTGGATTGCCTCGGCTTTAGATGCCGAGGCGGGACCCAGTACCTCTGAATAAGGGGGGCTTATTAGTGCCAGAGGACTGGGGGATTAAGGAGCGATGGGCCCGGTGGGTAAGGGTGGCATCCCTGCCGCCCTTCCCATAGTGGGGGCAAAGGAGCAATAGCTTATGGGGTGTATGGCAGTGAAAACTAGCCCGGGTGGGTTAGGTTATATTGTAGGGATCTAGCGAAGATGACCTTAGGTGACGTTAAGTTTAGTTAGTGACTGATACCTGTAGTGGGGACGCAGGTAGATTAGTATGGATGATAATGACGAGGGAGCGCAATAGTTTAAAGGGACGACTGGGAAGCGCAAGTTTCAGAGGGGAGTAGTTAGATGAGATGATGCTGTGTGAGAATTGAACAGGTGTGATTGCACAGGTGTGCAACTGGACAGGTGTGTGGAGCAGTGTATGAGTAGTGAGTGTTGTGGATCAGCGCGAATGCGCTTGGGGAGAGAAGGGTGCAGGTGGCACCAGGTGTGAGAGCACAGGTGTGCAGGTACAGGTGTGTGGAGAGAGTTGGAGTAAGTGGTACGGAGTGGTGTGCATGGTGCGAAGGTGTGGATGGGGGAAGAGTGGACCCCTTTCACGAATACCCGGGGCGGGTAGTGTAAGTGTTAGGTAGAGGGTACAGGTAAATTGTGGTTGGATATTGGCATCTGTGGTGCGGGTGACAGAATGGTGTTGTGGATGGGTGCATTAGTGTTGTGGAAATGGCTGGGCGTGTAGCCTGTTATTGTGTGTAGTTGGTTGGGCACTCCACCACTGTGAGGATGTCGGCCAGGTGAGGCCGCAGGTGGGCTCTGGGAGCCGGTAGAGTTGTGGATGGGGCCCGAGGATCCGGAGGACGGACCCGGGTAGCCCAGTGCCAGAGAGGGCACCGAGTGGGGAGAGCGCCAGAGGGCCTTCCCCAGGTAGTTAGGTTAGGGTGAGGAGCAGGTAAGCTCGGAGGCAACTGCAGTGGTGGAGGTGTGCAGGTGGGTAGACCCACTGGGAGAGGTACACGCCACAGCCCAGAAATTGTGCGAGGGCACCGGGAGATGAATCGGGGGAGTGAGACCCCAAATTGAAAAGCACCACAGTTTGGCCAATGGGAATTGGTTTTTAGAACCCATAGTGTAAGAGGGCCAATGGTTTGGCCGGAGAAAGACCCCGGGTAATGTAAAGTTGTTAAAGTCATTTAGGAAATAGTTAGGATTGATGAACCTGTCGCACCATACGCAGCCACTTACCTGTGGTGATGATGATGACTCCACACCTGTGTTTTCTTTGTTCTGTTGCAGGAAGTAAGGATTGCTGTGAGGATTTGTGAGACGCATCACGACGTGGATGAGACATTGGGGTGATTCCATCTCTCCCTCCTTAGGAGGGACTGATGATGAATTGGTAATGGCAAATTTTGATGTTCAGTTGGAGATGGCAAATTTTGATGAGAGTTGAAAATGGCAAATTTGATTGGTTAGGAGGGAGAGAAGACGAATTTGGTTTATGGGAGGAACGGGGAAGACAGTAGGGATGTTTGTTGATTTGTAAAGTAGATGTTTATGGGTAGTGTTGTGTTTTGTGGATACAGTAAGGGGTAAGGGAGGGGCCATGTAGGTTACCTGGTGGGGGGGGGGGGGCGTACGGTAGGAACGTACCTGTCTCACCTGGTTCCCATGTGCCCCCAGTGTGCATTACCTTATATTGCGTGCACTTTTGCGCCCTTACCACCTTACTCACTTGTTTTCTTCTTTTGTCTCCCACCTCCGAGGATCTGGCTTTGGGGTAGAGAGAGAGGAGAGAGAGGTGCTGGCTACGCAGTTGTGGGCCTGCGCTTTCGCTGCTTGCTGCCTGGATCGATACACCATATGGACCGCAATTTTGGTGGCCACCCACAATGGACCGCAGTTCTTTTGCGGCCAAGCACCACCCATGGATGGACCTATGGGTCAACGTGGCACCTATGCCATACAAGGTGAACCACTAACAGTTGGCCCCCTGACGGCCACAATAGAGAAATGGACGCGGTTGGCGCCTTTCTTTATTTTTGAAAGAAGCCAGAAGGCCAAGTGCACCACACGAAGAGCAAGAGACACCTGCAGGGTTAGGGGTTGTTGAATTTATTTTTATTCATTGAACAATGGTGACTGCACCGGATGGTGCTGACTGGTGCTTGGGGTGGTGCTTTCGGTGCTTGGAAGGGGTGCTCTGCACATTATTAAAGGCCGTCAGGCCACAGAGCACTCGTGGGTTGGTGTATTGATGCTGGCATGCGTGCTCTCTCTCTATGCATAACATCTGCATGTGTTCCTCCAAAAACAGGTCCTGGATCGTAGTGTAAATATCAGCGTAGTCTTGTAAATAATGCTCCCTACCGGCTGTATGTTTAGTTTGCGAATTCTTTCCGCGATTCGGTTATCCTGTGGGCGTGTTTCTGTGAGGAGAAGGGTGCAACGTCGCAGGGGGACATATTTACTCATTTGTGAATATCTGTAAAACTGTCGCACTCAGGGTAGAGTTAATAGTAGAGGGAACTACATCTGAGTGCCACACTAAAATAGGTAAAAATTTATCGGGTCGGGACGCCCCGAGGGTAGAGAAGGGTGCAATGTTGCGGATATGGGACTTGGCCTCAATATCCGCTTGTAAATACTCCCCTATTTCCCCAATACTCCCCAACTATCCCCAATCCCCCATTCCCTAGTCCCATTGCCTGTAAATAACACTCTGTAGAACCGACCTTCCCCTTTTTCCCCCATTAAATGTCGTGCCCAGGTTCACCGCATCTCACGTAGACAACTATAGGACATCTTGCTAGTTATTCTTAGTCTGTGTCAGTTAAGGACTCGTTTCCATTAATTCTGACTCTTCGTTGCACCAGAATGTGATTGTATGGCACCAGTAGTGAGTTTAGGACCTCCCCTTACCTCCTCCCATCTTCCCCATGAAACAACAACAACAATAACAACAACAACAACAACAACTACAACAACAGAGGAGATTGGGGGCGGCGCGGGCGGGGAGTGTGCGTCCTCACTCCGGCTCGGTTAGCCGCCATTACCCATGTGCGCCGACGGGGTTACCAAGAAGGGGCTGCCTGTCGGCCCCTCGTCAAGGGCGGAGCCGGTGACCCCCCCGCACGCACCCAATGAGAAGCAACGGGCCGATTCCATCTGGGGCGGAGCTAACGAGCCGAGGGCGTGTCACTCCCCGCCGGATATACGCAGCGACTTACCGGACGTGACGTCAGATGCGCCCCGAGCTTGAAGAAGAGCCAGTCACGACCTCCGAGCGCTGAGCGACCTCCCCGCATCTTTGGACTGGACCGGGTCGATTCTGCCTTGAGCCAAGAGTGCACCTTGAGCCATCGACTACCCGCTTTCCTTGCCTTCAATCCCCGTGTGAGTCAGTTTTGTCCTGTTTATCTGTGGTCTGTCGGGAATAAGATAAGTGTGTCTAAGTGCCTATCTTTCTATGCTGTCCCTCTCATTCCTGTAATCTAACCTTCCGCCCTAATATAACCTCCTCCGGAGGTCTTGAGAACTGAACCCTTGGTGTCGTGTCATTTTAATCCCAGCCGTTGTGTCCTTTTCCATCATTGATTTAGCATAGCGCGACTTAGTCAACGTTCGAGCATAATCGGGTAACTTGTGCGGACACGGCGGCCATTCCGCTCGGCCCACCATAACATCAAAGTCGTGTCTGTAACAATATATTCATTTCAGGCAGCTTGTGCATCGTTTTTTCTCATTCATAAATCGTATTGCAAGGTGTTTCAAAGGTCACTTTGTACCTCTGCAAATTTACCAAAGGTCACTGTGCATCTCTGCAAATTCCATGTAAACGATGAAAAAGACATTGGGCAGCTCAATGAAGATGAAATTAGCAGTGCATATTACCAACAGCACATTGCCACTGTGCACGCTGCTTGTGGCTTTGTGATCCTGCTTCATGATGTGTTTGCAGACAGATTAATTTCAAAGGGCATTTAGCCACTGAGATCCCCCGACCTTTCACCTCCAGACGTTTATCTTTGGGGAGCAATTAACGACACCGTTTACAAAGATAATCCCATCCGTCTTCAAGAACTCCAGGAAGACATCACCAATTTCATCAACAATATTTGTCAGACTAAGTTGATGCATGTGTTCGCAAATATGAAAATACATGTGGATGCCTGTCTGCGTGCACGTGGATGCCATTTTCAAGTTATTGTAAAAGTAAAATTCCTTTCTTAATAATTCTTCTGTATTTTGTTGGTATGCTCTTTTGCACAGTGGCTTTTGGGTTATTATGTTCTTGTGCAAAGTGACTTTGGGACACCTTGTATTTCTCGTTATATAGTTCCGTCAAGTCGTGGCCTACTTCTGTTGATATCCATGATTGGATTTCTCCACACATCCCTGTCCTGCACTGCTTCCCAAAGCTCTGGCAGAGACAGCTTGGCTGCAGCCTATACCACATCATTCCAGCATGTACACGTTATGCCTCTTCCTTATCTTCTTCCCTCATCCATACCCAACAAGGCAATGGTTCGGTTATTTGAATATTCTCTTGCATCACATTTCTTTGGCAATGGTATGTAGACTGACTGGTTTTACCTTTTAGGCCATACAATCCTGCTCCAGATCTGTGTACAGATAGCTATTAAATTTTTGATTGCCTCCCCCCCAACGACCTTAAAGAGTTATATTGGAATTTGATCGGCACCTGGTGCTTTTAATATGCCAGCTCTTTCAAGACTTCTACGTACCTCACATTATACCACTATTGGTTCTTGCTCATATTCTCTTTCTTTGAAGGTTGTCATCATATGGCTACCGTGTTACCATGCGCTCTCGAAGCGAAAAGCGAGGTTTAGCATTCAGGTGCATACGTGTGCCGTGTGCCGTACGTGTCTGCATTTTAAAAATTCATTTTCTTGGCAACCGTTGGTCAGATTGCTACTAAATTTTACCGGAGAAGCGGCTCTGCCTGTAGAATGTTTTCGTCATAATTATGACGTCATCGGTCACGTGGTACTGACGCCATCTTGGAAAAACTTGACACCTCTATATCTCCCAAACTGCTCAATGGAAAAAATTGAAACATAGCTCATTGTCAAGTACTCACCATGGCGAATAAGATATGTTGATTGTGATGTCAACGGGGCCTTAATTATGACGTCATAATTCGACAAGTACAACGCTTGATCTGATCAGTATGAATAAAACAAAAATTCCTCTGCAACTGTAAGACCGATGGACACGAAATTTTCAGAATATGTGCAGCTCCTCCTGTATAATTTTTTAATGATAATTATAATGTCATAGGTAACGTGGTAAAGACGCCATCTTGGAAAAAAACGAAAAAAGTTGCACCTCTATATCTCCGAAACCACTCCATGAAAAAAAGAAAGAAACATGGCTCATTGTCAAGTACTCCCCTTGGGGTATAAGATATGTTAATGATGATGTCATCGGTGCCTTCGTTATGACGTCATAATTCGACAAGTACAACACTTATCCGATCATTGTGAATTTTTTTTCTCAGCAACTGTTGGTCTGATGGGCACGACATTTTCACCATAGGAGCGCCTCCTCCTGTAGAATATTTTAATGATAATCATGATGTCATCGGTCATGTGGTACAGGCGCCATCTTAAAAAAACCGAAAAATGTTGCACCTCTATATCTCCAAAACCGCTGCATGGAAAAAATTGAAACATGGCTCATTGTAAAGAACTCCATATGGGGAATAGGTGTTGCTAACGGTGACGTCATTGCCCATAATTATGACATCATAATTCGAGAGGGACAATGCTTAGTCTGATCAGTTTTATATGTGTTGAGCATGATCTATGCAACAATTATATTGGAGAATTTAAATTTATGATGTCAGAAGCTCACCTGGTCTGGCAGCCATATTGGACCAAAGAAAAAAAATGTTCAAAAACAGAAGAGTTGGCTCGCAACAAGTTGACTGTGCAGGGTAGGTATTCTATGAATACCATCTAGTTGGTAATGTGGCGTAGTTTTCATCTCAAAATTCAAAAAAAGGAATGAAATCTCTCTGTCTCTCTCTCTCTCTCTCTCTCTCTCTCTCTCTCTCTCTCTCTCTCTCTCTCTCCCCCTCTTTCTCTCCCCTTCTCTCTCTCCCCCCCCCCTCTCTCTCCCTTTCTCAATTTTTCACTTAATTTAATCAAACGCTTAATTTGCTCTTGATGTGTTCATAGCTCTTGCGTGAGCATTTCCTTTTAAATTGTTTGTGGTTTCTGTTTGTGTCCTCACCTTTGGTTGGTAAAATTTTTATACTTGCTGGTTTCTTTTGAATATCCTTTGTTCTTTTTTGGTGTGTTTATGATCCTTATACAATGTTTCTTTGAACTCGTTGCTTGGTTTAACACTGCTTTGTGGAATGGTTTTATACTTTTATAATAAAAGGATACAAAAGTCTTTCAGTCTTTCTTTCTCTTTATACTTTCTCTTTCTCTTTCTCTTTCTCTTTCTCTTTCTCTTTCTCTTTCTCTCTCTCTCTCTCTCTCTCTCTCTCTCTCTCTCTCTCTCTCTCTCTCTTTCTCTCTCTCTTTCTCTCTCTCTCTCTCTCTTTCTCTCTCTCTCTTTCTCTTTCTCTTTCTCTCTCTCAAATCTAGCTTTCCCTGATTCATTGACCTTTTTTTTTTCTTTTTTTTTTGTATACTGAATCGAGGCTCGTGAAAGAGCTAAAACGTATTTTAGCTCTTTTTGAAAGAGCTTTCAACCCATGTCCCAATTTTGTGAATATTTGAGAATCTCAAAGTTCGAATTTCAGTTCTGGTGACTTCAGCAACTGCATTTCCTTGCTGGTTTGATCCAGCCCCATCAGAACGGCCAGTCCTCCTCATCAAAACACTTTGCTCTTCCCCAGTAGCCATTTGGATGCTTTCAAACTCCAGGGACTCATCATCGAACACCACAGCTTTATCTCTTAGATTTCTGATTTCTGATACATTATATATCAGCAAAGATTGTCTCCATTCTTCAATATGAACACTCAGCAATGGGTTCTCTATTTATCACACATAATTAATGTCATGAGCTGCATAGTCACAAAGGACTGCCTTGTCATGGGCCAGCTGCAAGAACAACTGACTGGCTTTCCTTTCTTGTGACTGTATAAGCACCAACAGTGCTCCGTGGGTTTTAGCACCAACTGTCCAATCAGCACTTTTACACGTGCATGTATGAGCCAAGGAAAACCAAGGACATGATCGTTATATGAAAATAAAAGTTGTTGATTTATTTTCCGACAACTTCCATAAAAACACATACACATACGGATCTGCACAGACTGTCACCGAAATTCTGCCAAGCGAACATAATAAAATGCACTTCAAGTTAACCTTCAAAATTCCATCATGGTGAACAACAAACAAATTAAGCAAAGAGTCAATAAGGTTAAAATTTCAGCTTCTTATAAATTAATAATTATTTAAAATCTCCAACTTATGAATTATTACCTCCGTCACCAAAGCTGGATGGAGGTTATGTTTTCACCAGCACTGTCTGTTTGTCTGTTTGTGAACAGGATGTCTCAAAATGTTGTGGACGGATTCGAACGAAATTTAGTGGAGAGGATGGATGTGTGACACGGACGAAATGATTAGATTTTGGTGAAGATTCAAATGCGGATCTGCATAAGAGAATGTGTTTCAATTGTTTTAAGTGATTCTTCACCATTGAGTGATAGGACCAAATACAACATGCAGCATATTTCAAAAAGTTGTCAACGGATTCGGAAGAAACTTGGTGCACAGGTTGGGTTTGTGACAAGGACAGATCAAAGCGATTAAATTTTGGTGAAGATTCACATCCAGATCTGGATCTGAGAATATTTTAAGTGATTATTCACCATTGAGAGATAGGGCTAAAACTGATATATTGCATGATACAGTGTATTTCAGAAAGTATTCAGACCCTTTCTCTTTTTTCACATTTTGTTATGTTGTAGCCTTATGCTGAAATCGTTTAAATTCATTTTGTCCCTCATGAATCTACACTCAATACCCCAGAATGACAAAGAGAAAACAGGATTTTAGAAAGTTTTGCAAATTTCTTAAAAAAAACAAACTGAAATATTGAAGGAGCGGCGCTCCAACGCGAGTCGAAAGAATTGACGCGACCAAAGACGGAATTCGTCCGAGTTGCTTTATTGAAACAAAACAGCTCAGGTATTCTGACAAAAGCCCGTTTATCGGGCAGCAATATATATACACATTTATGTCGGGAAGTTTGCCCGGCAAAAGCTATACCGGGCATGCCCAGGTGTCAAGGGCGAGCCTTGGAAAGGCGAGTCTGGACCTGCCCGGGCGTGTTTGGCTGCGGCCTGGCAAGTCGAGGATGGGCGTGCCTGGGCGCTCTGGACGAGCACTGGAAAGGCGAGAGCGGGCATGCCCGGACGCTCTGGGCGAGGCCTGGAAAGGCGATAGCGGGCATGCCCGGACGCTCTGGGCGAGCCCTGGAAAGGCGATAGCGGGTATGCCCGGACGCTCTGGGCGAGCCCTGGAAAGGCGAGAGCGGGCGTGCCCGGGAGGTTCGGGCGTGCCCGGGAACAGTGAGTCCGGGCATGCCCGGGAGAGGCGCGTCTGGCCGTGTTCTGGCCGGTGCAAGGCGATTGTGTGCATCCAGCGGTAACCGCTACATACGCCCCTCCAGAATCGACCTGCACCGGCAGGGTCAATTTAAGGTGGGTCCGGATGACCCGGCCGAAGCGACCCCTGGAGGGTCGTGGGGAGGGGTCCGACGTGGTGGTGGGTGGTCGAGCGGGGGGAACTGTGGACGGGGGGCGGCCTCGCCGTGGAGGAAGGGCCAACCGTGGTGGTCGGTCGACGTCCATGTGCGCCGGTTTGAGGCGGTCCACAGAGATCCGATCCGACCGGCCGCCAACGTCGACAACAAAGGACTTGTCGCCCCGTCGCAGGACCCGGAAGGGCCCGTCGTACGGCGGCCGGAGTGGCCCCCGGTGCGCGTCATGACGCACAAAGACGTACTCCGCTGTGCGAAGCGCCGGGGGGACGTAGGACTGAGGGCCACCGTGGCGGGACGTTGGCACGGGGGCAAATCGGCGGGCTGCCTCCTGGAGGTCCGAGCGCTGGTGTGCGGCGGACCAGGGACTGGTAGCGTCGGGCACGAACTCGCCCGGGACGCGGAGCGGCTGGCCGTAGACGAGCTTGGCGGCGGACGCCCGGAGGTCCTCCTTGGGGGCCGTGCGGAGGCCCAAAAGGACCCACGGCAGCCGGTCGGTCCAACCGTCGTCCTGAAGGCCGGCCATGAGCGCAGCCTTCATGGAGCGGTGAAAACGCTTGCACAACCCATTGGCTTGGGGGTGGTAGGCCGTGGTATGGTGGAGCTGGACTCCCAGGTTGCGGGCGACCGCGCCCCACAGCTCGGAGGTGAACTGCGGACGGCGGTCCGAAGAGATGTCTGCCGGTGCGCCGAAACGGGCGACCCAGGTGGCGATGAAAGCCTGTGCCACGTCGGCGGTGGTGGTGGAAATGAGGGGCACGGCCTCCGGCCACCTGGTGGTCCTGTCCACCATGGTGAGCAGGTGGGTGAACCCCCGCGATGGGGGCAGGGGACCCACCAGGTCCACGTGGACGTGGTCGAAATGCCGTGCAGGCATGGTGAAAGGTGCCAGCGGGGCCTGGGTGTGGCGGTGGACCTTGGCCCGCTGGCAGGCCGTGCAGGCGTTGGCCCAGTCGCGGACGTTCTGTCGAAGGCCGTGCCAGACGAAACGCCCCGACACCAGCTTCTGAGAAGCTTTCCGGCCCGGGTGAGAAAGGCCGTGGATGGAGGCGAAGATGCGGCGCTGCCAGGAAACGGGCACGATGGGGCGAGGCTGGCCCTGGGAGACATCGCGGAGCAGGACGGTGCCCTAGGGGATGTCGGCCAGGCGGAGGCCCGTGTCCGCCGCCCGGAGGGCCTGCACCGAGGTGTCGGTGGTCTGGTCGGACGCCATGAGCATGAAGTCCATGCCGAGGTGGACCGCGTTCGCGCTGGCCCGAGAAAGACAGTCGGCCACAGCGTTGTCTTTGCCGGCGATGTGCCGGATGTCCGTGGTGAATTCTGACACGGCGGAGAGGTGGCGCTGCTGGCGGACCGACCACGGCTCCGTGACTTTGGCCATTGCGTAGACAAACGGCTTGTGGTCGATGAAAGCCGTGAACGGGTGGCCCTCCAGGAGGTGTCGGAAATGGCGAACGGCCAGGAATAGACCGAGCAGCTCGCGGTCAAACGTGCTGTATTTTAACTCGTTCGGCCAGAGCTGCCGGCTGAAAAAAGCGAGTGGCTGCCAAACCCCGTCCACCCATTGTTCATGGACGGCGCCCACCGCGTAGTTGGAGGCATCCATAGTGAGGGCGATGGGCGCGTTGAGCACCGGGTGAGCCAGGAGCGTTGCGTCGGCGAGGGCCCGTTTTGCACTCGCGAAGGCCGCGTCCATGGCCGTGGACCAAACGATGTCATGCTTGGCCGGCTTGCCCCGGAGGGCCTCGTAAAGGGGCCGCATGAGCTGAGCAGCGCGTGGCACGAATCGGTGATAAAAAATTCACCATGCCGAGGAACTCTTGTAGGGCCTTGATGGAACGGGGATGCGGGAACGTGGTGATGGCCTCGACCTTGGTCGGCAGCGGCATGGCCCCGGTCTTGGTCTTGGTGATGCGGTGGCCCAAAAAGTCAACGGTCGTCGTGCCGAAGTGGCATTTGGCCGGGTTGACAATTAAGCCGTGCTCGCTGAGGCGACCGAACAGTGTTCGGAGGTGGAGGAGGTGCTCGACGCGGGACGTGCTGGCGACGAGGATGTCGTCCAGATAGATGAAAAGAAATGGCAGGTCACGCAGCACGCCGTCCATTAAGCGCTGGAACGCCTGGGCCGCGTTCTTGAGGCCAAACGGCATCCTCAAAAATTCGAACAGGCCGAACGGCGTGATGACGGCCGTCTTCAGGACGTCGGCCGCCCGGACAGGTACCTGGTGGTATCCCCGTATCAGGTCAATTTTGGAAAATATGACCCGTCCCGCCAAACGGGCGGAAAAGTCCTGGATGTGCGGGATCGGGTACCTGTCGGGGGTGGTAGCATCGTTGAGGCAGCGGTAGTCGCCACACGGGCGCCATCCGCCCCCTGGCTTTGGCACGATGTGCAGTGGTGAGGCCCACGCGCTATTGGAGCGCCGCACGATGCCGAGGTGCTCCAACGCGTCGAACTCGGCCTTTGCCACGGCGAGCTTGGCCGGGTCGAGGCGGCGGGCCCTGGCGTAGACCGGCGGGCCCGTAGTGGGTATGTGGTGCTCGATCCCATGTCGCACTGCGACGGCCGAAAACGTCGGCCGTGTGAGGGCCGGGAATTCCGCGAGCAGGCGAGCGAACTTGTTCGCCGTCGGGAGGGCGCACGCCAGTTTGGTCGGCGCGGAGCTGCTCATCGTGCACGCCAGGGAGCTGAAGGTCTCGGCGTTGACAAGGCGACGACGTTTGACGTCGACCAGCAACCCGTGCGTGCAGAGGAAGTCGGCACCCAGCAAAGCCATGGGGACGCAGGCGGTCACAAAGGTCCACTGAAAGCGCTGGCTGCTGAAGCAGAGGGTGACGTTGCGCGGGCCGAAAGTGCGTATGGCCGAGCCATTAGCAGCGACCAAAGAGGGGCCGCAAACGGCGTCCCGCCTGTCCTGCTCGGAGGCGGGTATGACGCTCAGTTGGGTGCCGGTGTCACAAAGGAAACGCCGCCCGGATGCTTTGTCCCGAATAAAAAGCAAGTTGCCCGAGTGGCCGGCGCTCATGGCTGGGAATGAACGCCGGCCCGGCCGTTTCCCGACTTGCCGAAAGTGCACGTGGGTCGGCACGTCCGAGCCTTGTGTCCGAACCTGGCGTGGTAATAACACCATGCCTGGTCAGGTGGAGGCCCCGGCCGTCGTGTCGGAAGTGGTCGGTGCGGCGTGGCAGCCGCCAGTTTCACCGGCAGTTCGGCCTCCAACCGCGCAGGGCGCTCGGGCGTCGCCTCGGACGGCGGCAGGCTCCAGGTAGCCGCGCCGATGTGTTGGCCCGCCGAGGAGATCTTATCGGCTTCCCTGGCGAGGGCGCGGGGATCGGTGATCAACGTGCCAGCCAGGGCGAGGCGTACCGGGTGAGGCAGCTGGCGAAGGAACAACTCGCGGAACAGAAAATCCGGAGAGTGCTCACCGAGCAACGAGAGCATATAGTCCATGCGCTCGGACGGGCGCGTGTCGCCGAGCTCGGGCAGGTCGAGCAGGCGCCGTGCGCGTGCCGCCGGTGAGAGGGCGAAAGCGTCGAGGAGGAGCGTCTTCAGCGCATCATACTTGTCGGCAGCCGGCGGGTGCTCGAGGAGGCTCAGGGCACGGGCCGCGGTGGCGGAACCGAGCGCTGCCACGACGTGGTGGAAGCGGGTGTCGTCCGCGGTGATGCCTCGCAGGGCGAACTGGGAGTCCGCCTGGGCGAACCAAACAGCCGCGTGAGCCTCCCAGAAGGTAGGCAGTTTAAGAGTCACTGCCGTGTCCATGTCGGTAGGTCACCAGTGAAGGAGCGGCGCTCCAACGCGAGCCGAAAGAATTGACGCGACCAAAGACGGAATTCGTCCGAGTTGCTTCATTGAAACAAAACAGCTCAGGTATTCTGACAAAAGCCCGTTTATCGGGCAGCAATATATATTCACATTTATGTCGGGAAGTTTGCCCGGCAAAAGCTATACCGGGCATGCCCGGGTCTCAAGGGCGAGCCTTGGAAAGGCGAGTCTGGACCTGCCCGGGCGTGTTTGGCTGCGGCCTGGCAAGTCGAGGCTGGGCGTGCCCGGGCGCTCTGGACGAGCACTGGAAAGGCGAGAGCGGGCATGCCCGGACGCTCTGGGCGAGCCCTGGAAAGGCGATAGCGGGCATGCCCGGACGCTCTGGGCAAGCCCTGGAAAGGCGATAGCGGGCATGCCCGGACGCTCTGGGCGAGCCCTGGAAAGGCGAGAGCGGGCATGCCCGGGAAAGACGAGACCGGGCGTGCCCGGGAGGTTCGGGTGTGCCCGGGAACAGTGAGTCCGGGCATGCCCGGGAGAGGCGCGTCTGGCCGTGTTCTGGCCGGTGCAAGGCGATTGTGTGCATCCAGCGGTAACCGCTACAATATCACATTTATAAGTATGCAGACCCTTTGCTATGACACTTGAAATTTAGCTCAGGTGCCTCCCATTTCTTGTGATCATCTTTGAGATGTTTCTACACCTTGATTGGAGTCCACCTGTGGTAAATTCAATTGATTGGACATGATTTGGAAAGGCACACACCTATCTATATAAGGTCTCACAGCTGACAATGCATATCAGAGCAAAAACCAAGCCATGAGGTCGAAGGAACTGCCTGCAGAGCTCAGAGACAGGATTGTGTTGAGCCACAGATCTGGGGAAACCTACAAAAAAAATGTCTGCTGCATTGAAGGTTCCCAAGACCACAGTGGCCTCCATAATTCTTAAATGGAAGAAGTTTGGAACAACCAGGACTCTTCCTAGAGCTGGCCGCCCGGCCAAACTGAGCAATCGGGGGAGAAGGGTCTTGGTAAGAGAGGTGACCAAGAACCCGATGGTCACTCTGGCTGAGCTCCAGAGATCCTGTGTGGAGATGGGAGAAACTTCCAGAAGGACAACCATCACTGCAACACTCCACCGATCTGGGCTTTATGGCAGAGTGGCCAGACGGAACCAAACAGTTAAATCCTGCTTTCATCAGACCACAGAATCTTGTTTCTCACAGTCTGAGAGTCCTTTAGGTGCTTTTTTGCAAACTCCAAGCGGGCTTTCATGTGTCTTTCTCTGAGGAGAGGCTTGCAGTTTCTAATAAACCATCTTTTTCACTGTTTGCTACGTTTTAGCTGGTGCAGTCTTGTGTAGAGTCAACTGACCAGGTTCTTAATTGGGCCAAAACATTGCGTTGTTCAATATGAAGGACGATGTCCAAAATACAGCTTTTAGGATGTCTGTTTCCCACCACTACAGATGTAGGTGTTGCTTAACTTACAATTTAACATGGCAATCTCAGTATGCGAGTGCCTCGTGTGTTGTGAAATTTTCTTCTGCTCTAGTTTGACCCAATATATCATAATTTTCATGATCATCACTCACACAATCACGACCAAATATATCATTGACCCAGTATGGGGAACATCTGAAAAGGGTTTGTGAGAAACTAAGACTGGAGTGAACGTCATCCGTAAGCTTGCTGGCACTAGCTGGGGAGCTGGCACATGTAGCCTTCGCACTTCCGCCCTCGCTTTAGTGTATCCCACTGTACAGTACTGTGCACCTGTCTGGGCTGCAAGCAGTCATACTAAGCGCCTTGACACTATCCTGAACTCTGCAATGACAATTGTATCTAGCACACTGAAGTCAACTCCTCTACCCTGTAACTAACTCCCTGTGCTGACTACCATAACACCGACAGACATTCGCAGGCACGCACAAACATCCCAAGTGTATCTTCAGATACAATCCAATGCTGACCTGCCGATCCACGAAGAGCTAATGAATCCTCCCAGACTTCAATTGAAGTCACGGAAGCCTTCCAGTATTAAGGGACCTGCAGTGCCCAATGCTAATTCGATAAGGAGTTGTGGTGGCAGTAATGGGAAAAGGCATCAGTCCGAAATGGCCAGCTAATTGAAGATCCCACAAAGGAGCCCCCAGGCTTTGACCTACGTAGATGTCAGTGGAGTGGTCTTAACCGACTGTGAACCCTACATGCAAGGACCGCTTATCATATGTATAAGTGGAAGCAAACTGAGAGCCCAGTGTGTACCTGTGGCCGTTAATATCAGACAGTCCTACATGTTGTACAGGACTGTGTGCAGAGGAGATTCAGTGGGTCCTTTGCAGAACGATATACATGGCCACTGATGGTGCAATCGAATGGCTCTCATTACTAGATAAACCACCTTTAGAGGCCATTTTCCCCCGCAAAGCGGGGGTTGGCCTTTTTCGGGAACCGTGGTTGTTGTTGTTTTTCGGTCCCCTTTTTGAAGCAATGTTTTACGGCCGGATGCCCTTCCTGACGCCAACCCTTTTTGCCGCCCTTAACGACAAACAGGGAATTACCAGTGAACTGGTACTCAATTAGCCGACCTCGGAAGGATGACAGGCTGAGTCAACCCCCCTGGCGTTAATTCAGCGATCGACCGGGATTCGAACCCAGGAATCCCGGTCGATCGCTGAATTAAAGCCAGGGGGCTCTCATTACTAGATCTTCAATGATAATTGTCTACAAGATCATATGAAAGAGGAACATTGACCCAGTATACCATGTCATGTAATTTTACATAATACATCATTTTAGTCAATCTTAAGAGATTAACTTATAAAATGGGTCGTGATGTCCGGATGACCGTCTGTCCGTCCGTCCGGTCGTCTGTTACCTTTTTCCTATTTTTGCTACTCCTTCCGTATTACTCGGCTGATTGTTCTGAAAGTTGATCAATGAATACAAAGCAGTAGCCCAAGCAATCTCTCGGGCTTCGATTTGTCGACTTAGGATCATGGGGGCTTCCATCGGGAGTTACCCACTGAAACTTTGGATCCCTACTCATCCCTTATTGACAAACCGATTTCTCTCAAACCCGATACAGCAATTCTACTCGATGGTCCGCAGAATCGTTCAGTCTTTGATTTTGCGATTTTGAATCATGGGGGCTACCAGGGTATGAGGGAGGCTCCCAATTCCCCTCCCCCCCAATTCAGCAGAGGTCTAAACTACATTCTCAAGAGATGACCATCATCCCACTCGGGGCTATTTACTAATGTTGCTGTGTTGTAAATTTCCTGAGATTGTGGACTTCATTGATGTGCGTAATGTCATATACAAGATCTGTCATGAATGGACTCTTTCTAATAATCTCATGAAAACAACAAAGGGTTCTATGTATAAAACTGACATCAAAGATTAAAGAAACTGCTCATAATGAAGTTGTTATATACATTATTTCGTTATTAGTAAGTTATTAAGTAGGTTATTTTCTCTGATACTTGTAATATTGTTTGATTAAAGTTGTATAGTTGTAGTTTTTTCACCTTTATTTACTTTGCCTAATAAGTGTGAAATGATATAACAAGTCGAGTGTGTTATTTACTTTTTGAAACTCACCTGATGTAAGTATATTTTAGAATCGAGAGAGTATTTCTAACTTATAAAACAGGACTAACTGAACTCTACAACAACAATACAACAGGCATTTTAAGGCCATTTTCCCTGCTGGAGCGGGGGTTAGCCTTGCGGGCCCCATGACAATCTTCTCCATTTTGCCCTATTTTCTGCATCTCTCCTTGTTAACCCCCTTGCCTGCATTTCTTCTTCCACCATCTTTAGCCAAGTCTTTCTCGGTCTTCCCCGTCCTCTACTTCCTTCTACATTCATTTCCATCACTCTTCTCAACCAGTCACTTTCATCCTTCCTCAACACATGACCAAACCATCTCAACCTGTTCCTCTTCACAGCATCCATCACAGGCTCTATTCCCATCATCTTTCGCAATTCATCATTTGTCTTCCTCTCTCTCAACGATACTCCGCACATCCACCGAACCATTCGCATTTCCACCCTTTCCAGCCTTCGTTGCTGCTCTACGTTCATTACCCATTCAGGACTAACTGAACTCTGAGTTAATAAAATTAATGTTACATCAGAGGACCAAAATCAGAGAATGCGTCATTTTGGCCCTAATTCTTCTTCAGGTGACACCCCTTCCACTATTTCATATCAACCCCATAACCAACATTTTACAATTCAATAGATTATCACGTGACTGTTCAGTACTTTCCTGTTTGCACCTTAATACATTGAGGCACATAACATGTACACATAATAAACATACACCGGCTGGGAAAAAAAGAGTTATATTATAACTTTAGTCTTTCCTCTTTAAGCAGGTGTTTAAAATGTTCTTGGTGTGCAAGTCTCCTTAACGAAGGGGAAAACTTGAATTTAGGCCTCTCAGCTTCTGTAGCAGAATTGATCAGTGAGCAAGACTGTCTCTTGAGCTGCTGGGGAATTTTATATTTGAATAGAATTCAGTTTTTATAATGAAGATGTTTGCTTCAACCATTTCACCAAGTCTCCTAGGTAAACATACACATGTGCCACTTTTAATGTTTCCATCCTTTACCAGCTCTTCAATTCATAAAATGCCCAAATCATCCTTCAAGGGGGTCAAAAGCCTACTGCCCCATCTGAATTCACAGGAAGCCTTTAATTGTTTCCATGACAATATTGCCTGAAAGGATGGAAATTTCGGCAACAAATCTGTGAATGGTCAAATTACCTAATTTGACAATTGAGTTCCCTTCCCTGAGAATGCTTGCCATTTATTTGCCCTATATATTATGGATCGATCCTTAATATGGATACAAAAGTGAACGAAGTTGGATTCCTGATGATTCCTGATGACCAGCAGCATTGCTTATCAAAATGGACACTGCATCATCGTTTTTACGTTGAATATCTGACCTGTGGTTGGTCAATATCAGAGGTTCTTTGTCACTACAGTGACTTCTTTGATGCTTACTTCAAAAGGAAAGGAGATGTGGAGACGGAGAAAGGAAATGAGTTACAAGGAGATGTTGTGAGATCGAGGAAGGAAGATAAACAAGAAAAGGGGAGAAAGGTTATAACATGTAGAATCCATTTCCTTTCGAATTGTAATCACACCAGAAATGCCTACTGAGACAGGATAAATACAGACTATTCTACTGGGTTAAGTGCATAAATGAAAAGCACTCAATTAGGAGCTCCAAGCCACTCAGTAAAATTATCTTTTGACATGGTCCAAAAAGCATGAAGGTACACTGACTGCAGCACTATGCATTTCACTAGTTGTTTAAATCATAAATGTCAAAAAGCCACTCAGCCCCAAACATTATTTAGTCTTGTGTGACAAAGAAAAGAACAATCTATATTATAATACGCTATGGGTCGAGGGAGCTTGATCTTTTTGGAGCTAAAGGTTTCTTCCCCGATGGCCCCCCACTCCCCGCTGACCCAATGGTGCAAACCACTCTTAGATTTTTTTTTCATCGCCGTCATCATCGGCATTGCGATTGCTAAGAACACCGACTTTGCTTCTCCAGGTCTTCATGCCTCGTCAGTATGCTGACCAAAAATGCACAATATCGTAGTGAAGTTTGCTTCGCCGGGGAGGGGGAGAGGGGTGGGGGGGGGGGAGGGGGGGGAGTGTCCAAACTTCTCATGTATATAGACCATAAGGACGATCGTGCCCCCTTCGCCGATAGGCGGCGCTTTCGCGTCCGCCATTACTGGGAGGCGTCCTGATCCAAACTTAACTCCAGCTGGCTGCACCAGCATAACTATCATCGCGATCGTACATGAAAAGTGTCCGTGGTAATCGTCCTCAAGTGTTTCTCTATACGTGTGGAGCGGTCGTGGACACCTGGCACCTGAAAGCACACGATACAAACCCCGTTTTCGGCGATATCGCTGGGCGCCGAAGGCACACGGCCATGCTGCCCTGAATGCACCTGGCACCTGGGGATACCCGGTTTCCACTTCCACCTTCACCAAACCTATTTTGTTAGCAACTGCGTACCCGATGCTACGCCATGCTGAGTGTGGTGAAAATGTAAGTTGAACCCAGGTGTGACGCTCACTTAAACCACTGGGCGGTGTCTATAAGACCTCAGGACGTCCGCGACTCGAGGCCACTCCTGCGACTTTATACAACGACATGTAGAATTGAATGGTACGTACCCACTTATATTCTAGGCTTGCTTGCATTGACTGATATGTCCAATCTTTCTCATATGATGCCTTGATCCTGACATATATGTTGCATGGTGTATTTTACAGGATGATGTTTCGATCTAATTGAAATTAAACCTATCTATGGGACGAGTTGTGGATTTGGTTGATTTTCACAACACTTAATTTCAATTATGATCTTCGGAAATGGCGGGACACGAGTCTTGCGATGGCCGGATGAACGCAGACCACAGACGAGCGTTCCCGACATTCTCCGCGCTCCTGCGAGGCCCACCTCGGAGAAGAATGACCGGCGGAGGACCCGTCGAGCTAGCTCCAGCTACGGAGCTCCGACTACTCTCGCCGCCAGTCTGCCGCAAAAGGATCGGATGCGATGGGGACCTCGCAAGCCTTTTGCGGGACCGCGTCGTCAAAACGCAAACTGCTCTCCTGAGGCCCGAACGCCGGAGCAGGCATGACGGACTCCGGCAAGGCGCCTGCTGAAGGAGGCCACTGGGAAATGTCCTGGGCCGCAACCCCGTCGGAACGACGGACCCGCTTGGCGCCGAAGGTACGAATCTAGCCTCGGTTGCTCGAAACGCTAACGGCTCCGTCCGAGAGAATCATCCTAGATTTGTGTGCCTCGGCCCGAGATGAGATTCCCACGCAAGTGATCACGACTCCCATGTCGGCCATGCCTCCACACGGCCGGCACACTCCGACCACTCGCTGCTCGGTGGAATCGCCTCCTCCGCGCGGGCCGGCACACTCCGACCACTCGCTGCTCGGTGGAATCGCCTCCTCCGCGCGGATCGCGCACTGCTCGTCGGGATCACGCCGTGCCTCACACGGCCGGCTCACCCTGACCACTCGCTTCTCGGTGGAACCACCTCCGCCACGCGAATCGCGCACTGCTCGTCGGGATCACGCCGTGCCTCACACGGCCGGCTCACCCTGACCACTCGCTTCTCGGTGGAACCACCTCCTCCGCACGAATCGCGCACTGCTCATAGGGATCACGCCGTGCCTCACACGGCCGGCTCACCCTGACCACTCGCTTCTCGGTGGAACCACCTCCTCCGCGCGAATCGCGCACTGCTCGTCGGGATCACGCCGTGCCTCACACGGCCGGCTCACCCTGACCACTCGCTTCTCGGTGGAACCACCTCCTCCGCGTGAATCGCGCACTGCTCGTCGGAATCACGCCGTGCCTCACACGGCCGGCTCACCCTGACCACTCGCTTCTCGGTGGAACCACCTCCTCCGCGCGAATCGCGCACTGCTCGTCGGAATCACGCCGTGCCTCACACGGCCGGCTCACCCTGACCACTCGCTTCTCCTCCGCGCGAATCGCGCACTGCTCGTCGGAATCACGCCGTGCCTCACACGGCCGGCTCACTCCGGCTGCTCGGGCACTGCGCCCTTCGCGGGCACCACTCTGCGAGGCCGGCGATTCGGATCGCGGCTCGTCGAAATCCCACCTACATGTGGCTACTCAACGAGGCCGGCGAACTCCGCTGCCCGGAATCGCCTCAATGGAGGCTCGCTTGGCACCATGCGAGGACTCGTCGCAGCACGGATGAGTTTCTAAGGACGTCGAGCGGGACCTTCATAGCCTTTCACGACACTCGGGCTTATGCTTATGATAGATGATCGTATACCATGTGTATTCTATATATATGACTATCGTATCGGCATGTATCGGCATGGCATGTATCGGCATGCCGGCATGTATCGTATACCATGTGTATTCTATATGACTAACTATGTCTAAAACTCCGGACAAAACATGACCCGACAGCTAAACAAACGAGACGCTACTTCAGGTCGTGCAGTCTATCGCTGCCAAGCAAGCTCGCCCTCTCGACTCGGCGAAGCCGCACTGATTCAACGGGCCGAGCTCAACTTTCGGTTTCCCTCGTACGCGGTGCGCCCTAGATAATACTTTTCACTCGTCGGCCGGGTTAGTATTCCGTACACCGATCTCGAGCCCGCTCGAATGTTGCTGCCCAATGGACGCGAGACTTTAGATTTCGGAGTGCTACTTTACTCCGTCTGGGGATACCGCTCAGCTGGAACTCGCCGTCAAACCCGCCCGCACGCGCCCGAACCAATTGATGACGTCATCGACTAAATCACGCGTTTGCTTTACAGCACCGCGCCCGATCGATCCCGATTTAACGGGATCACGCGTTTTGCTCACGCGTTCGCGTTTGCGTTACAGCACCGCGCCCGATCAATCCCGATTTAACTGTTTCCCGCGCTTGCGTCATCAGAGTTCGTCTACCTGGGTACCTCTACAGATAGCAGAAATCGATAGCATCGAAATACTCCATCTGACCGCCCCTGCCCGACAGTGCGTGTCATAACGTGGCGGCCTTCGAGGGCACCTAGCCAACATCGCGGACTTATGCCGTTAATCGATAAGGCACGGGGCATTTGGGGGTGCACGGTGACCCCATGACATGGTGTCATTGAGCGTTGCGCCCGACTCCCTCGTCTCCTGAGCAAGCCACGTGGGCACCGGCCCGCCGGATCGCCCTTGACTCTGGGCTTGTTGCTTCTAGGACAGGTCTCCTGGCTCGCCTCCACACATTTCGAGACAACCCTCCCATCTACTTTCTCAACAATCCTCTCCAAGAAGTTCTGTCACTCAAGCTTTTGGGTCTCACTATCTGCCATGATCTTTCTTGGGAAAACCACATTTCCAAGCTGGCCTCCAAAGCCAGTCGCCGACTGGGCATCCTCCGTCGTGCGAAGTCCTTCCTCGGCACACCTGAGCTCCTCACCACATACAAGGCTTTCATCCGCAGCTCAATGGAATACTGTTCTCCCCTATGGGCTGGTGCTCCTGCCTCACACCTGGCTCGGCTTCACGCTGTTGAATCCAAAGCTTTCAAAATCATTGGAATCTCCCGCGATGAAGCTATCTCTGAGGGCCTTTCACTCACTCACCGCAGGCAGGTAGGTGGCCTTTCTGTCTTCTACCGACTCCTCTCCGGCCTTGCTCCCCCAGCTCTCTCTGTGCTCTGTCCCCCAAATGTTCCTACAGGTCGCACAAGATCTGCCAGCAACCCTCTGATGGTTAAACTGCCGAAATCTCGGCTCTCTACTCACCTTCACTCTTTCATTCCTCTTTTCTCCCGTCTGTGGAACAAACTCCCACACTCCCTTCAATCCCTCTCCTCCCTCCAGGTCTTTAAAACAGCTATTCACCACCATCTCTTATCTTCCCCAATCCATAACCTTGATCTTTTCTACCCCCACTAATTCACCCCAGATCCACCTTGTTTGAAATTCCAACTTCTTTCCTGTAAATCCTGGCAGTGTCCATATGTTTATACCTCTCCCACCCCCCCCCCCCTTCACATGCCTCCCCCCCTTCACATGCCTCCCCCCAAAGCCCTCTCCCTCCCACAGATCTCTCGATGTCTCCATGTCTCTCGGTCCCTGCTCTCAAATGTTGTGTTTGTGTCCTTCCCCCTCTCTCCCCATCTTGTCTACCACTCCCGATGTTATTTGTTTTATGTGTCTGTTTGTCTTTCTGTGTGATTAATGTTCGCTCTTTCACGAGCCTCGATCTTGTATACAAAAAAAAAAAAAAAAAAAAAAAAAAAAACTGCGAGACGCCTCGCCCGGCCGCTGCCTGATTGCGTTCCCTCTGACCCAGACTGTGAAGGTCGCTCGACTTCGGTGCGCGATGCGCAGCCGTTATCTCACACTTCACGACGGGGGGGGGGGGGGGATGGATGAGTGAGGGGGTGGATGATCTGGGCCATCCTCTTGGATGTCGATCCATCCATCTGGGCCGTTCTCTTGGATGTCGATCCATCCGGGACGATTCCCATTTCTCCGGGACGGTAGCCGGTATAGCCGATCTTCACCGATCCTCTGCGCGCTGTGCTGCAGGTCGGGCGATTCTGCGCGCTTCGCTGGGAAGGCGCATTTCGGTCGTTTTGTGCGTCGTCGTAACTGCCATGCCAGTCGTTCGGGCAGCCTACGGAGGGCACTCGTGGCGAACGTTTTGCTTGAAACTATTTGCCGGAGCTTGTAATTCGTACGCGCTGCCGTCAGAGAGCGCTCGAGTCTCGTGATTTCAAAACAGGGGGACTCCGGGGTATCGCGTAACTCTCGTTATGGCTCTCGTCGGTTCTCTCCCTCGGCATGCGCATTCCATGACAATTCCATGACATGGATCTAATGTGGATCGACCATGTACCCATTCCATGACACTTCCATGACATGGATCTAATGTGGATCGACCATGTACCCTTGGGAGCCAAGGCAGGTACAGACTTACTGTAATGGACTTACTGTAGTGGCCTCCTGTCATGTAATCTTACTTACTGTTACAACTCCTAGGCCGGTACAGACTTACTGTAATTGACTTACACTGTCAGGGCCTCCTGTCATGTAATCTTACTTACTGTTACAGCTTACTGTAAAGAGGCTTACTGATTAATCTTACTTAGATGCACGGTGACCGTGAGGCGTGAGGCTTACTGATTTACACATCTTCCACATCGACACATCTGCCTGAAATGCGTTGCGTTGCGACGAATGGACATTCGCTCTTCGACAAGGTACACCTTATGTAATGAGTTGCATATCGCAAAGGTACACCTTATCCAGCACATAGGCCTGTGAGACTAGACTATTGGGACCCACAGGCTCATCGTCTGCCAGTATCGGACATGTTTGCTAACCAGGCTATGAGTGCGCCTAGAGAACATCTGCCGTCCCTCCCTTCGCCTGATACACCCCTGCCTGAAGCGGTGAGGGCACTGAGGTGCCCCTCCGACACCTGCCTCCAGCGGCTACTCCGAAGCAGGGGACTCCGGATTTGGGGACGATGTACCCGGTAGTTTCCGAACCTGTGCTGGCAGGGTAATTCGCCACACTGACCTCTACGGATGGACCGACTGACCTGTACTACTGATAATGGATTTGTTTCGTATAGAGCTTTCCAGGAAGCCCTAAAGACGCTTTGACTGACTGACCTCTACGGATGGACCAACTGACCTGTACTACTGATAATGGATTTGTTTCGTATAGAGCTTTCCAGGAAGCCCTAAAGACGCTTTGACAGTGTGCAAAACATAACACAATGGCGCAAAGACAAGAATCAATAGGGATATTTCTTTGACACCCTAATAATGATATAATGACTCCCTCTACCTATTAATGCTGACGCGCGCTCGCTTCCTGCCTAGTGGCAGCATAGTTCTAACGGCGGGGAGAATGTGGTGAAAATGTAAGTTGAACCCAGGTGTGACGCTCACTTAAACCACTGGGCGGTGTCTATAAGACCTCAGGACGTCCGCGACTCGAGGCCACTCCTGCGACTTTATACAATGACATGTAGAATTGAATGGTACGTACCCACTTATATTCTAGGCTTGCTTGCATTGACTGATATATCCAATCTTTCTCATATGATGCCTTGATCCTGACATATATGTTGCATGGTGTATTTTACAGGATGATGTTTCGATCTAATTGAAATTAAACCTATCTATGGGACGAGTTGTGGATTTGGTTGATTTTCACCACACCGAGCCCCCTTCCGCCTTAGCCCCGAGTTTCTCGACCACTACGATAACGACTCCTCTGACCGACCCGACTAGGTGCCCGTCCCTTCATCGACTCCTCCATATGGCCAGGTCTTGGCGGCCGTACCACAGCTGCCCTGCATGGATTTTTCCCTCAGATTCCACCTCCACCCAGGCCGGCCACCTCTGGCAGCTACGGCTAGGTCCCGAGTGGCCGCTGCTGAGCCCCAAGTTCCTTGATCTCTAGGGTCGCGACTCGTCTGACAGATCCGATTGGGCCTCCGTGCCTTCGTGCGGGCCGCCTCACTGGCTCCTTATCGCTTCGACTCTTCCAAACGGCCAGGTCACGGCAGGTGTATCACTGCCGCCCCGCATGGATTCTTCCCTCAGAGTCCACCTCAATGCGGGCCGCCACACCGGCTCCTCACCGGTCGTATAGCTCGGTGGACCGGTCGTATCGTCCACGATTCCATCTTCTCCGATGAATCTAACAAACAAATATATTTTGTATCGATATTCTTTCGGCAAAGTGAACTGAGACTGGTAACTGCATTTCAGCAATCACGCTTTCCTTTGTCACCTGTACGAAGAGCCTGTACCAGTTGCAACCGGCATGGCCTCATGATTAAACATCACCTTAACACACGCCAGACAGTCGTATGAGGGATCGCAAGTTCTCGGCTAGCACGACGAGTGGACTTGCGCGGGCGACGCAGAAAACTCTTGAATTCTTCTCACGTTTTCCTCTGAAGTGCATGGTCGCCCTGGGCTCTTCCCCTTACATAAACAGCCTGTTTCCTCAAATTGTCGGTACCAACGACGAATGCTCTTTGGCATTGGCGGATCAATGCCAAAACGCCGTTGAAATGCATGCTGCACCGCAATTACGGATTCAGTCTTGCTGAAATGCAGAACGCAAAACGCCTTGTGTTGCGGGGTCGCCATCTTGCGAACGACTGAGGCTAGAGGCTGTTGGTGCGCTGGAAGAGGCATCTAGCGGTGGTCATTTGAAACTCTATGCCCCGCCCTTTCAAGTGGTAAGAGTTTCATTTATGGGGGGTTCGTGGTTGCAGAGATATAGCGATTTCAAATCGGGTCCATCTTTTTGAAACACCCTGTATGTATGTATATATATTTTTATATATATATAAATATATATAAATATATATATAAATATATATAAATATATATAAATATATATAAATATATATATATATATATATATATATATATATATATATATATATATATATATATATATATATGTCAAGTCGTAGATTCGTTATTGCTTAGAATTCTGTATAAAACGTCGGTCGAATAATATGTTTTGATCTAAAATGTTGCTTAATGTTTTACATAAGTAAATAAAGGGGTTTTCGCTTTGCTGGGGATAAATGGGAAAGTACTCGATGCATTTCGTGCTGGACGGATGGCTCGTCCTCCATGTGCCCTCTCGATGCAAGATAAAGCCCGGTCATAAATTCTCTCCATTCGGTCCGCAGATGGCGCCTCGAGCCACGGGCTGGCGGACGTTTATACGCGCGTGAAATGTGTAGTTTCAAGTAGAATGCTCGAATTGCAGATATAAACTTAAAAAACATTAATTATATTCCATATAATCATAGCGGCGCCTGAATTACAATAAACATGCTTCAGTTTGTGTTTAAAATGAGGAAAGGCTCGCTTCGGTCGTGTTGGGCAAATGGTTTTTCGTATACGTGTGCCCTTTTCACCTAGATGGTCTTATCTGGCCAAGCATGCACTCTTCTCTCTGTGAGTTACATTTTTCGTCACCTCGGAGCTTTGAAACTATATCTGGTCCGAATGATAAGGAAGGGCTGACTCCCCCGAATGACAGAGCGGATGACGGTGGGGGCTAGGATGACGGCGAGGGACTCTCGCCAGTCGCTTTGTTCTCTCGGAGATTTTCTGATAAACTTGTCAAGTATTTATACGGACTGCGAATCAATGTGCTTCAGGAAGGCTGGACGTGGCATGAAGCTGGTTCTTGCTGTAGATGTCTGGCTTCTTCCGGATCTGTATAAGTTGGTTTTTAATAAAGCTGCGTCATTTCAGGCTATTTGTGGACTTCTTTTGCAAACGAAGAGCCGCTTCTTCACAGATGGTACCAGGAGTGGGGTGCAGCACCGGACGACGGGAAACGGAGCCCGAGGGACAGGAGGAAGGCTGCCTGAGGCCGGCGCCGGCACGTTGATTTGATTAAAGGTGAGAGTTGTTTTATATCAGAGGGCTATTATTCCAAATTCGTACCTTCCTCCCTCGAGCGGGTTCAGTCTCCCTGTCTCCGCGCTGCCTGCACTCGAACAGAAATTGTAAGTAAAGGCTCATTTTAGGCCTCAGAATGACGTGGCTTTGTTAAAGCCAGGATAAACAATTAAGGATACCAGTAAGGACTTAACAGTAAGCTTAAAGTTACAGTTAGCACCAGGAGGGGAAAATGAGGTCGGACAGCCATATAGGTTGAAGCCAGGTGGCCAAGATTTTTCCAGGAAGGAACAGCCCAGAGACAAGATGGGGTATGCCATTGCATGCCAGGGAACGAAGGGCTGTGGCTAACTTAGAGGGCCATAAGAACATGGCCAGTAAAAGGATTTGCGCAGGATATCGGTAAAGATAACGTTCGATAAGGGTAACGTTATAGTTAACAAGGGAAAGGGGAAAATGAGGTCGGACAGCCATATAGGTTGAAGCCAGGTGGCCAAGATTTTTCCAGGAAGGAACAGCCCAGAGACAAGATGGGGTATGCCATTGCATGCCAGGGAACGAAGGGCTGTGGCTAACTTAGAGGGCCATAGGAACATGGCCAGGAAAAGGAAAACGCGCAGTAGGTAGGCTTGACAAGTAAGTAAGCAGTTAAGCAAGTAAATCAGCGATTGATGCCGCTGGACCAGATGCCAGACCAAGACCCCCCAACCCCCCCAAGACCTGAGCTCAGTCCCGGGGCTCTAGGCAACACCCCCCACCCCCCCAAGACCTGAGCTCAGTCCCGGGGCTCTAGGCAACACCCCAACACCCCGCCCTGCCTTCCCTTTTTCACCTCAACCCACCCCGTCCAACCCGTCCCAAAAATCCTTTTCCTTGAATGAGAGACGTAACATGAATGAGGAATGAATGTATATTGGGATGTTAATTGACGTGTGTATCTGGCCAATGTATTTGTCTGTATGACATATGCAAAGCAGAGGGTTTCGGTGTGAAGCTTTGTAAGTGGTCTACTTGACATTCCCTAGCGACTATCCGAGGGAACAGGTGAGGTCCTGAACTGAGTCCGGATTTTCATCTGTTTGGGAGTGTTGGGATTCGTGTGGAGGCACGAGGGTGCGCGCCAGGACGGGGGGCGGCGTGGCGTCGTCGCGTTGAGATGGTTGTGCCAGGTCGATCGGCGATCTCTGAATTTAAATCGGATTCTTGTCGTGTGTGTTGTGAAATTAACGTCTATCCGAGAATCCTGGCGATGTTCGTTTAATTAAAGTGTGGTACAAACCTGTGTTTCCGCCGTGCGGCTCCGTGGAAGTTTGGGTAGAGTTATTGTGCGTTCGGGCAGGAGCCGAGCGAACCGCGAGTCACGTGTGCGCTGAATGGGGGCTCTCGGTTTTGGGCAGTTGTCGTTGTAATTGTTGTTGTCAGGATGGGAAATAAGAGCAGTTGTTGTTGAGTTTGTTGAATTGGGTTCAGAGCATGAGATTTGCTCAGAGTGCCGGCGATAACTCGCCCACTCTCAGAGGAGGATGTGTGCCCAAATGCATTGTGGGTCAAATGTCACGTTTTCAACAGAACGCTTATCCGAGGAAGGAGGACGGTCGAGGTTTCAACTGTCGGTATGTGGTGTGGCTTGTGCCAAGGTGTGGGCGCGAGGAGGATGTGGTTGTGTTTGTCTGTCTGTGGAGTTATACGGTTGTTGGATTCGTAGAAGCTAGCATTTTGCGATGTGGAGCCACGATAGTGGTCGTCTGTCTGTCCGGATGTGGAGTTCTTGCAAGGAACGGGAATGTCGCCGGACTTGTATTAGTTGTGGAATGAGAACTGGTACCACCTTTCTCCGTTTGAAGTTTGACCTTTTAAAGTTCATTTGACCTTTGTTCGAGATTTGTAAGAGAAAGAGGTCGGAGATAATTCACTAACCTTGGAAGAACGACAGGCTGTCAGTCTACTGGAGGTTGATTTAACGGCAGGATATATAGGACTTAAATCTGGAGAATATCGGGACATTATATTGTGGGTTAAAACTGAAATCATGTACGTAATTAGCGAACAGAGAATATCGAGTTCTGTTTGTCGTTGTAATTGTCGTTGATGTCCCGATTCAGGGGTCTCAAGAAATAAACAGACTTCCGGTGCCGACCGGAAGCGTCAGGTACAGTACGCTTGAGTTTAATTTAACCGGGCCGAGCACAGTGACGTGTGTGACCGAGCAATGGGGATAGTCATGGTAAATGGAGGACAATTGGGAAGATGCAAAGAGATGCAAGTAACATGAATTAAGTTGTGGTATTAAGAGGTGGGTGCTGTATATTGGTATATTGGTACACCAAGTAAGTATATTGTGGTTATTATAACTCGCTGATTATAGGGGGCGCCGGGCGCACCAAGTACAGATCGGGTTGCATGGTGGAGCAGGCGCAGGGTGGAACACCCCGTGTGGTTGGAGGTTGAAATGCAGTGAACATGCCCGATTTTGGCTTTGCGAGGCTCCGGATAGAAATTGGCATTTCGATGCTGTGGATTATATTGTGCCTGCCTGGAAAGGTGATGTCCTGTGCTGGGGCTGGCGACATGCCTCTGTTATTTGTCTGTCTGTCGGTCTGATTGTAAGTCTTTGGTACTGGGAGGGCTAATTGAGTGCTCAGGCGTCATTGTTCCATGGAGGCAGGTACTGTGAGTCACAAAATTTGGACCTGGGATGGGATATAAGGTCAATAAATCAGGGAAAAGTGATTTCTGATCGCTGATCCGATCTGGTTTTGAATTGTTTGATTTAATTTTGAGTTGATTGGAGGTAATAAGGATTTGTGTTGATTTCTTGATTTGAGTTGATCTGGAAACAAAGACAGATGGGATTAATGTGTATATCAGGAACATTTTGGAAAAGAAATATGGATATATGACATTACTAAAATATAACCAAGCAATTGAGAGTTCTTGGGTTAATGGAATATAAATAAATGCATCTACAAGTTGATGGTTTATAAAAATTTTTAGTTCTGGATGATACTTAAACGATGAACAATGTTGGCAATATACAAAGAATGTGACTTGTTTTTTGGGGGGAAAACATGTGGTTTAAAAATGGTTGGCTAAGTTTTAAAGATGGAGATGTTTCGCAGAACTCTTATGATTATTTATATGAGTGGTGGACTATTCCATGGCGAAGCATTTTTCAGTTTATTGAAAGTTGGATTTTGTAAAATAATGGTTTAATATAACCACAGTAGAAAATAATATACAGATTTGGGACATTTTGTAAACTTTCGAATAATGAGAAGATTCATAAAATTCATAAAAGGTGGATACTGGGAAACCATCGATGTTGGGGGCAAAGTTATGGGTGGATTTGGTGAGTGGTTTTGGGCAAACGAAGATTAATTTAGATTTATCATAGTTAAGTTCGAGGAAGTTGATTTGAAGCCAGAATTTTATTTGGATGCCAGAAAGGAGAAAGGAGATGCTGAAAGCCAGAAAGGAGATGCTGTTGTCTACTCTGAATGACAGGTGGTGGTATCCAGGGCGCTGAGGAGTTTGTTCACGTTGTAAAGTTTGTTTATTTATTTGTTTATTTAGTTTGTTTATTGTAGAGAAGAGTGCTTTTGGGATTCCGGAGCCAGAGTGGATAATTTGAGAGTAGTAGGTGGAGTAGAGGACATCTTTGCAGTGCTGTAGGTGGTCCTTGTAGGCTTGGGAGTGAACTGATTTGGGTTTAATAGGCACAAGCTGGTCTAAACAGGGTGAGGAGGATGGTGTGATTGATGATGTCAAAGGAGGCGTTGAGGTGAGGAGGATGAAAATGTTGAGGTTGCCGGCATCAGAGGAGAGAAAAGGTCGCTGGTGATTTTGAGGAGAGCAGTTTCAGTACTGTGGCTGGAGCAGAATCCGGATTGGGATGTTTCATACAGGTTATTGGCAGAGTGGTGATGTTTGAGTTGAGTGGCCACAGCACGTTCCAAAACTTTTGACAGAAAGGGTAGGTTGGAGATGGGTCTGAAGTTATTTAGGGTGTCAGGGTTTAGTCCAGGGTTTTTCCAGAATGGGGGTGAAGTTTCACGAGTTTTTGGGGAAATCGGTATGTGAAGCTGGATTAAGTTGGAACTGCTTGATGAGCCATGGAGATGGATTGGGTTTTGTTGTTGGTTGTCTGGGAGTTCGGTTGTTGCATTGCCAAAGGTTTCTGTGTGGTGGACACACTCGTTGGCTGTTGTCTTGTGTGACGTGGATGGAGATGTATGTGGCTGCGTGTGGCTGCCTGGAGTCGGGAAGGCGGCTACAGTGGTTGATATTGGTTGTGGATTGTCCGGGGTGCTTCGATTTGCATAGGGGGTGAAGATTGGGATATTACATTATTTTAAGTAAGTATTGGCATGAGTAATTACATAAGTAATTATGAGTTATTATGAGTATTAGTTATGAGTAAGTGATTATTACCTTCGCAAAAGCGGAAGGTTATGTTTTGATCGCTGTGTATTTATTTGTATGTCTGTGTGTGTGTGTGTGTGTATGTGTATGTTATTCGCATAACTCAAAAGGTATTCAACCGATTCGCATGAAATTTGGTGGGATGATAGGTTATTATCCGGGAACCATTTGATTAGATTTTGGAATCGATCGGGTCAAAGGTCAAGGTCAAGGTCATGAAAAGGTCATGGATGTGATTACAATATCAAACTTTTGGCGGGATAGAATGGTTTAATTTGAAACAAATCTTCCCGCATGACAACGTAGGTGTGGCTTTGCTACACAGATCTTGTAGTCTTTTATTTTGGCAACAAAAGTAGCTGCGGCGAAGGTATGCGCTCTACCGAGTGCCCGTTCTAGTTTTAGTAAAGTTACATGTTTCGCTGTGTTGTGGATCTGGGGACAAGCTAGTTTGATGGGTACCCTGGGGTCTTCGGCGTGTCTATGTGTTTGGCTGTCTGTTACACCGGACTCTTGAATGGGTTTTCATGAGACGAATTTCAGACATAACAGTGAGAATCTATTTTGAGCGAATCACAGTGGGTGAGGAAAACATTGTGTGTGACCAGACACCAGAACGGACCATAATTGAAATTGGAAGTAGACCAGGTTATTTCTATTATTTGTTTATTCGTGAAAATAAATAAATAATAGGGGGAGGTTAATGGAGGTTAATGGTGGTTTGTTTGTGTTAATGGAGGTTAATGGTGGTTTGTTTGTGTTAATTCTAGTTGAAACTCTAGCTGAGAGAAGGATTGAATTTAATTTGAATCGGACTGGATTAAATGGGATTGAATTTAAAAATTGAATATTGGATAAAATTGGATCCACTTGAAAAAAGTGGATTAGGAAATTGGAGAAAAGGTGTTCTATGAAACTATGAATTGAATGAATTAAATCTATGAATTGGAGACCTGTAGACCAGGCGTTCCCAGGAGACTTGTGGACCAGGTGTTCCACCAGAGGAAAAAGACCAGGTGTTCGTGGAGCACTTCACCTGCAAGAACGCCTTGGAACCAAGGTGGAAGGGACCAGTCCAGGTGTTGCTGACTACACCAACGGCAGTCTTTTGCGAGGGCAAGACCTCGTGGATCCACGCCACGCACTGTAAGTTGGCCATACAAGCACCAGACACTGCACCACAGCAACCACAGTAAGGATGGGCCTAATCATAGGTACAATACTATTGATAGCGACAGCAGCTAGGGGAAACTCCGATTCCAATAGATGCGAAAACGAAACCCGACACCTCACCGTAACATGGGGACAAAGAGTATCACTACCATGTTTCGAACAGAAAGCCCTGCACACAAATTGGGTGAACATAAATTGGCTAGCACTGTCGGCAGGGCCTGGACGCGTTGGCATGGTACTACAAAAGCAACGAGAGTTCCGGGAAAACGGGCAAGCTAGCATTGAGACCTTGGCCCAACCAGGATACAAATGGGGAACCCCTGATTTTAAGCTACAAACACGCACGCGCCTAGAGAAAGGCATGACTATGCAGGTCCGGTGCAGCGTCTGGACCCCAGGAGCGGCCAGTGGCGAAACTAAATACACACCATGCATCGAATACATACTCACGCCACACCCCCAGGATAAGGCCCCAAAGAGGGGGGAAAACACATATTGGAAAGTGGCCAGGGAGGTGGCAACAATTCAAAATAGGACACACTGCTGGTCGTGCATGCACTTTCCCCAAGCAGGCACCACAGGAATACACATGATAGTGCTACCTCTGTCCCTCAATGACCTCTGCTCACAACCTATCGATTCCCCATGTTTAGTCACCACGCTGGAAAGAGAAGGGGTTGACAACGGCAAGAGTTGCAATCGACAATTTAATTATCGCCCGTCAATGATTGCCCATGTGGCCGAGAGGCCTGCCCCCGTCTGGGTCAAACCACAGAAAGGGACGGTCTGCCTCCAGGGTTCCGGCCACTTGCGTATGGGAGAATCAGAATGCGCCTACACTCTCCCCGGGAAGCTGGGACAAGGGAGCTCGGGGATTACATTACGAATAGTACTGCAAGATAAACGCAACCACAACATAACGGCTATAACATTCTCTAGGGGGGTTAGTAGGATTAATGGGGTGGTAAAGGGACTCCAGTGCTTATCCACCCACCTGGTCCCACCCCATGGGACAATGTTTATATGCGGCGACAAGGCTTACCCCTATTTACCAAATAATTGGGGGGGCACATGTTATCTGGGTTCAGTCCTTCCTGACGTTGAGATACTGGATGAGCTAGACCCAAAGTCCTTGGACAGGCGTTATAAGAGGTCAGTCATGAACGAAGATGGAACCACTAAACTACACGGGAGCCTATGGGAAAAGGTGTTCGGTTTCTTCTTCCCAGGAGCGGGCACAGTCATGGATAGTTTCCGGATAGATAAATTGGCTTTGGCCCTAGAAAAGGTGGCAAACGACACCGCTACGGCTCATGACATACTATTGGATACGGTGATTCACATGCGTACAATGGTGATGCAGAATCGGGTGGCTTTGGACATGCTCTTGGCAGAGAAAGGAGGGGTATGCGGAATTATAGAGGGAAAATGTTGCACTTACATACCCGATCCATCTGAAGGAGTGTCAGCCGCAATAGTGAGACTAAGGGAAACTAGCCACGCCCTGACGATCGATCGGATCGCGCGCAAAAATTCTTATACATTTAGCTGGCTCACTGACTGGTTCCGGGGATGGACGGGCACCATAGTGAAGTGGTTATTGACCGCACTGGCTGTGATAATCGGGGTAGTAATTTGGGGGGCACTAATGAAATCTCTAGTCCTCCTCTGTATGAGAAAGTATTTTACAGGATGGAAAGTGAAGAAGCCGCTGACAACGACTATGGCTCTGACCACAGAGGCCGTCGACCTGAACGGGTCCTTCAACAAGGCAGTTGCGACCAACGCTCCAGAAAATTGTATTGAATTTTGTGACGACTGTGATACTTGTGTGGATCCCATGTGGGAACTGGCTGCTGCCTGTATGGATGTTTGTGATGACTGTGATACTTGTGCTGAAAACCCCTTGCGTGTACTGGCTAACGCTGCGTATGTATTACAAGCTGACAGCTGCACGCCCCCTTCCGACCCAACTATGGATCTGATTGCGACGCTGGGTCTGGCGATCGAGGGACCCGACGTGGATATCCTAGACCCGCAAGCCGACCAGGCACCCAAGGGAGACTTTGACATAAAGGAAGTTCCTCTCTTTGCTCCATATGTATTAAGTTCAAATGCTTCAAGTGAATCGGATTTTTACGCTCTGTACCCTGACCAGGAAATTGAGACACAAGATACTGACAATATTATGTATTCCCCAGAACAGCAGCACGTGAGGGACCTCATGGGCATGATCGTTGATTAACTTCGAAGATCTGCAAGGACTGAGTCTGCAAAGGGTGGGGGGAGCAAGTTCCGCAGGGGAGGTGATGGGCCCTCTGGCGGAGCAGAACCTCATCTGGACCAGACACCTTCGTTGTGGATCCGAAACGTTAATGGACTTTCATGTTCTGAGCCCTCAGGTTCCAAGCACGCACCGCACGACACGCTCGCCAAATGCACGGGCGAGGCGCTTTGGGCGCACGATATGCCCTTGGGAGATACCCGCATTACACAATTATTTTTTCAATACCCGCATTACACAATTATTTTTCAATAAAGCCCGATGTGGCACGTTGTCTCTTAAGATACTTTGTCTCGACGAGACAAGAGGAAGGAATGTCAAGTCGTAGATTCGTTATTGCTTAGAATTCTGTATAAAACGTCGGTCGAATAATATGTTTTGATCTAAAATGTTGCTTAATGTTTTACATAAGTAAATAAAGGGGTTTTCGCTTTGCTGGGGATAAATGGGAAAGTACTCGATGCATTTCGTGCTGGACGGATGGCTCGTCCTCCATGTGCCCTCTCGATGCAAGATAAAGCCCGGTCATAAATTCTCTCCATTCGGTCCGCAGATGGCGCCTCGAGCCGCGGGCTGGCGGACGTTTATACGCGCGTGAAATGTGTAGTTTCAAGTAGAATGCTCGAATTGCAGATATAAACTTAAAAAACATTAATTATATTCCATATAATCATAGCGGCGCCTGAATTACAATAAACATGCTTCAGTTTGTGTTTAAAATGAGGAAAGGCTCGCTTCGGTCGTGTTGGGCAAATGGTTTTTCGTATACGTGTGCCCTTTTCACCTAGATGGTCTTATCTGGCCAAGCATGCACTCTTCTCTCTGTGAGTTACATTTTTCGTCACCTCGGAGCTTTGAAACTATATCTGGTCCGAATGATAAGGAAGGGCTGACTCCCCCGAATGACAGAGCGGATGACGGTGGGGGCTAGGATGACGGCGAGGGACTCTCGCCAGTCGCTTTGTTCTCTCGGAGATTTTCTGATAAACTTGTCAAGTATTTATACGGACTGCGAATCAATGTGCTTCAGGAAGGCTGGACGTGGCATGAAGCTGGTTCTTGCTGTAGATGTCTGCCTTCTTCCGGATCTGTATAAGTTGGTTTTTAATAAAGCTGCGTCATTTCAGGCTATTTGTGGACTTCTTTTGCAAACGAAGAGCCGCTTCTTCACATATATATATATACATACACACACACGACTGGTCAAAAGTTTTAGAACACCTCAATTTTTCCAGTTTTTATTGAAATTTAAGCAATTCAAGTCTAGTGAATAACCTGAAATGGTACAAAGGTATATATACCATATATATACCATTATAACCCTTAAAAGTGTAGGTCTTTCCTTCAGAGAAATTGCAAAGAAAGCCAAGGTGTCAGTGAGTATAGTTTCCTACACCATCAAAAGGCACTTGGAAACTGGAGGAAACTCTGACAGGAAGAAGTCTGGCAGACCCAAAGCCACAACAGAATCAGAAGACAAGTTTCTGAGAGTCAAGAGTCTGCGTGATAGGCGGCTCACAGGACAACAGCTTCAAGCACAGCTTAACACTGGTCGAAGTAAGCAAGTCCCAGTTTCAACTGTGAAGAGAAGACTTCGAGCTGCAGGTTTGACAGTCGAGTGGCAGTAAGAAAGCCATTGCTAAAATGGGAAAATAAGAAAAGGAGGCTTCCCTGGGCCGTGAAGCACTGCCAGTGGACTACTGAAGACTGGAAGAAGGTCTCATGGACCGATGAATCAAAATTTGAAATCTTTGGTTCATCACGCAGGGTTTTTGTACGCCGTCGAGTAGGCGAAAGGATGGGTCCTCAGTGTGTGAGACCAACTGTCAAACATGGAGGAGGAAGCGTGATGGTCTGGGGCTCTTTTGCTGGATCCAGAGTTGGCGACTTGCACAGAGTGACTGGCACCCTGAACCAAAAGGGCTACCACAGCATTTTGCAACGCCATGCAATACCTTCTGGTATACGCCTAGTTGGTCAGGGGTTCATCCTACAGCAAGATAATGACCCTAAACACACCTCCAGGCTATGTCAAACTAACTTCAAGGAAAAGAACAAGACGGTAGGCTTCAAATCATGGAATGGCCAGCACAGTCTCCAGACTTAAACCCCATCGAGCTGGCTTGGGTTGAACTGGACAGAAGGGTGAAAGCAAAGCAATCTACAAGTGCAACACATTTGTGGGAACTTCTGCAACAGTGTTGGGAAGATTTCCCCAACAATATTTGATTTCCATTGGAGAAAAAATGCCACGAGTGTCTTGGGCGGTTATATCTGCAAAAGGTGGCGACTTTGCTGAGTCAAAAATTTAAATTAAATTTTGTTAAACAAAATTATTCTATGATATATTTTTTATCTCCAATTGTTTATTTGTTCTGTGCTTAATTTCAGAGTACATTGAGACATTAAACTGCGTAAATTTCAATAAAAACTGGAAAAATTGAGGTGTTCTAAAACTTTTGATATATATAGAATTATACATACATATGTACATATATACATATATTGTCGTGCAACCGCCAAAATTAATATCTGGCGGTCGCGGATGCCGATCACGAAGGCTTTAACTCCGAGGCGGAAACTCAATGGCGGATTCCAAAATCTAAAACACCTAAGCGCGCGGAATGGAGGGAAGCGGCGAAAGTCCCCGCAGCCTTAACTATCAAATCAATCAGGAAACTGCGTTCAGGTATTTGTACAAAAAGTAATATAAGGGTTTATTCAATGAAAGCAAGGACAGGAAAAGCACGATAATAACTGTAATAAGAAGCCTAAATTGGGATCCCACACCCAACAGATATCAGAAACAAAACGAGGAATTAAAAAAGGAAGAAACACGTCTGTTGTGTAAAATGTATACGCGGAGCTCGGGCTTATCTGTCTCGTTGTTGGCTTTGGCTGCTGTCCAACACGCGGCTCCTTTCGCCCCACGGCACGCCTCGCTCCAAGTTCCAAAGCATCGAGCACAGAGCACTGAGCACCAAGCACCAAGCACCGATCACCACGAGGTCGACCCTCGTACACGGTCAACAAGCCAACTCGGCTCACCGGGACGACTGCCAGGAATCCACTGGTGCGCAACTGCTCACTCGTGCGTAACTCACTCAGGATCCAACTCACAAATGAACTCAACCAGCAAGCCAGGCCTCTCTCAACTCGACTGCGAACCAACTGGCGTTCGGCGCTCGTTCATCAACTCTCGATCTGCGCACGAACTCAACTCTGTGCACGAAATCACTAGACTCTGCGCAACTCCACATGCCGAGTCTCAAGTCACTTGCACCGGGACTCCAACTGAACGACTCTCTCTCTCTGCTGCCCAAAACGAACTCTGGATCAGATCTGAACTGCTCGAAAAGGCGTCCTGCCCCCGTTCATATCCCTGGCCGGTGACGTCAGCTTTGGCGCACTGTCCTGCCAATCAGAGCCACCACTGACTCGCCGGCTCATCAAGGGGCATGCCCACTGCGTCACTCTCACTCCCACTCCTGCTCCTTGTGTTGTAGCATTTGCTATGCGAGGTGGATAGGCCTCGCGGAGGTTCAAATGGTGGCGGCCGTGTGGCGGTGTTCTCGCCCGATTTCTTCCTAAGTCATGTCAGGGGGGAAGGGCGTCATTTAGTGTTGTACTAAAGGTCCTAACTAATGTTTAAGTGGTGTGCAGTGCCAAAATGGACAAAGGTTTGGCTAACCAGGTGAGACATACAAGGGCTCTCTCTACTCATTAACCCCTACACTACCTATCACCCGAATCTCCTGGTAGATTCACAGTTATACACCTTAACCGACAAAACGCCTAAACACACAGAACTTATTACAGGTAGATTCCCTATCGTGACAGTCGAAGCATGTTACCTACTCAGATCTACTCTGCTCTACATATATCACGAACCAAATTCATAACACAGCCCCCCCCCCCCCCCCCCCCGGAACCGTAGCTCCTGCAAGGTTCACCGCAGGCGCTACCATTCCAGTCTTAACACTTACTGTCACACGCTTAATTAGCCTATGAAATAAATCAGGGGGGCTGTGGGAAGTGAGTCGGACTACCCTACCTACACTTCCTTAACAACTAAACCCCTTAACCATCATGCAATCATGTATTTACAATGGTCTTCATTGTTCCGGCGGAGGGAGGAAACAAACAACATGCAACCCTAACTTAACCACAAACTTAACCTTACTCAAAATTCAAAACTCTAACCTTTGTACATGCCCCGGTCTACAGACCGCACCCACCGGTGGATGCCACAATACACAACCTTACCTGCGGGGCCATCCCCAATGCACCCCCTAAATTTCCACGGGCCCTGTCCAGATGTTGCAGGTGAGTGACATGGCTCGGTGGATTTCGCCCACATTCATACAACACAAACCCCTTATCCACTCATACACATTCCATAACTCGTTACTGCATTTCAAAAATCAACAAAGCACTTACTCAATTCCACCCCCTACATGACCATGGCATCGATGTCATATACATGTGTATTGTGTGTGCATTCCTCAACTAGGCAGTGGGGAGGTACCGCACAAAAAGATGGTGGGGACGCTTCAGGCTGTGGTGCCCGCAGTCCCAAAACAAGTCAACCGACTTACAAGTTCATTGCCTCCCCCCCTTTACCTCTTGGCCCCGTGACAGCCCAACAGCCCCTTTCCGCCGTTACCTCGCCGGTGAGGGTATCCACACACACCAGGCTCCTCCGCGGCCTCCTGCTCCAGCGCAGCAACACGGGTCACCGGGGGACTTCCTCACCCCACGGCGCCCGACCAGACCCTCCACCGACGAGCTCCAATTTCCAGCTACCACCGGCTGCCAGGGGTAATTGCCGCAGAGGGGGGGGGGGGGGGGGTTCGCAGGCATCGCTCCTCAGAGCTTGATCCGTACCTGCGGACACACACACCTTCCCCACCCACAAGATCCCCAAAACACATTTCCTCCTACGCTGCCATTCAATTCTCAACCCCACACGGCACAATTTCATAGATGGTACAAAAGATGTTTCAAAGCTTTGCCATGGCCTGCTACATGTGAAATCCCATTCACAATTCAAATCATTACATTTCCAAAAGCACATTTCAAAACCCAATAATCATCACTCAACCTCAGTTTCCACTCTCACGACCACATCAAAACACATAACCACAACACAAAAACAAACGCCACCCACAAGACACTGTGTGGCCACCATTCCATCCCCTCACCGGCCATGTCATCAGTCTCACCCACCTCCCAACTCCAAATTACATGTCCCCAAAATTTCCACAAGCAAGTCCTGAAGCCTGGGACAGTACACCTCAAAACACTCACCTCAAGTGCAGGCAATTTCCGGTTGGTCAGGTCCAAAGTGCAATCCACCCTCAAAATCCCAACATTTCTCATTGGGCCTACCAAATTTCTCCAAATTTCTCTTTTGTCCCCACTATACTGGCAGGTATGTGGATCCGCATCCAACGGTGATCATCCCTACACAACTACCAGTGGCCAGGACAGCACTGCACCTCTACCGTGCAAGGGTCATCGGGACAAGGTGAGCAGTCAAAATGCCAACATGGCCCATGAGTGTCCATAAGTGTGCGACTGACCCACCATCCATCCTTCGGCCCCCCTGCAAGGAACACAGCTGCACCAGCCCCAGCTGACCAATGTGGTGAGCACTTGCTGCCACAACACACACTACCACACACACAACTTCGGCCCTGGGGGAGACGGTCGCAGTGCGTGGCATTCCCCTCACGTCACCTATGCCGCCCTCCCGTCCCCCAGTCCACAGAACCGCAGCCCCCCCAGTGCTCACCCACACTTGACCACACCAAGGTCCAGTCAACAGCCATGCTCCACCAGGAGACCCACCCAGAAGACATGGTCCAAACACCTCGGACACCCATAGCACCACGTTGAACCTCAGACCACACAACTACATCCCCATGATCCCGCGTCCCAAATATCAACACAGTCGCCCCCGCAACCAGTGGAAAGCTGTCCTGCTACCCTATCAATTTTATCACAGCCTCCAACACTTTGGTCTAACACACCTGGATCAATAATGGCATCACTGTGAAGTGTCCACCATTTCTCTTCACAAAATTCACTCCTTAATTTACATCTAACCCACAGATTACCCATGCCAAACATTTTTCACATTTCACTAATCTCAACCAAAGAAGGATGCTTTGCCATACACATGCCAGCCGAGCATGGCCCATAAGCTCGGCTCGTTACACATTCCAAATTCAACAACCCCATGGCTCTCTTCCCAAACCGAGAGTCCATAAACCATAACGAAACATCTGTGGAAGGTCACTCTCACACCTTCACGTTCCACAGATGCTCCAATGGTTGTCCGGCAGGCTATCTCCATCCCTGTCCATTCGGTTTGACCCGAGTCCATAGACCAACACGGCATGGCAGGTCACCACATGCTGGTTGTCCCAAAGTCTCAGGGAGAGGGTATCAGGCCGCATCCCTGGGTGGTCACTACATCAGGCCCAAGCTGGCCATCCACGGTGCCACCACCAAAGCGCGACCCACAACACCTCCCCCTAGTGGTCCTCAATAAATGCCATCCCAGGCTTGAGAAACCACCTCGGACCCCCCAGGAGGTCTTAACCCCCACCAGAGTCCGGTGACCCTGTCGGCCCGAGCCACACGCCCGGACGGCGCCCCGACGGACAAGGGAAGCCACACTCCACCAGACCCCCCGTGGGGCCCAGGTCGTACCTCGACACCCAAGGCTGGACCCCACGTCCAAATCTCGCCAGCACAGCCCCCCAGCTGGCTGGCATCCCCATATTTTGAAAGGGGCAACTTTTGCCCGAGGCCATCACCCATGACTTCTCCATGTCCAAATCCCGCAGCCCGGGGAGCAACTCCCTCCATGGCTGTGCCAAATCCATTTCCATTATCATTTAATTTTAAATTTCCTTTAAAAAAAATTCATCTCCTGTCCCAAACCGCAGCTGCAGGTAACAACTCCTATCACAGGTAGTTCTGCCCTTCCTGCAGCTGGTCCAAATTCCCTAGGGGGACCAAATCGTCAGAGGCTCGATCTCCTGATTCTCCAATGTCCGAATCCAGCCCGGAGCCAACACACTCCCCCAACTGGTTGTCCAATTTTGGAGCCTCTGTTTCCAAATCGTAGTGCATGGTGAGGGTCCCCTTGGTCATTCCAACCACCTCCTCGGACCAACTCACCTCCTCCCCCAAACTCCTTTGGGCCTGAACAAACTCTACCTCCATGGGACTGTCCCAGGTCCCCAGCCGCTGAATCACATCAAGCTCATCATTATCATCATTCCCACAAATCATTTCTGGCCCCGCCAGGCTTTGATCAATATCCCCAATAAATACCCGGTCCGGCTCCATTACCCGGACCCCCCATATTGTTATGCCCTCCTGCTCCGCACAACCGCCCTGGTGCTGCACCATTTCAAATTCATCCCCCGGTTGAGGTGTTGTGGCATCCACCCGGTCCCGACAAACAACCAGGCCAGAATGCGGGAAACATTCCCCATTACAATTCTCACATTCCAAATTTCCTTCCCCATTCACCTGTGGGCACTCCCCATCTACCTGTTCACATGCCACAATCAGGTCTTCCCCATTTACCTGTGGGCACTCCACGCTCACCTGTGCGCATTCCCCATTCACCTGTGCGCACTCCACACTCACCTGTGCGCATTCCCCATTCACCTGTGGACATTCCCCATCCACCTCTGCACCTGCAGTCTCCCCATTTACTTCAATTGCCATTCCCGGTGCAATTCCCAATTTTGCCATTCCCAGTGCAATTCCCAATTTTCCCATTCCCGGCTCCTGAGCCCCATGCACATCTGCATTGGCCGTACTCTCTCCTATTCCCAATTTAGTTTCCCCCCATTCCGATTCAATTTTTGCCACCTTTGGCTTCTCCTGTGCCCTGATGGCACCAATCCGACCCTCCAATGCTTCCTCCATTCGGACAGCCTGGGTCACGCCCTCCTCTATTTTTGACACAAATTCTGTCCATATCGATTCACTTACCACCCCTATGGCTTTTTCCATCTCTCCCATTCTAGTTCCGACTTTACCCTCCAATTCCCCCAGTCTGCCCGGAATTTGGTTTTGCACCCTCCCTTCTATGCCATCAATTCGTTCCCCCAGTTGCTGTGCCATTTCCCCAATTTTTCCTTCCAATTTTTCAATTCCTTTCCTTCATTTGTTCATCTATTTGTTCATTAATTTGTTCATTCATTTGTTCATTCATTCCTTTCATTTTTCCCTCCAATCCCTCAATTTTGCTGTCCATCCCTTTAATTTGTTCTTTCAATCCTTTCTTTAATCTATCCATTTGCCCCTCCATTTCTTCCTTTAATCCTTCAATTTTATCACTCTGGGCATTCAATTCCCCCTTCAACCCATCAATTTTATTTCCCATTCCTTCAATTTGCTCTTTTAATTCCCCCTTTAATCCCTCCAACCCCTCACCCTGAGCCTCCATTTTGCTTTCCATTCGCTCACTATCGGCCCTCATTTCGTTTTTCATTTCTCCCATTTTGTTTTCCAATCCTCCAATTTGGCATTCAATTCCCCACTGGCTCGCTCACTGTTCTTTTCCACTCCTTCCATTTTCCTAAGCAATTGACCCAACATCTGGTCGGTTTTCGGGGCCGTTCCAATTGTTCCCGGCTCCCCGGTAGGGGAGGGGGGTACGTTGGTACTCAGGACGGGGGAGGTTCCAAGGCTCACCTCTAATTCGAATCCCCCTATTTCCGGCTCACTCCCTTCACTGACGGAGGCCTCGCTGCATACCACCATTTCGTCGATCTCCGACATCCGCTTTTCGGAAGGTCGTTTCCCGCACGTGTATTTATTTTAATTCCAAAAAAAAAACACAATTTAAATTTGTTGAAGACGCGTATGTCCAATCGACTATCAAATTTCTCCGCCTCGACTACAAAAAATTTTGCATTCGAACGTTGGGCGCGATGTACGCCCGACCGTGTCGATGTCTTGCTACGGACAATAAAAAAAATTTGTCTGTCGGGTTCGAATCCCACACTCCTGACACCAAATGTCGTGCAACCGCCAAAATTAACATCTGGCGGTCGCGGATGCCGATCACGAAGGCTTTAACTCTGAGGCGGAAACACAATGGCGGATTCCAAAACCTAAAACACCTAAGCGCGTGGAATGGAGGGAAGCGGCGAAAGTCCCCGCAGCCTTAACTATCAAATCAATCAGGAAACTGCGTTCAGGTATTTGTACAAAAAGTAATATAAGCGTTTATTCAATGAAAGCAAGGACAGGAAAAGCACGATAATAACTGTAATAAGAAGCCTAAATTTGGATCCCACACACAACAGATATCAGAAACAAAACGAGGGATCAAATACGGTAGAAACACGTCTGTTGTGTAAAATGTATACGCGGAGCTCGGGCTTATCTGTCTCGTCGTTGGCTTTGGCTGCTGTCCAACACGCGGCTCCTTTCGTCCCACGGCACGCCTCGCTCCAAGTTCCAAAGCACCGAGCACCGGGCACCAAGCACCAAGCACTGATCACCACGAGGTCGACCCTCGTACACGGTCGACAAGCTAACTCGGATCACCGGGACGACTGCCAGGAATCCACTGGTGCGCAACTGCTCACTCGTGCATAACTCACTCAGGATCCAACTCACAAACGAACTCAACCAGCAAGCCAGGCCTCTCTCAACTCGACTGCGAACCAACTGGTGTTCTGCGCTCGTTCATCAACTCTCGAACTGCGCACGAACTCAACTCTGCGCACGAACTCACTAGACTCTGGGCAACTCCACACGCCGAGTCTCAACTCACTCGCACCGGGACTCCAACTGAACGACTCTCTCTCTCTCTCTCTCTCTGCTGCCCAAAACGAACTCTGGATCAGATCTGAACTGCTCGAAAAGGCGTCCGCCCCCCGTTCATATCCCTGGCCGGTGACGTCAGATTTGGCGCACTGTCCTGCCAATCAGAGCCTCCACCGAATCGCCGGCTCGTCCAGGGGCACACCCACTGCGTCGCTCTCAATCCCGCTCCTGCTCCTTGTGTTGTAGCACGTGCTATGCGAGGTGGATAGGCCTCGCAGAGGTGCAAATGGTGGCGGCCGTGTGGCGCTGTTCTCGCCCGATTTCTTCCTAAGTCATGTCAAGGGGGAAGGGCGTCATTTAGTGTTGTACTAAAGGTCCTAACTAATGTTTAAGTGGTGTGCAGTGCCAAAATGGACAAAGGTTTGGCTAAACAGGTGAGACATACAAGGGCTCTCTCTACTCATTAACCCCTACACTACCTATCACCCGAATCTCCTGGTAGATTCACAGTTATACACCTTAACCGACAAAACACCTAAACACACAGAACTTATTACAGGTAGATTCCCTATCGCGACAGTCGAAGCACGTTACCTACTCAGATCTACTCTGCTCTACATATATCACCACCCAAATTCGGTACAATATATATATATATGTATATATATATATATATATATATATAGATAGATATATAATATATATATATATATACAGTCAGCTGAAAAAGTAAGTACACCCCATGTTAAGTTTTGACTTTTTCAACATATTTCAACATATAGCTATTTGATCTTCATTTCAACAATATTGATAGATAAAGGTGATATAATATAACAAATATCATGAAACATTTACATTTTGTAGTCCATTGTACAATTTAAATAAACATCAATGCAAATTTCGCATGTGGAAAAAGTAAGTACACCCTTGGCTCTAATAGGTGGTATTGCCCCCTTTGGCAGAAACATCCTCAAGTAGGCGTTTCTTATAACTGTCTACCAGTCTCTGACATCGTCTGAGAGAAATTTTTGCCCACTCCTCCATGCAGAATTATTTCAGCTGTGCGATGTTTGAGGGGTTTCTTGCATGCACAGCTCGTTTCAAATCCCCCCACAACATCTCGATGGGATTTAGATCTGGGCTTTGACGTGGCCATTCCAGAACCCTCCATTTCTTTCTTTTCAGCCATTCCTTGGTGGATTTACTGGTATGTTTAGGGTCATTGTCATGTTGCAAGGTCCACCTTCGGTTGAGCTACAACCTTTCGACAGATGGCCTCACATTATCGTAAAGCACCCTCTGGTACAATGAAGAATTCATAGTGGATTCTATGATGGTGAGCTGCCCAGGCCCTGATGCAGCAAAGCTGCCCCAAACCATAATATTTCCACGACCATGCTTTACAGTTGGTATCAGCTTCTTGTGGTCAAATGCTGTCTTTGGTTTTCGCCAAACATGTCTTCTGGTACTGTGGCCAAATAGCTCTACCTTTGACTCATCTGTCCAGAGCACATTGTTCCAGAAGTGCTGGTCATTGCCTTAGTGTTCATTGGAAAACTTTAGTCTTGCCCTGATGTTCTGTTAGGACAGCAAATGTTTCCTTCTGGCACACCTCCCATGTAGATCAAATTTTTGCAGCCTCTTTCTAATGGTAGACTCGTGCACTTTGACATCAACAGTGGCAAGAGCTACCTGTACGTCCCGTGATGACATTCTGGGGTTCTTAGAGACTTCTTTCAGCATCTTGCGGTCTGCTCTCGGGCTGAACGTGCTGGGGCGGCCTGGCCTGAACAATTTGGCAGTTGTTTGGAATCTTCTCCACTTGCAGATGATCTTCTGGACAGTCGGATGATTGATTTCAAATTGTTTGGAGATCTTTTTAAATCCCTTCCCAGACTCGTAGGCATCTATAACCTTCTTTCTGAAGGCCCCAGAGAGCTCTTTTGATCTAGGCATGGTGACACCACACACTTCAACAACAAAGAGAAAACCAAACTAAATGTCTGAGGTTTAAATAAGACAGGTTCCTCCAAGATCCTCTCTGATGATGTTCTAATCATTGGCACCTGAGCTGGTGCATCTGATTCAAATTTTAGGTATTTGAAGTAATGATAAATGTAGGGGTGTACTTACTTTTTCTACATGCGAAATTTGCATTTATGTTTATTTCAATTATACAATGGACTACAAAATGTAAATGTTTCATGATATTTGTTATATTATATCAGCTTTATCTCTCAATATTGTTGAAATCAAGATCACATAGCTGTCTGTTGAAATATGTTGAAAAAGTCAAAACTTTACATGGGTTGTACTTACTTTTTTGCGTGACTGTATATATATATATTTATATATATATATTGTTGCGGTTTTGAGAACCCACACTCTTGTAAATATCACATCATTAAAGGTTAAAGGTAGCACCCCATAGTTAGGCCACAAGCAACACGTAGGTCACCATAGGACTTCAGTTATTCCTTAGTATGTGCATAGATAAGGCCATGTTTCCAATAGTTGAATCTGCGTTGTGTCAATCAAATAAGGAGTAGGCCCTTCCATCCATTTTGCAGCCTCCCTCAAAGCGACGCCATTAAGCGCGCCCTCCTGTCTGTGCCCCATGGCCCTCCCAATTTGTTACGCGCCTTTGTTAGCAGCGTTCGCTGCCCTTGAGCGTGAGCTCGCCAAATGGCGCCATAAGCCACGAGGTGAGGCCCGGAAAAAGGGGGCGGATCGCCAGAAAGAAGGTGTGGCCACATCACCCAGCCATCAGGGCGGGGCTGGTAAGCCATAATCAGCCAACCAGGGCTGGAGGGACATCGCCTGACAGGCGTGGCTTTTGGGCTGGCGGAGCGATCACTGGCTGGATTATAAAAGCGAGCGCACAAAGCCCTTTTACAGGACTTATTAGGAGAGTGCACATTGACAGGACTGACGAGAAGAGCTTGTGTTAAAGAGGACTCTCGCTAAGCACTCGAGTGAAAGATTGATTAAAAGAGGACTTGTTGGAAGGCGCTTGGTAAAGGACTTATTGGGAGCACACATTTGAGAGGACTTACTCACTGGCGCTGATTAAAGAAGGACGGCCAAGGACTGTCGTGATTACGAAGAACGCGAGAGTATATGCGCGTGATCAAACAGGGCTCGCTGGCATTGGGAGTTAAAAGAAGGACATTGGAGAGGGGCGTTTGGCGCGGGTTGTGCGCCTATTACGTACGCTAGTACCAGCCTTCCCCCCCCCCCCCCATCATTATAACTGTCCGGTCACGTCACGCTACACACAGAGCTGCCTGCTGGGTTTTCCATCGCCTGGACCGGAACCGGACTGGAGCCTGGACGCGCTGGTGACCATCAACCTACCATCTGCAACCCCCGGGTGAGTGTCTGTGTGTTTGAGACGGGCCCGTTTGTCCAGGGAGTAAGTTAAGCCTGTAATTAAGACTGCCCTGTGTATCTGCTTCTTCCTCTTCCTTGTACATTCCCTTCTTTCGTTTCCTCTTCTAATTGTACAAATTGTTAATAAATTGCCCTGTTCTTTCTGGTTTCTCCTCAATCCGATCATCCTAGTCTTTTCTCCATTGGGTAAACGTGGCACGATCGGAACCACCATAATAGGGTCTCGTCCTTGTTAACGGCCCGAATCGCGGCTCGCTTCGCTCGGCGTGTCCACCAACGCCATGGTTCAGGCGGGAGTTATTTCCTTGCTTCACGGTCGGTGTTAGTAATTAGGTATTAGGACTAAGTCGACCAATAACCCTATTTAATACCGACCGGAAGGAACGTTATAACTTCCAGGACTCGCGTCGGCCAGATAAAAGGACAAGGAGATTAACCCCCCCTTGATAAGGGGAGAGCCGACGTCTGAGATCCGCAACAATATATATATATATATATATATATATATATATATATATATATATATATATATATATATATATATATATATATATATATAGTCCTGTGGACGACTATTAAGACAGAGCATCCACTGATGGAATCGAGCTTCACGAGGCATTTCCAATTCAATGGCGGATCATACACGAGCAGGGGGGTTGGGGAGAATGCTACTTACCTTCACCGCCCCGACGATGCCTTCTCCCTGGGGAAATTAACTCAACCCGAGATGGAGGTAAAATGTACAAAAAGGAAATATGTATTACGTAACCCGAAAACAATGAAACACGATGATAAAACCTAAACCCCTCTAATGGAGTGCTCCCACACTTCACTTCAAATACGAGACAAATGGAAGGATAATCGAAAGGAACCGTTGTGTGCGCGTTTGCGCTTATCTGTCTGGATGTGATGTCAGGAATCGTTAGGTTGTGCAGCTCCGTCGTTCAATGTGGCTCCGGTTGGTGCAACACAGGCCCCCGTCCACCTCGTTCATGCGCTGCTGGGCCCCGAGCCACCCACTTGCCCCGGTCTCATCTGCTCCAGCGGCAAGCCTTGCTCGTACGCTCATTGTTCGCACACGAGGTTCCGTTTGCTCCAGCGGCAAGCCTCGCTCGTACGCTCGTCGTTCGCTAGGCCCTGACGCGTCCTTCTTCGCGTGAAGCGAGCGGGCGTGTGTGCAACCCGCCCCTTCAGCCATGCAATGTCTTCCTCGATTCGTCACAGAACTCCGATGCACCCAACGTTTGTTGTGTAGGAAGGAGAGAGGGTCGAGGGTGAAGGTGGTAAAAGGAGTAAACGGTTGAGGGAGCGGAATCGTGAGGCAGCAAAACGAAGAGGTCTGGGCAAGAAGGAAGACAAAACGAGAGAGAAATGTCGGCCAGTCAGTGGTTTTACCGTCCGTGGTGTGACGTCAGCGCTCTCTCCACCAATGGCCGCGTCACTTCTATCTCATGCCATTGTTCGCTCACCAATCAGTCTGCCACTTCATTCCACCTTCCTTCCACCAATGAGTGGCCAGCTTCTTACCCCATGGTGTGATCTTCCCATCCAAACCCTTTTACCCAATCACGTGCGAAGTGGGCATGGCCTCAGCCTGCCTTGCATGATGTGTGTTGCTATTCCAGGTGGTGATGTGGCTGGCAGCCCCATCGGTTTCCTGCCTGTTCTTCCTGTAAGTCTTATTGTGGCGGAGGGGGGATTTAATGAATGTGGGAATCTAATGGGGCTAACTAATGTATGTGATGTGTTGCCATAAGGGACAAATGGGTGATAACAGAGGGGACGACGTACAAGGTAATTAGCATAATCCCTATGCTAGCTAACCAGCTAGCTGGTTCCCCCTCGTGGCACGGTGGCAGGGACAAATATCCAACTTATCCGACATTTGGGCTAAACAGGTACCTGACTTATGTACATCAAAATGGTTCTTCTATATATATGAATCAAGGCACCTTCTAGCTTTAATGGTGAGCACCAGCCACGGATTATGTCTCACACGGTAAAAACCGCGTAACCCGCAAGGAACCAACAGCCTGTCTGCCACCCAGACCATCATTCCCGCCAGTGAAAACCAAAACCAGGGGGTGCGGTGCGATCGGCGGGGATAATAATAAACGACATAACAGCGTGGTGAGCGCTGTCCCGATCTCCTGTGGACTGAAGTCCTAGACCAAAGCGTCACCCCCGTCCCGGATGCCTCAGCCCGGCCACTCTGTCAACAGACAGAGATTTCATTATTTTGTCCCCATTGGCTAAACCTCAAGCAGAGTTGCTAATCCAGATTTCGGGCTTATTTGCCCTCATCAGAACGGCACACTGCATAAAAATCTAACCAATGAGGACCAAACTGCCTGGCCACAAACGCTTCCTGTGGCTCATTATCTTCAGTGGATTCTGCAGTGTTTCTAAGGCAAGGCACGTTTGAGTAGGCCGAAACAAAATGGTGGCTTTAGATCCCACAAGTGTCAGTGGGCTGACCAAGATGGTGGGCCTCCATATTGGTAAGCATTTTTGGGGTTTTTTCTTATGACCACCTCGTTAATCATCTTCAAAAAGGGTGTTATAACACAACCAAACACCCAGTTTTCATCATTGTAATATGTTGGAGGTCCAGATGTATGCATGCGACATTTGGGGCTGCTAGGTTTCATGGTTTTGGAGTTATGGAAGAGACAGGCAGACGGATGAGGGGACAGACAGACACTGCCATGTATTATTATAGTTATATATCTTCTTCTGTTCTTTTTCCATCCAACTGTAGTCACAGAAAACCCTCCCTTTACTGGGTGGTGTATATACAACGAAGCACTGCCTCACATGCTTCCGGAAGTTTATGTTTTAGCAATGTAAAGGTAGGACGTGATTGTGAATATGACAGGTTCGACGATGTGCTCAGCCTGAACTGCATGGAAATCAAAATGCTGGTGGGTGGAGTCAGCCTTCCTACTAATGATGTCATTGTCTCCCCGATCCTGGATCTCCCCGAGCTCGGCGACACGCGCCCGTCGGTCCGAATGGACCATATGCTGTCACTGTTGGGCGACGAAGCCCCCGGTTCTCTATTACGGGCGCTTTTCCGTCGCCAACTTCCAGCGCAGGTTCGCCTCGCGTTGGCCGGGACCGTGCTAACGGAACCCCGAGCATCGGCAGCCGAGGCGGACAGGTACTTCGCGGCTTCGGACACGCGGGCGAGAGTCGGTGCGGCCGTCACGGACCTCGAGGCTGATGTCATCTGCTCGAGGGCCGTGCGTTCACGGCCTTCGTCGACCACAAGCCGCTGATCTTCGCGATGGGCAAGGTCACCGAGCCGTGGGCGGCCAGGCAGCAGCGTCACCTCTCGGCCGTGTCCGAGTACACGACGGACATCCGGCATGTCGTGGGGAAGGACAACCCGGTGGCGGATTGCCTTTCCCGGGCCGTCGCCCACGCAGTCCACCTCGGCATCGACTATGCCCGGATGGCAGCGGACCAGGCCGCTGACCCCGACGTCCAAGCCTTACGGACCGCCATCACGGGCCTCCGCGTCACCGAGGTGCCGTTCGACGGCGCGGGCGCAGCCCTCTTGTGCGACGTCTCCCTCGGGCGGCCTCGCCCCATCGTGCCCGCGGGCTGGCAGCGTCAGGAGTTTGACGCCATCCACGGCCTGTCCCACCCGGGCGCGAGGGCCTCCCAAAGGTTGATCGCCCACAAGTTCGTCTGGCATGGCCACCGGAAGGCCGTCCGCGGCTGGGCCAGGACGTGCCTCGCGTGCCAGCGCGCCAATGTGCACTGGCACACCCAGGCCCCGTTGGCCCCGTTCACGGTGCCGGAACGCCGGTTTGACCACGTCCACGTGGACCTGGTGGGACCTCTGCCTCCCTCGCGGGGTTTCAACCACGTCCTCACCATGGTGGACCGCACCACCCGGTGGCCGGAGGCCGTGCCCCCGGCGTCGACGATGGCGGCGGACGTCGCGCAGGCTTTCATTGCCACCTGGGTCGCCCGGTTCGGCGCCCCCTCAGACATCTCGTCCGACCGCGGCCCCCAGTTCACCTCGGAGCTCTGGGGGGCGGTCGCGCAGGGGCTCGGGGTCTGGCTGCACCGAACCACGGCCTACCACCCCCAGGCTAACGGCCTGTGTGAGCGATTTCACCGCTCATTGAAGGCCGCGCTCCGGGCCACCCTCTGCGACGGCGGCTGGGTCGACAGGCTCGCCTGGGTCCTGCTGGGCCTCCGGACGGCACCCAAGGAGGACCTGCGCGCATCCGCGGCGGAGTTGGTCTTCGGGCAACCGCTGCGGATGCCGGGCGAGTTCCTCCCCGACTCCACGGCACCATGGTCCGCGGCACAGCAGCGCTCCGCTCTGCAAGAGACCGCCCAGAGGTTCGCCCCGGTGCCAACGGCATGCCACGGGCACCCACCGACGCACGTCGCCCCGGAGCTTCGCACGGCGGAGTACGTCTTCGTCCGCCACGATGCCCACCGGACACCACTGCAGCCCCCGTACGACGGGCCTTTCCACGTGCTGGAGACCGGGGCGAAGCACTTCACCCTGGACATCGGGGGTACTCCTGACCGCGTTTCTGTAGACCACCTCAAGCCGGCCCACCTCGACGTGGACCATCCACCGCCAGTGGCCCGATCCCCGCGTCGGGGCCGCCCCCCTGCAGGCGGACCCCCGGCACCGCCCAGCCCCACCGCCACGCCGCACCCCGGTCCTGCACCCATCCCAGGGGCAGCCAGAGGCATCCCACCTGGCATCCCTGCACCCCGGACGCCGCCGATCGCCAGGGGGCGCTTCGGCCGGGTCATCCGTTTGCCCCGCAAACTGGCCCTCCAGGTGCGTGGGAATTCTGGGGGGGCGCGTGTGGTGGACACGAAAGCCCACTGGCGTGGTGATATCATTCCGTGCACCAAGTGGGCGGCGGCCACGCCCTAGAGAGAGGCGTGGCCTCAAGATATACACAGGGCGCGCAGCCCGGAGCAGCTCAGTGCTGCAGTTTGAGTACTTTCAATAAAGACTCTTTTATGAACCGCGTTGTCTGCTTGCTCCTTGCGTAAGCATTAGTGCGCGCAGCTACTACTAGAGAGGTAGTAACAAAATGAGCCTCAAAGAAGGTTCAACTAAACCTCCTTGCTTTAAGAACCTTAAGTCAGTCTGTTTCAGTCCACTACAAGACAAAGGCCTACCTCACTTAAAGTGAGGTGTGCTTGTCATACTCGCAATACAAGTGAAGGTTGGCAAGGGTGAACAACCGTTGGAATATAACCCACACCAGGCAGTGGAGAAAGAAACGAGTATTTAACCAATCAGTCAAACAGCTGGCTCCAATCTGAATGCCCAAGGATCTAAAACTCAGTACATAGGCAGGCTTTGGTTGGTCCAAGTGTTACGTGGTCCTCCCGGTAACTACCTGGTCTCGGTGACCCCCGGACCGTGGGAGGCACCCCGCCAGAAAGATATATGATTTATACGCTTTCGTAACGCAATCAATATGAATTCCAGTCAATAAGAAACCCCACACCAAGGATCCAGAGTAATCAATAATATATTCCCCCAAGGAATCAACAATCAACAACCATCAACAATCCACAATCAACAATCAATCACCAATATGATTAAGATGGCCATCTTATATATGTGTGTCCCCTTTCCCCACTCCTGACCCCTTGGGTACTCACGACCCCTTTGGTCTCTGTCCCTCACAATGTCTCTGGGCCCCTCCTGACCAAGATGATGGTCGGCTTCTCCGCACACGGGCGGTTGAATGAACCCCTGGCTGACGTGCTCCCAAACGTGCACGTCACGTACCGGGAACAACGGTTGCAGCGCGCACCTCCGTGCCAAGCAACGCGGGCAAAGCAACGTGCGGCTTGTCCAGCGCGCGAGGCCCAAGGTGTGACCCGTACGCGTCCTTGTAGACGGTGAGGCGAACTGTGTAGGATGCTGGGTTCCGTGCACGAACCCATGGCAACTTGATGTGTCAAGGGGTAATTCCTTTCACCAGATGGGTTTCCCAACGCAGCGTCAGACGCTGCTCGATATCGATACCCTCGCCTCGGAGCTCGGCGAGGAAGAAGAAGAAGATCGTCGCTTCTCCAGGACCTCGTGTCTTTTTCCTTCCGTTTCCGGTCTCCTTTTTCCCAGAAGGGCTCCTGACCATTTAATCACAACAACCGTTAATCGACTACACATTGATAAGCAAAGACCTGAATAGTAATTCACATGAATTCGTAACACTCCCCCCCTTCAAGAAAGAAAGTTTGAACCCAGCGAAAACTTTCTTTGCCGGCCAACTTGGATAAACAAACCAGATAACTCACCCCCCCCCCCCCCAAATCATCAGTTCCCCCCGGGCACAGTCATCACTTAAAAATAAAGCAACAATATTTCACCCAATCCCCTCGATTAATTCCCTCTGGACCAAGCGTCAACCACTTCTAGTTTCTCTTGAATGACAGTTAAGAGGTGGTGACCAAAGCCCCAAAGTTAAACCTCTCGATAGCACTTTTTTGGGAGGCCCAGCTGAGTATTCCCTACATGGACGCCTTAAGGAATGTGGAGTTCACGGTTAGTCCGGGGAGGAAAGTTCATTACATGGATGCCTTTAAGAACGTGGAGTTCACGGTTAGTCCGTGCAGGAAAGTTCACTACCTGGACGCCTTTAAGAACGTGGCGTTCACGGTTAGTCCGTGTAGGAGCCCCGGCTCGGCGGCTCCCCCGTATCTAGTGCTTCAACTTCTCCAGACTCCTAACAGTTACGGTGGGACCCCTTGTCCCAGCCGTTACTTGACTGGCGGTCTCCTTCTCGGCCAGTGCTCTGACATTCATTCTTTCGGGAGGTGCCGTAACTCTGGGAGCCTCCATAGTAATATCGGCTGCTGCCAACCCCAAAACTACCGCCAAGTTGTCCTCTTCTGTAGACCTCTCGACGTCTACGAAATGCCTTCCCTACTGTTATGGTCCGACCCTCCAAATCCTTACCATTCCAATTCTTCTCTGCCTCTCTGGCGTCTCTTGTGCTTGCAAACGTGACAAAGCCGAACCCTCTTGACCGTTGCGTTTCCCTGTCTTTTACCACCCGCACTTCCACCAGCGGCCCATATCTGTTGAAGACAGAGGTCAGAACTTCTTCCTCTGTGTTGAAGTTCAGTCCCCCTACAAATAACTTGGAACTTTTGTCGCCATCCCGAGCAGGGGTGGTGTTATTTCCCCTGCGGGGCTCTTTACCCACCCTCGGGTTACCATAAATTTGCCCCCCGGCCAAATCATTCCCGATAATCACAGATACTCCCTCTACAGGAAGCGTGGCTTGTAAACCGACGGTGACCGGTCCTGACACCAAATCGGATTCCAAATGGATGACATGAAGTGGGGCACTAACACAGCCACCGATCCCTTGTAACCGAACACTATCACCAGTTTGCGGTACTCTTTGACAATGGCAAAATGCCTTCAAGCATTAAGGATTGATGGGCTCCTGTGTCCCTCAAAACCCTAACCGGTCTTGAGTTAGTCAAGTCTCCCTGGAGTGAGACCAACCCCTCATAAATAAATGGTTGGTAACTCTTCTGTGGGCGATTTCTTACGCTTGCCATCGCATTCGGAGTGGTAATAGTCGGACTCCGCTCTGGGTTTTCCCTTTTCATGAGGTAACAACTGGACATCAAGTGTCCAGGTTTCTTGCAAAAAGCGCAAGTAGGCCCGGAGGAAAACCTCGTGGTCTGCCTCAGGCCCCCCGAAAAATAAGTTTGTCTTGGGCCCGTAGCCCCCTGATTTCGAACAGTTCGGGTATCAGCGTTGTCCCCATAATCATCTCGAGGCCGCCGCCATGTATTGTCGTTCTCCGCACCTGTTGTTCCACACCTCCCCTGCGGAGATCTAGGCGAGGAGTTAGGTTCGTGGACCCCTATCCGGTGTGTTAAGGCATAATCATCTGCCATGGTGGCTGCGTCCCACAACTTTGGTACTTTCTTTTCCTGCAGGTACACTTTGATGTCCTCGTGGACACACTGTTGAAATTCCTCCACCAGCATCAGGTCACGCAATGCTTCGAAGTCGTTCCCGACTCCTTTTGACTCACACCACCGATCAAACATATTTTCTTTCACTCTAGCAAACTCCACATGGGTCTCACTCTCCCTCTTCCTGGCATTCCTGAATTTTTGCCAGTAAGCTTCCGGAACCAACTCATAGGCTTTGAGGATGTGCTTCTTCAATACCTCATAATCTGCACATTGGTCCATTGGTAGTGCCGAATAAATCTCTTGAGCTTTACCCACTAGCACACTTTGCACTAGTATGGTCCAGGCCTCCACCGGCCAGTTTAACTGTCGAGCTACTTTCTCAAAGTGTGGAAAAAATTGAGTGACTTCCTTTTCACTGAAGGGTGGAACCAGCCTCACATGTCTGCCCACCTCCCAGGTGTTCTGGCTAGGTGTCGACCCCGTCAGCAAGGGTGGTACCTCTCCCCGTTCTCTCATTAAATCCAGCTCCTTGAATTTAATCTCTTGCTGAAGCGCCAGATCCCGTTCCTTCAACTCCCTTTCGGCTTTTCTCTCCTCTGCTTCGAGTTCCCGGGCAGCTCTCCTCTCCTCTGCTTTTCTCCCTTCTAGCCTTTCCTGGAGTTCTCGTTCCACTCTCCTTTCCTCTGCTTGTTTCTCTTCTCTCCTCTCTTCTGCTTTCCTTTCTTCTTCTGCTCTTTCCTTTTCTGCTTTCCTTTCTTCTTCTGCTAACCTTTCCTGGAGTTCTCGTTCCACTCTCCTTTCCTCTGCTTGTTTCTCTTCTCTCCTCTCTGCTGCTTTCCTTTCTTCTTCTGCTCTTTCCTTTTCTGCTTTCCTTTCTTCTTCTGCTCTTTCCTTTTCTGCTTTCCTTTCTTCTTCTTTTAACCTTTCCTGGAGTTCTCGTTCCACTCTCCTTTCCTCTGCTTGTTTCTCTTCTCTCCTCTCTTCTGCTTTCCTTTCCTCTTCTGCTCTTTCCTTTTCTGCTTTCCTTTCTTCTTCTTTGATCCGTTCCTGGCTCCGTAATTGCAACTCCAGTTTCCGGAGCTCAACGTCTTCTGGTTCTTCGGGTAGCCACTCCCAGGCTAACTCGTCCCATGTTCCTAATCCCACCATAGACTGTATCACCGTGGTCTGCAACTCTGCCTTCCTCAAATTAGTTCGGACCTCCAAGTTAAAATGTTTGGCCAATTTCAAGAGGTCCGACTTTAGTAACGCTCGGAACTGTGCCTCACTCGGGGTTACCGCAAAGTTCTGTGCCACAAACGCCATGGTGCCTATCGTTAACACCTGTTAACCTTCACCTAAGACTTTACCCCCAATTTCCCCAAAAATTTACCAATTAATACTTAATTAATAAATTTTAATTTATAAAAATATTATTTTATTATTTTATACAATTTTAGATCCCGGACGTAGACCCAATTCCGAATCCGCAAATCGTAATTTGGATGAGCCCCCAATTCTGTTACGTGGTCCTCCCGGTAACTACCTGGTCTCGGTGACCCCCGGACCGTGGGAGGCACCCCGCCAGAAAGATATATGATTTATACGCTTTCGTAACACAATCAATATGAATTCCAGTCAATAAGAAACCCCACACCAAGGATCCAGAGTAATCAATAATATATTCCCCCAAGGAATCAACAATCAACAACCATCAACAATCCACAATCAACAATCAATCACCAATATGATTAAGATGGCCATCTTATATATGTGTGTCCCCTTTCCCCACTCCCGACCCCTTGGGTACTCACGACCCCTTTGGTCTCTGTCCCTCACAATGTCTCTGGGCCCCTCCTGACCAAGATGATGGTCGGCTTCTCCGCACACGGGCGGTTGAACGAACCCCTGGCTGACGTGCTCCCAAACGTGCACGTCACATACCGGGAACAACGGTTGCAGCGCGCACCTCCGTGCCAAGCAATGCGGGCAAAGCAACGCGCGGCTTGTCCAGCGCGCGAGGCCCAAGGTGCGACCCGTACGCGTCCTTGTAGACGGTGAGGCGAACTGTGTAGGACGCTGGGTTCCGTGCACGAACCCACGGCAACTTGATGTGTCAAGGGGTAATTCCTTTCGCCAGATGGGTTTCCCAACGTAGCGTCGGACGCTGCTCGATATCGATACCCTCGCCTCGGAGCTCGGCGAGGAAGAAGAAGAAGATCGTCGCTTCTCCAGGACCTCGTGTCTTTTTCCTTCCGTTTCCGGTCTCCTTTTTCCCAGAAGGGCTCCTGACCCTTTAATCACAACAACCTTTAATCGACTACACATTGATAAGCAAAGACCTGAATAGTAATTCACATGAATTCGTAACACAAGACATCTTCCAAGGTCCAAGGCAGGTCCAACCCAAGGAAAGACCTATATTTTCATCAAATTTTACTCATTATCTTCAGTGGATTCTCTCAACTTTTTGCAATACTGGATGTACATGCAATATAATTATTACTTGCAAAATGGAAGATTTTTCAAGTATATTGGTCGGTTGTGTTTGTGGTTCTGTCTGTCTGTTTGTTTGTCTGCCTGTCTGTTTGTCTGTTTGTTTGTCACCGGCCTACAGGTCACAATTTTCAACCGATCTTCACGAAACTTCACCAAACGGTAAAGTTGGTCAAAAGCAAGAAGCCTATTGTTTTTGGGGTCAATATGTCAAAAGGTCAACATAGGCCAAAGGTCACCAACTTTGCTAAATTTCTAAAATCCTCAATTTTCATCCGATTAACTTGAAATTTGAAGAGGACTTGCATATCTGGTCACTGAATTCAACCACCTCTTATTTTTGAGGTCAACATTGGCCAAAAGGTTAACATAGGCCAAATTTCTAAAATCCTCAATTTTCATCCAATTGACTTGAAATTTGAAGAGGACTTGCATATCTGGTCACTGAATTCAACCACCAAGTATATTTGAGGTCATCATCGGCCAAAAGGTCAACATAGGCCATATTTCTAAAATCCTCAATTTTCATAGAATTGACTTGAAAATTGAACAGCATTTGCACATTGAGTCACTAAATAGGGAAACAAACTATTTTTGGAGGTCAAAAGGGCAAAGGTCAACTCAAAGTCAACCTTCCAAAATTATCATTTTTCATCTGAAAAATCGTCAATTTTCTTCCTATTGACCCGAGCTTTGATCAAGATTGTCAATTTTAATCTTGATGAAATGGACAATTTGCTGTATCAATGGAATTATTTTTCCTGGGGAGGGGTTGGAGGGCGTATTTTGCAAGTATCGTGCTCCGCATGACGTCTTCTTGTTTATTTTATCTGGAGGTAGTCGGTATCAAAATGGAAACTATGTTGTGCAATTTCTTTTCAAAAGGTTCAAAAAAAAAAATGAAAATTTGATCAAATCTGAGCCAGCAATTCCCTACATAGGTGCTTCATGCAAAATGACTGCGAGTTCTCATAAGTGCATCACAGAATGACCCTTTTGAGACCCTAAAGGAGGTTATGAAAAAAGTAATACAGAGTACATCTTTAACCATACAAGGCTTCTCTCTCCCTCTCTCTCTCTCCCCAGGAATTGTACCACATTCTATCCCTCCAAATCCGAGACCGTGTCAAGTTATCATTAGAAAATACGAGTGGGGTTACCCGTGGGAATCCCACGGGCATGGAAGTGTATCGTTGCGATCGGTGCAGCCGTTTTTTCTGGTACCTGGGACAATAACGTTAGGCGGGAGTCCAAACCTGAAAATGCTGGAGACCAAAGCTGAAATTGGAAAAACAATATAGCCTATTTTACTCCAGGGGGTCCCAGGATTACCCACCCAAAATTTCGTTGCGATCGGTGCAGTCGTTTTTGCGGTACCCGGAACAATAACGTTAGGCGGGAGTCCAAACCTGAAAATGCTGGAGACCAAAGCTGAAATTGGAAAAACAATATAGCCTATTTTACTCTAGGGGGTCCCAGGATTACCCACCCAAAATTTCGTTGCGATCGCTTCAGCCGTTTTTGCGGTACCTGGGAATGGACGGACAGACAGACGGATGGACATTTGGTGAATTATAGTAAGATGAGGATCCAGGACGTTTTGGACCGGGATTCAATTCGAAATTTGACCTGCTTATTGCATCATTACTGAAGCACTGTTGTGTATCTGATGCAGTATAGTACCCCCTACAAGGTAGGTGACCAGGAATGGAATTTTTGGTAGAGTGCTAGGGATAATTCACCTAAGCATCATCGAAAGACACCAAGGGATATTTAACGTCGACCAACTAATGCAAACAAACGAGACACCCAGCTCAACATCAATCTGAGGGTAGGTGCACTCTTTCCCTGTCTATAAGACACCAAGACACCAATTTATAGTCTAGACGAGACAGCTCCATCATGTGTTGGAGACTAGACAGCTCAAAGGTAGTGCATTACCTCTGCACCATCCCATCAAACGATGTGACCATTAGCTGGTAGGTGCATGCTTCCTGAATCCACTTATCATTCCAACAGGGATAGCTGAGGCAGAATCACGTGCCTTGTGGGTTTTTTTCCTTAGCACAAGAAGCTGAATCACAGCGGGTGGGCTTTGAAAACCACGTGACTCTCGCCTCGCGCTCGGGCAGTCTTTTGTCGCCTTGCTGTGACAAACTGCGCAAAACCATTTTAGTGTGCCCAAATTAGTAGGGCGAGCATATTTCCTTTGGCTTTGTAATGTGTGTAGCTGCAGGCAGTGGCCTTGTACTGCCTTTGTTATTTTAAGCCAAATTGTAAAATATTGTGATGGACTGATGGAAATTTCCATTGGAAGACATTCCATTTGAATCCATCACATGCAGAATTATTTTCTGAAGGAAAGAAAAATGAGTGTAGTTGAGAACAGTCGGTTTTCAGACGATGTGGCATAAGCTTCCCAGGTCGAAAATCCCATATAAATCAATAAAGACCAGTAGGACATTTCTATGGGTCTATATTGGAAATCACGGTTTATATTGGTTTTTCCAGGAGCTCGTAGAGTTTCCAGTAGAACCAAACCAGATTTAGTTGAAACTATTGGAAACCATTGGATGCAACTTGTCTAAAACCCATAGAAACCAATAAAAACCTTTAAGTTCAACTGGTCCTGGAGAAACCATTAGAGTTAACTGGTCTGAAAACCCATAAACCCATAGACCCATAGACCCATATAAGGATGAAGCTAAATAAAAAAAAAATTTTTAACCCCCCAAAAAACCAATAACATCTAAGACACAGGAAGTAGCAGAGATCGGGTAAAATGTGATTAAACCTCATATATGTAGTAACTATGATTTGACATTCCTCTTGAAGCCTTTCGTGTAGATTGTAGGATAATGGGAAGCATGTTACATGTAGTGAACTCCAGAGTGAGACAGCACAAGGGATAAAACTATCTGCATAGCCTTTCGTTCTGCATCTTGGGTCAGCCATAGTGTATGGGTGTGTGGAGATGGCAAACTGAGTCTTACATCCAAACACTCGTACAGGGGAAACCAAGTTAGAAAGTCCAACAGAACATTTGCCATGAAAATATCTGTAGAACAAACCAATCGACCTCCGGTGAGAGAGAGGTTGAAGAGTTGAACCCATCTCCACACCAACCAGGTTGATAATGCATTTCCGGGTCTATCCAGTAAAGATAAGTGGCAGGCTGGTGCTCCAGCCCAAATATGGCAACAATACTCCATGAGGGGACGTTTAGTTGCCTTCTACAGGTACAAAACGGCCTCAGGAGGTAAGTACCTCTGCGCTCGATAAAGACAACCAACTCGCTTGGAAGCACTCTTAGCAATACCAGAAATGTATTTATCCCAAAAGAGGTCAGAAGACATGTCCAGACCAAGAAGCCAAAGCTCCGATAATTCTGTTAAGGTTGAAGATTCGTTGAAGGTTGAAGATTTCGCTCTTTCACGAGCCTCGATCTTGTATACAAAAAAAAAAAAAAAAAAAAAAAAAAAATCCCATGTGCACAGAAGGGAAACACTTGTTTCTAGAATGAGACATGGACAACAGTTTAGTTTTCTTTGCATTGAAGGCTACCAGCCAGTCATGTCCTCACTTCAACACATTCTCCAAATCATTGTCCAGAGAAACTCCAACCTCATTACGAGTGGCGTTGAGTGAATCAGCAGATGTACAGTAGAGTGAGGAGTCATCAGCATACATGGCTAGCTGAGATAGAACATCATCAGGAAGATCATTGATATAAAGAAGGAACAATGTGGGACCAAGGACAGAACCCTGTGGACCACCAGAATTGATGAAGCAAGTAGGAGAAGCTTGACCCTCAAGTACCACCGTCATCTTGTGATTTGTGAGGAAAGCTGAGATTGATGCGCTCACGCTCTCGAAGCTAAGTGATCTATCACAATCGTGTTTTTGTCGAGACTGTATCTATCTTTCGGTGTATGTACCTATAGCGTATCTTTTGGAAAATTTTCGGTTCTAATTTTTCGTACATGTATACACAATCGTCGGTTAATGGTATCGAGTATTCTGCGGCCTAGTACTCGTAGGCTTAGACTACCATACCGTCTCCGACCTTGTGGTTTTTTTCTCTCAGCGATTCGTCGAATGCGCTGAAATTATTTTCGTTCTCTGTTTCACACCAGTCGTTCACCCCGTACCTCCTTGTTTAATATCTGTACTCACAAAAAAAAAAAGAAAACCCCCAAAAAAAAAATTTCCTTCCCAGGTCTTATTCGTTTATTTGTTGTTCTTTTTGTTCGTTCGTTCTTCGTTCGCGATCACGCGGCTAGAAATGTATAATCTCTCCCCTGAACAACTATTTTCTCTCATATATTATAACACCCTTTTCTTCTTTTCCTACAAAAGGATGCTTTCGTCTTGCTCACCAAATCTATTCATTCCAAAAAATATATATAATACCATCTCTTACAGTTCCTCCTTTCTACATTCCCTAAACTATCCAGAACTCCACCCCTCCTCCAGTGTCCTCAAACGTATTTTTGACTCGAAGGTCTCAAACTCATTTTGCAAAAAATGTTCGTTTCCCATGAATCGTACACTTTTCAAAATCCAATCTCACCCCTCCCCTCCAAATCCTCCCCATCACCCATCCCTTTCAAATCTCCCCCCTTGCCCCTTCCCTCCCCTCCCTCCTAAACTCCCCCCACACCCCTCCCCTCCGAGACTCTCCCTCGCTCCTCCCCTCCTAGACTCCCCTCTCACCCCTCCTCCTCAAAGCATCCTCCCTGCTTCTTCCCCCTTCCAACTTTCACCTTCATCTCCCCAAACCTTCTGCCTCGCTCTTCCCCCTCCTCAAATAACACCTCACTGTGCCTCACCCAATCTCCATCAAACCTTTTGTCCGCCCCATTCTTCCCTTTCTCCAAGCTATTCTGAAATCTCTGAAATCTCTGACACACCTTCAACAGCTCTCCCTACCTCTTCCTCCTCTTCCACATCTTACCCTACCCCACCCCCCCCCCCTGTTCTGGACCCGATGCTCCCCCTTCCTCTTCATTAACGGGATGGACCTCAAACATCCGGGGCCTTCGCTCAAACTTGACTGACCTCTCCATACAGGTTGCTTCTGACAAACCAGACGTGATCTGCTTAACAGAAACTTTCCTCCTTCATGATGTCTCTGATGCCTTGGTATCTCTCCCAGGTTACTCCCTCCTCCGGTATGATAGACCTGAGCCTCGTCCTGGAGGTGGGGTTGCTATCTTTATAAAAAAACTCTCTTCCTCACTCGCCCTCCACTGCCCTCTCTCCACCTCACCCCCAGGAATACCTTTGGCTACGGCTTCCCCTTCGCTCCCACCTTTTGTTCATATGTGTGTTGTACCGTCCACCAAACAGCGATGACTCCATCTACATCTCACTGTCTGGAAATATGGACCAACTTCTATCTACCCATCCCAACTCTCTCTTCCTCATATGTGGTGATTTCAATTGTCACCATGCCAGTTGGCTGGGTGTGGGTACCTCTCTCACCAGCCATGGCTCTTCAGCAAAGGAATTCTGCAACTCAATGGGACTGACACAATCTGTCAATTTCCCGACCCGGATCTCAGTCAACGGAGCATCTTCTCTTCTGGATTTGGTTATGACAAACTTCCCTGAAAATGTCTGCTGCTCTTCTTCTGCTCCAATCGGCTCATCTGATCATGTGCTTGTCAAAGTGGACATCTCTCTGACCATTCTCAGAGAGCCTCCTCAGCGTCGACGAGTCTGGCATTTCACTCAGGCCAACTGGCACGGTCTTCAAGCAGCCATCAATCATCTGGACTGGTCTCCCATCTCTACCGCTTCTGACATCAACTCATCCTGGGAATTCTTTCAAAGTAAATTGCTCTCTCTCATGCACAGATTTATACCATCTCGTCTTCAGTTGTCATACCCTTCCTCCCGTCCATGGTACACGGAATCTTGTGGTGAGGCTGTTGCCCTGAAACAACTTGCTTTAGTCTCCTGGAAAGCAAATCCAACGGAAGGAAATCTCATTTCCTTTCACAAAGCCCGAAACAAGTGTGTGTCCACCCTCAGGAGAACCAGGAAACAATATCTCACCATTCTCAAGACCGAACTCTCTTATCTGTCTCCCTCTTCCAAATCCTGGTGGCGTCTGGTCAAATCTGTTTCTGGTGTTTGTTCCCCCTCCATCCCCTCCCTCACCTCAAACGGCTTAACGGCTGACTCCGCACGTGAAAAAGCTGAATGCCTCAACTCTGTGTTTGCCTCTAAATCTTGTGTCCCAAACCCATCCCTCTCTGTACCCACCGTACCCAGTCGTACCCAGCTGCTCCTGGACTCTGTGTCCTTTCCTGCTGACAAGGTGGAAAAGTTTCTGTCAACCCTCGACTCTGATTCTGCAACTGGTCCTGACGGCATCAGCCCACGGGTCCTAAAATCATGTTCTTCTGCTCTTTCACTCCCTCTTTCTGTTCTCTTCACCCTCTCTTTTGCTCAAGGTCATCTGCCATCTGCTTGGAAATCAGCCAACATCACCGGTTTGCACAAAAAAGGTGCAAAAACAGATCCCAGCAACTACAGACCAATCAGCCTTCTCCCAATTATCAGCAAAGTCATGGAATCCATCATTGTTTCAGATATTAAATCTTTCCTCTTCTCCAATGGCTTGATCTCTGATCATCAATTTCGTTTCAGACCTGGTCACTCTACTCTGGACATGCTGCTTCTGCTTTCTCAACAATGGATGGAGGTCCTCAACGCCAAACAGGAAATTATAGCTGTCTCCCTTGACATTTCACGTGCCTTCGATACGGTCTGGCACCCTGCTCTGCTCACCAAACTCTCCTCCTTTGGTATCCATGGAAATCTCCATGCATGGCTGGCGGACTTCCTCTCTGGTCGTAGTCAACGTGTGGCCCTGAATGGGTTTCTCTCATCTCCTCTTCCTGTTCAGGCTGGAGTTCCCCAAGGTAGTGTTCTGGGCCCTGTGCTTTTTCTGGTCTTCATCAATGATCTCTCTGACTCTCTCGAAAATCCTCTCTATCTCTTTGCTGACGACTCTACTCTCTGTCGCTTCATTCCTCATCCCTCAGATCGGCAGTCTGCAGCCTCCTCACTCTCTGCAGACCTGGACAAAATCACAGACTGGTCAAACAAGTGGAACATGTCTTTCAATCCTGACAAATCTCACACTCTTACAATGTCTCTCCGAAAGGACCGACTGGACAACCCTCCCATCTACTTTCTCAACAATCCTCTCCAAGAAGTTCTGTCGCTCAAGCTTTTGGGTCTCACTATCTGCCATGATCTTTCTTGGGAAAACCACATTTCCAAGCTGGCCTCCAAAGCCAGTCGCCGACTGGGCATCCTCCGTCGTGCGAAGTCCTTCTTTGGCACACCTGAGCTCCTCACCACATACAAGGCTTTCATCCGCAGCTCAATGGAATACTGTTCCCCCCTCTGGGCTGGTGCTCCTGCCTCACACCTTGCTCGGCTTCACGCTGTTGAGGCCAAAGCTTTCAGAATCATTGGAATCTCCTGCGATGTAGTCAACACCGAGGGCCTTTCACTCACTCACCGCAGGCAGGTTGGTGGTCTTTCTGTCTTCTACCGACTCCTCTCCGGCCTTGCTCCCCCAGCTCTCTCTGTGCTCTGTCCCCCCAATATTCCTTCAGGTCGCACAAGATCTACCTGCAACCCTCTTATGGTTAAACTGCCAAAGTCTAGGCTCTCTGCTCACCTTCACTCTTTCATTCCCCTTTTCTCCCGCCTCTGGAACAAACTCCTCCACTCCCTTCAATCCCACTCCTCCCTCCAGGTCTTTAAAACAGCTGTTCACCACCATCTCTTATCTTCCCCCATCGAAAACCTTGATCTTTTCTACCCCCGGTAATTCACCCCAGAGTCCTTGCAGTGTTCATATGTTTTATTCCTCTCCCACCTCCCCCCAAGTCCTCCCGATGTCCCTGCTCTCAAATGTTGTGTTTGTGTCCTTCCCCCTCTTCCCCCTCTCTTTTGTGTCCTTCCCCCTCTCTCCCCATCTTGTCTGCCGCTCCCCTTGTTTTTTGTGTTTTGTGTGTCGGTTTGTCTTTTTGTGTGATTAATGTTAGCTCTTTCACGAGCCTCGATCTTGTATACAAAAAAAAAAAAAAAAAAAAAAAAAAAAGATTGAACGCATCACTCCAGATACACCATATGACGGAAGCTTGTGGAGCAGACCCCTGTGCCAAACTTTATCAAAGGCTTTTGAGATATCCAAAGCAACTAATCGAGCTTCACCCTTGAGCTCCAATGCCCTGTTGATATGATCCGTAATTGAGGATAGCAGATCACCAGTAGAGCGATAATAGCGAAAACCATACTGGCAGTCAGTGAGAAGTTCATTGTCCTCCAGATGGCAGAGAAGTTGTTCATTGATGAAGCATTCAAATGCCTTACTTATTACAGGAAGCAGGCTGATGGGGTGATAGTTACTTGGTTCAGAATGCTCACCGGAAAGCTTTGAAAAGAGGGACAACAGAAGCCACTTTCCATGAGGAAGGAAACACTGAAGCAGACAAGCACATGTTGAATAGCTTACCAATAATCGGTGGCAAATCCGGATCTTCACCAAAATCTCATCATTTCGTTCATGTCACATAGACTACCTCTCTGAAAAATTTCGTCCGAATCCATCCACAACTTTTTGAGATATCTTGTTCACAAACAGACAAACAAACATGAAATATGTCGTGCATAGCACGATACTTGCAAAATCCATCAAATAAGTTGTTGACCTATGATTACATCAAAAATAATTGGTGGTTGAATTCAATGATCAGATATGCAAATCCTCTTCAAATTTCAAGTTAATCGGATGAAAATTGAGGATTTTAGAAATTTGACAAAGTTGGTGACATTTGGCCCATGTTGACCTATTCACCTTTTGACCCCAAAAACAATAGGCTTCTTGCTTATGACCAACTCTACCATTTGGTGAAGTTTCGTCATGATCGGTTGAAAATTGTGTCTTTTAGGTGACTGACATACAGACATACAGACAGACAGACAAACAAACAGACAGAATAACGCACAAGACAAACCAATATACTTGAAAAATCTTCGATTTTCGCAAGTAACAAGTAACAAACACAGACATGGGTGAAAACATAAACTCCATCCACATTTGGTTGTGGAGATAATGATATCAACCTTTTGGATGATTTCATCATTAAGTTATCCATCTGTTTCATTGTCAATAGACACACACCTTTCTTGCAGGTCTGTTTTTTGTTTGTTTTTTGTATACAAGATTGAGGCTCGTGAAAGAGCTAACATTAATCACACAAATTGTCAAACCGACACATAAAACACAAAATAAGGGGAGTGGTAGACAAGATGGGGAGAGAGGGGGATGGACACAAACACATTTGAGAGCAGGGACATCGAGAGAAATGTGGGAGGGAGAGGGCTTGGGGGGGAGGTGGGAGAGGTATAAAACATATGGACACTGCAAAGACTTCCAGGAAAGAAGTTGGAATTTCAAAAAAGTGTATCTGGGGTGAATTAGCGGGGGTAGAAAAGATCAAGGTTTTGGATGGGGGAAGATAAGAGATGGTGGTGAACACCTGTTTTAAAGACCTGGAGGGAGGAGTGGGATTGAAGGGAGTGGGGGAGTTTGTTCCAGAGGCGGGAGAAAAGAGGAATGAAAGAGTGAAGGTGAGCAGAGAGTCTTGATTTTGGCAGTTTAACCATAAGAGGGTTGCAGGCAGATCTTGTGCGACCTGTAGGAATATTTGGGGGACAGAGCACAGAGAGAGCTGGGGGAGCAAGGCCGGAGAGGAGTCGTTAGAAGACAGAAAGACCACCCACCTGCCTGCGGTGAGAGAGTGAAAGGCCCTCGGAGTTAGCTTCATCGCGGGAGATTCCAATGATTCTGAAAGCTTTGGTTTCAACAGCGTGAAGCCGAGCTAGGTGAGAGGCAGGAGCACCAGCCAAGAAGGGGGATCAGTACTCCATTGAGCTGCGGATGAAAGCCTTGTATGTGGTGAGGAGCTCAGGTGTGCCAAGGAAGGACTTCGCACGACGGAGGATGCCCAGTCGGCGACCTGCTTTGGAGGCCATCTTGGAAATGTGGTTTTCCCAAGAAAGATCATGGCAGATAGATTTCAAGTATTTTTCGCTTCTGTAAAAGTTTTTTCAGTCATTCAGAGCTGCAATCCTTATCTGGCAGCCATGACATACATTCAAGGCTGCCCCGATGTACTTTGTTACTAGCGGGGTTCTGCACATGCGTGCTGAGCAATCTGGGGTGGATTACGTCATTTCTAAAGTGCTGTATTGTCCTGTTAACTTAATCTATAAATATCAGGATCTCAGCCAAAAGGCTTACTGTTATTAAATTTGCAGTATTATTTTCAAGTTTACATTATTGAGAATTGGACAGTCAACTATATATATCCTCAAAGGACATGGTACAACACCAGAATAGTAGTTGTTATCCTGGCAGACAGCTCAGTCACTGCACCAAATGAGATATTAAGCTGTTATATCCAATGCCTGCAGGCGTAACACAATGTTTCTTTTGTTTCATAAGGAATTATACTTGCCTTTTAGATAGAAATTTAGGCTTATGGACAAGCTCGAAAATCGAGTGAGTAAGGTTAACCCAATTACAATGGCATTAATGGGATTCAGGCTTATATGAGTCATATGGCTAAATTCACAAAAGTGGGAAAGGTTACAGGTAGGTAGGAGAGATTGGTTTCGAGAGAATATAAAAGGTCATGGAATGAGGATGACGAGAAATGATTGTGGGACACAAAGCTCAATGAATGGAATGAGGTTTGGGATAGGACTGACACATACAAGTATGGTAACAAGAAAAATGTGACCAATATTGGAGGGAAATTTGATTTCTGGAGATTATCAGATAGCGGGTACTGGCTGAATGTTTGTGTTGTCAAGATATCGAGGATTGGTAGAGGGTTGAGAATGCTGGAGTTCACATTTGGAGAGGCCAACCTCGTATTTGGTGCAGCTACCGAGGAGAGGAGAGCATGTTTTGTGTTTGCCTACTCTCAGTCATACCAAAAGTAAACTAGAGCAATTTGACTGCGTCGCCAATATGCTTCTGCATAGTCTTTGCCCTTGACAATGGTTAGATGCCCTCGTTGACTGTCCTAAAAATAAAGAAGTTTGATTTCAATCCCTTCAGCTGTTCTGAAGTATCACATTTTTACCAGACATGACAGGTTTCACATCGATCGGTGAGGTGGTTTCAGAGAAGGGTTTTTTTATATCGCTTTCGCAGTCTGCCAAACCACGTGACATATGACATCAACAATGTACACTGTGCATATGTATGGGTAGGGGATCATGTTTATGAAGTTTAGTGTTGATTGGATAAGGTTCGTTTTTCTATCCAAGATGGATACAGCAGCCGCATGACATCATCATTTTCAAACAAATTGCAGCAATTGTGTTTGATAACATTGGTAAAGTTTCACATTGATAGTTTAAGCAGTTTCTGAGATATAATTGTTTAACATTTTCTTTCAATCCAACATGGCTGCCATGCCATGTGACCTATGACGTTTTCGTGATCAACTTTTAATCGCCATGCCGAGTCGATAACAAACGTAAAGTTTTGAGTCAATTGCTTGGGTGGTTTGGGAGATGTTTTTTAAAGGTTAAATTCAATATGGCTGCCAAAATATGTGATCTATCATGTGATAAATTTAATATTTCAATACAACAAATATTTCAATACCTCTTCAAATGTGAACTCCAGCATTCTCAACCCTCCACCGATAATATATACAGAGCGTATCAAAAAAAAGGTATTCCGAATTCAAGGGGTTAATATGCAAAGGTTATTTATTTTGACAATTTACATGTGGTTTACTAATTAAGAGGAGATCCTCAGCTTTCCATCGATACCTTCCATGCATCATTGCTGTCACACATGACCGAGTACATGTTCATTGAAAATGACAAGTTCAAATCGCATTTTACAAGTTTGGCTAATCGATGCAAGTCAGGATAATTGGTGCAAAATGAACGTCAGATGTGAACTTTTCTCAGGAATGATTGGCCTTTATGCACCCACACCTTCAACATGTCCACCTCCCCTTTCAACATAAAGCTCACAGTGGCGGAGCATGACCTGAACTGCTCGTCTCACCATAGCCGGGTCATTGCGCAAAGCATCCACTTCATGTCGAATACGGCCCTGCAATTCGTCAAGATCACGGGGAGGAGTTACGAACACCTTGTTCTTTAAATGTCCCCAAAGGAAATAATCACATGGTGTGAGGTCAGGTGATATTGGCGGCCATTCCACTGCATGGTTGAGGGCGTTGACTCGGTCTCCAAAGAGTTCCCTCAGTCGATCTCGGACAGCGATAAGACGATGTGCTGAGGTGCCGGCTTGGACCCACCAGAGATATCTGAAGACACCACGAACCTGTCGCTCAAAGTTCTCCTCCAGCTGCGGTAAAACTTCATCATTGATCATCTGCAGATACCTGTTACCATTGACATTCCTTTCAAAGAAAAATGGTGCGATCACCTGACCACTTCCACAAAGTCCCAACCAAACAGTCCACTTTTGTCGATTCATGTTGGTGTCAAAATTAAATTCCGGAGGTTGTCCTGTCGGTGCATATTCAAGAACATTATGGGTATTGACCTTGCCGTCCATGGCGAAAGCAGCTTCGTCGCCGATAATGAGATGCCGCAGGAAATTGACATCTGCTTCGCAACGTGCTATCAACCATCTGGCAAGCACCAGCCTCCTGGCAAAATCCCCTGGCATAAGTTGATGCTCGATGTGAATCCGATATGGATGTTGGCGGAGGTCCAGTCTTGTGATTCGGTTGAATGTTGCCAAAGGCAATCCCGTCCCATTTCATCTTGCGCTGGTATCCCTAGGATGCTCCAAAACTTGCTGCCTTACTGCTGCAATGTTCATTTCCGATTGCCCAGTGCGCCTCCTACCAGAATTATACTTGTTGCGGTTGAGGCTAGTGCCATGCTCTTGGTAGTTTCTAACATTCACCCAGATGGTTTTGGCTGCTGGAGGCTCCCGTTCTGAGAAACGTTCCCTGAACGCATCACGAGTTCGCTGCAAACTTCCAGTTTGGTGAAAGTTTGTAACCACGAAGTTCCACTGTTCAGTCCTAAGTTGAACGATATTTTCAATGACTCAGACTGTCTCTAAACCCATACACTGTCGGCCCATCTTAAATACCTATCTTAAACAAAGGATGACGCAACCGACGATTACCAGACCAGCTTAACAATTTTACATAATCAACTTGGCAGTCGACAAGTAATGCGTCCATTTAAAACTGCCTTGCACCGATTAGCCAAACTTGTAAAAATGCGATGTGAACTTGTCATTTTCAATGAACATGTGCTCGGTCATGTGTGACAGCAATGATGCATGAAAGGCATCAATGGAAAGCTGAGGATCTCCTCATAATTGGTAAACCACATGTAAATTGTCAAACTAAATAACCATCGCATATTAACCCCTTGAATTCGGATTACCTTTTTTTGATACGCACTGTATACCGACAACACAAATGGGTCGTATGTGAAATTTCAGATGTGCATGCAAGTTCTGATTTTTGGGATAAGGCATTTGATGAAAACATTTATGGCTGGTATACCACTTCACTGATGATGTCACCATCATCATGCTTTTGTTCGCCATTGGGAGTACTTGACAATGTGCCAAGTTTCAAATTTTTCTTTTCAGTGGTTTCCGAGAAAGATGTTTTTAATTATTTGCGTTTAATCTAAGATGGCTGCCATACCACATGACCTATGATTTCACAATTATTTTTAAAAAACAAAAAAACATTCTATATGGGTGTTGCTCCTTGATTTGTCTGTTGATTTGTCTATTGTCTCTAAATGTTCTTACATTCTTACAATGTTCTCTAAGCCATTGTCATTTCTCATAAAGTCTTTCTCCTAAATTCACCTGATCATAAGCAATTTATTGTCTTTTTTGTGTTTAGCAGACATATTAGCATGAGCTCTGTCTGACCGCGATACATTCGGTCGTTACTTAACCAATCTCAACCAAACTTGACAGGACTAAGCGTCATACAATGGAGATTGGAGAGACTTCATAAGCTCCTCCATGAGCATGATAATTTCTTTTTTAAACCTTGTGGTTCGTGAGTGGTTGAGGGTTGCCATGGGAAAACTTATCCTGATAAAGTGTTCCCAATTTAGATATGTAAATATTCTACAAAGCCTGGTGTTACCTTGGGATTCTCTCGGGTCCTGAGTTCAAATCGTGGTCAGTAATTGAATTAACACCAGGTGGGGTTGACTCATCCTTTCGAGGTCGGTGAAATGAGTACCAGTTTACTGGGATGAATGAGCCATTCGAGTGTCAAGTGTAGGAATGACTCCCCAACCAATAGTCAAGAAACTGCTTCGGCAGTCATATGCATCTTATGATGCAGGAGTGTACATCATCATCATTATAATCATCTTTATCAAATATTCGATGACAAGGTATTTCTGATGCTGAGGTCCATTCACAAGGGTGTATTTCTTCGATAGGCTGGTCACACACAACGATAGGAATATAGGCAATTCATATCCCTGGAGGGATACATTAAGGTCATCACCTTCATCCTTTACCATGCCCTATGCAGAGTGTTAGTGCTGCCAAAGTAGTTACTATGCTACAATCCTGGTAAGGTTGCCACTCTGACAGAGGAAGTCAGGGTAGGAATTTGAAAGTTGTTCATGGTGCCAATGATAGCTCGCCTATTCTTCCTGAAGAACACTATGGGATGTTCAACATCCACCAACTAATGGCAGCAGACAGGGCGCCGGCCATTTAACGTGAATCCAAAGGAGGTCCCATACATTATTGAATCACCCTGTCTGTGAGACACGGATATTTTACATCTGGGCCTAGATTCACACAGACTATAGATGGCCTAGAGGTGAGTGTGCGTATCTTTAGGTCATCCTGATGGCCTAAGTGAAGGACAGATGTAATTTTATTCTGAAATATGTGCCCTGTCTCCTCCCTTACAAAATCCTTTATGAGATATAGAAACCCGTGGACAATCAGCATCAGATATCATTAGCAATTTTTGAAAACGCTGCGTGTGCTCCATCAATGTTGCATTCAGCATATATTATTATGACAATATATTAACAATTATATTTGTAACAAACATGTTCAATCAGTATTTTTTTTGTACACAAGATCATGCCTTATTTGAGAAAAATTGGGAAAAGTGTAGAAAGCAAAGCATTAACTATAGAGCAGCGGGACATGTACATGCAACAAGGCGATGAATCAACAGTACTCGCTTTCCAGACGGCTCCAATACTTGACACTGAACTTCTCATACTCCACAAGGTTGCTCAATGAAATACTGCTCTCCCCTATGGGCTGGTGCTCCCGCTTCTAACTTCCCTGATCTCTTGTCGATGCTGAGGTATACAAAGCTCTCAAGATCAATGTAATCTCCCACAAAGAAGCATAGTCGCACAATTTCTGCTGATTTTCCATCTCAGACAAGGATGAGGAATTAGACGGGATTAAGGGAGGGTTAAAGAGTTAAAGGTTAAAGGTTAAAGTTAAACCCTCCCATCTACTTTCTGAACAATCCTCTCCAAGAAGTTCTGTCACTCAATATTTTGGGTCTCACTGTCTGCCATGATCTTTCCTGAAAAAAAAAAACACATTTCCAAGCTGGCCTCCAAAGCCAGTCCTTCCTTGGCACACCTGAGCTCCTCACCACATACAAGGCTTTCATCTGCAGCTTGATGGAAGACTGCTCTCCCCTCTGGGCTGGTGCTCCTGCCTCACACCTCGCTCGGCTTCACGCTGTTGAAACCAAAGCTTTCAGAATCATTGGAATCTCCTGCGATGAAGCTAACTCCGAGAGCCTTTCACTCACTCACCGCAGGCAGGTTGGTGGTCTTTCTGTCTTCTACCGACTCCTATCTGGCCTAACTCCCTCAGATCTATCTGTGCTCTGTCCTGCAAATATTCCTACAGGTCGCACAAAATCTGCCAGCAACCCACTCCTGGTGAAACTCTCAAAATCAAGATTCTCTGCTCACCTTCACTCTTTCATTCCCCTTTTCTCCCGCCTCTGGAAAAAACTCCCTCACTCTCTTCAATCCCACTCCTCCCTCCAGGTCTTTAAAACAGCTGTTCACCATCTCTTATCTTCCCCCATCCAAAACCTTGATCTTTTCTACCCCCGCTAATTCACTCCAGATCCACTTTTTTTGAAATTCCAACTTCTTTCCTGGAAGTCCTTGCAGCGTCCATGTGTTTTATACTTCTCCCACCCCTCGCCTTCCCATGCCTCCTCTCTCCAAGCCCTCTCCCTCCCACGGATCTTCCGATGTCCCTGTTCTCTGCTATTGTACTTGTGTGCTTCCCTCTCTCCCCACCTTTTCACCCGCTCCCTTTATTGTATGTTTTGTGTGTCCGTTTATTTTTGTGTGATTGATGTTAGCTCTTACACGAGCCTCGATCTTGTATCCAAAAAAAAAAGAGGGCATAAAATTGTCACAGGCAGAGGGGGAGGATGACCTGAGATGGTGGTGTACACTGCCAACTGGTAGCTCAGCCAGAAAGTGTGGGATTTGTTTTAATCAGAAAAGAGATTCCATTATCGGGAGAAGAAACCAACAAAGGAGTTGAGCGGAGCAGTAGGCCTGGGTTTTTGGTTTGTTAAATCCTGCATATTTTCATCCTTCGAGCTCTAAATAAACTGTTGCTTATTATCTCGTGACTTGTAAATGCATTTCGTTGCTCGTTTTATTTATTTTACTTATTTGTGGTCAAGGAAATCGTATTTGAAAGCAAGATGCCATCCAGAGCAGACAGAAAATGTTTTAGTATCATAATTGCCAAAAACACGACTGATAAATAGAGAGCTGTAGAAGTATGAGTTCATTATCGAGCAGATTTTAACCTTTACTCAAGAAAACCTATTTCTTCTATGGAATAGCATTTCTGAGGTCACCCAGAATTTTTACCCCATGAACGCAAAGCGAAAAGTGGGGTTAAACAATTGGTTCGCTCCTGTCTGTCTGTCTGTCTGTCTGTCTACAAACGTCAGTTTATGATGAAGCAACAACTTAATTTCGATTGAATGTTATATTTTGAACAGAAATCGGTAAATTAATAAAAAAGCAACCGATACCCATATTGAAAACCCCATAGAAAACCAATAGGATAAATCCCATAAAAATCCCATAGAAAATTGGACCAGTAGGATCTACTGCTTTCAATAAGGAAAGTAAAATACTGGACCGATAAAAAATACCAATAAAAAACAATAGGTCAATTGGATCAGTTGGAGACTAATAGAATACCGATATATAAACAAACAAGATTGTTGAGCAACGAAAATAACCAATTGACATACATGGGAAAATTACATTCTCAGGCCAGGAACCAAACCCAGGTTGTCTGGTGAACCACACCAGTGCTCTACCACCTGAGGTATCTGGATCCTGGATGGTAAACAATTGTCATTTGCATATACATATACATATACATCACATATACATGATATAACATGGCTATAACTCAATTCAATATGGAACTGTGTGTTTAGCATTTGTATATAAATATATATATATATAATTAAAGTATGTTCGTTGGTCTATGGGTTTTCAGACCAGTTACCCTTAATGGTTTCTACAGGACCAGTTTAACTTAAAGGTTCCTTTTGGTTTCTATGGGGGCTCTACGGGTTTCAGATCAGTTGCATCTAATGGTTTCAACCGAATCTGGTTCGGTTTCTACTGGAAACTCGACTGGTTCCCGTAGAAACCGATAGAAATCGTGATTTCTAATAAATAGAGACCTATAGAAATGTCCTACTGGTCTCTGTTGGTTTATATAGGACTAGCAGAAGTACCCGGCATTGCCGGGCTGGGGAGGGGGGGGGGAGATGGGAGGGAGAGGGGGGAGGGGGGAGATAGGGGGAATGGGAGGAGAGGGAGGGGGGACGGGGGAAGGAGGTGGAAGGGGAGGGAGGGGGGAAGGGGAGCGAGGGGGGAAGGGGAGCGAGGGGGGAGGGGAGCGAGGGGGAAAATGGGAGGGGGAAAAGGGGAGGGGAAGGGGGAGGGAGGAAGAGAATGGGGGGAGGGGGTAGGCGGGAAGGGGAGTGGAGGGGGGGGGGGAAGGGGAGGACGGGGGTAAGGAGAGGGGGGAGGGGGGAGGCAGGAGAGGAAAGGGGTTCATATATATGCCGGTGGGTGATGCCGATCAGGAAGAAGAAAAAGCCGTACTACCAACTTCGTACACTTCCGGAATTGTTTGATTTATTTGTATTCAAATGTCTGGTGATTGTTTTGTATTTATTTATGCGAATGTGTACTTGTATATAACTGTCATTAATTAAAAAAGGCTTCGGCACTATCGAGCAATTTGTTTTTTCTTACTCCAAAAAAAACGATCGTTTTTTTTTTCATAATTTTTTTTTGTCTAAAACACTCCCAGGCACTCACTGATGAACCTCTGAAAGTTTGACGAAAATCCATTCAGCCATCTCTGAGAAAAATGGCGACACAGACACACATACACACAGACACACACACACAGACACACACACACACAGAGACACACACACACACAAACACACACACAAACACACACACACACATCTCTCTTATATAGAAGACGAGCAGAAGTACCCGGCGTTGCCAGGTGGGGGAGGGGAACGGGGGGAGGGGGAAGGGGAGGGGAGGGGAGGGGGGAGGAGAGGAGGGAGGGGGAGGGGAGGGAAGAGGGTGGGAAGGGGAGGGGAGGGGGGAAGGGGTAGGGGTAAGGGGAGGAAGTGAGGAGGAGGGGGGAGGGGAGGGAGGGGAGAGGGAGGAGGGAAGGGAAGGGGGAAGGGGGGAGAGGAGGGAAGGGGGAGGGGGAGGGGTTGGGGGATGGGGAGGGGAGGGGAGGGGGGAGGGGAAAGGAGGGGGAGGAGGAGGGGGAGGGGTAGGAGGGGGAGGAGAAGTGGGAGGAGGAGGGGGAGGAGGGGAAGGGGAGGGGGAGGGGAAGGGGAGGAGGGGGAAGGGGAGGGGAAGGGGAGGGGGGGGAAGGAGAGGATGGAGGAGGGGAGGGGAAGGGGAGGGGGGGAAGGGGAGGATGGAGGAGGGGAGGGGAGGGGAAGGGGGAGGGGGAGCACGAAGCAGATTTCGGAGACTCACCGATCCTATGATGCCCTCCAGTACCGGCATTGACGGGTGGGGGAAGGGAGACCCATACATTCCCAACCCGTACATTCGCCCTCTCGATTCAAGCTCACTCGGACAAAGGCCTCGCACAAATTACACCGTGATATATGGTGCGAGTCTGGTGGCGAGGATGGAACATCACGTGATCACTCTGAGTGAATCAGCGAGCTGCTCTGGCACAGGCCCAATGGCCATGTCTATGCCAAAAATCAAGTACGTGAGCGAGTCTGGCGCACTGAATTGAAAATGTATAGAACGCTCATACTCCGTGAAAAGTGTAGCCGCCGTGTCGCCATCTTGGTTAGCACGACTCGACCGACTCGCTTCGCGGATCTCGTTTGTTTTGAACTTGTCCCAGATTTTAAAAGCCAGACAACTGTTAAAATGCCATTTTGTGCGGCAATAAACTGCTCCAATCGGTTAAGGAAGGGTTGTGGAAAGACGTTTCACAGCTGTTTCAAAGACGTTTAATTCAAATCGCACAAAATCGACAAAAATCGACACAAAACACGATCACACAAAAGGTGAAAAAACGCAATCGCTTTTCGCTCTGAATTACGTGCAAACGCATGACGGAAATCACCATCGCCCAGCATCGAGTGCCAACCAAGATGGCGCCCGGTAGCTGCATCTCCATCTATGTGGTGTGAATGGCAATGGTCATTCTATATATTTTCAGTTCGGGGGATCGGGCGGAGAGGATGGAACATCACGTGATCGCTCTGAGCGAATCAGCGAGCTGCTCTGGCACATGCTGAGATTCAATGTATAATGTTCCTTGCTGAAATGCGCTGAGGTAAATATGAATAAAAAATATGGATCTCGTCATCGGAGGTCATATTTAGGTGGGCCATGTCCTTCCCAGGCCCAATGGCCATGTCTATGCCAAAAATCAAGTACGTGAGCGTGTCTGGCGGCGAGGATGGAACATCACGTGATCGCTCTGAGCGAATCAGCGCGCTGCTGTGGTACAGGCTGCGATTCAGTGTATAATGTTCCTCGCTGAAATGCGCTCAGTTAAATATGAATAAAAAATATGGATCTCGTCATCGGAGGTCATTTTTTGGTGGGCCATGTCCTTCCCAGGCCCAATGGCCATGTCTATGCCAAAAATCAAGTACGTGAGCCTCTCTGTTAGGAGTCTATAGGTAACATACACACACAAACACACACACACACACACACACACACACACACACACACACACATACACACACACACACACACTGTGTTTTATTAATATAGATTTTCGATCTGGGTAAATCGGTAAATAGGAGTCGTTAAATAGCAGTACTTTTGCTCTGAATTAATCTCGATCGCGCATGTACAGAGTGGAGTGAGATAAAAAAACAAAAAAACAATAATTACTTGCCTGCCTGGCAGTCCAACAAAAGTGAAAGTCATTCCAAGCGGAAAACTTACTGTTTTTAAGGACATCATGAAGGACACAAGCAACAGGCACAAATATCTAATGGAACGTGTTAAATAAGGTGGTGTAAAAGACACTGCATCAATGGCGGTATACTTCCGAATTTTTTTCAACAACCTTTAAAATATTTAATCTCGATTTAATTATATGTTTAAACACAGTAAAACACAAATCACCTTTTTGACACTTTCAAAACCCTTCCGTTTAGCAGTACTTGGACAAAATGTTATGGCATTTTACATCATCTCGACCAATCAGATTTACTATTTGTAGACCCCGCCCATGTCCTTGTTTCTCAAGACAGCGCGGGGTAAGGTGTTCTATGAACTCTCTAGGTACAAGTAGATTCTTAGGTTCATATGTAGATACAATATAAAATGATTCTGTGGGAATAATGAAAAGGTTGAGCTCTCTGTGTAGTCTTTAAGCCGTAATAATTGATTTATAGGGAAAAGAGATCAGTTTACAAACCAAAATACTGAAGTATTTCACAGACGAGGCATCGAATCACAGAACACACTATCTTTCAGGAGAGGATGATATTCTTTCAGGGAAGCCAGTAGTGGGGCGGCTTAGCCCAAATATTCAAAAGAATTGTGCATTTTGTGAAACAAGCACCAAATTTGGCACAAATGTACATTAATATGTTGCGAACATTTTCAGATATTGGGCCACTTGAAATTCCGTAATTTTTTTTTTCAAATTTTTTCAAATTTCGTAATTTCAAATTTTTCGGGTGACACCGTCACAATTTCGGTCTTCGAGGCCGGCCGATAGGCAAAGTGTGACCGGAAGGGACGAGGTTCTCCTGACCACGTGGCCCTCGATCTGGGAAGCGAGAGGCGTTCCATTAGTGGACGCGCCCCTCACGCCCGACTTTTGGGCGGCCCCGGCAGGCCGTTTGTTTTGACGTTCCGTGACAGGCCCCGCACCCCCACCTCCGGGCCGACCGGAAGCTTGTGCTGAGTACATCATACCTGAACAACTCAGTGAGGCAGAACACAGCAGTGCACACCAGGGTGACCCCTTCAGTGCATAAACCAATTAACCTGTCCACTGCAGGGCATATAGAAATGAAGTTATTTTCTGCATATAATTAATAATAATATAAGTTCAGTTCTATATAACAATTTCTGTTATCACCACTACCACTACAACTACCACTACTACAAGCTTTGTCTGGAATTTTGTGGACTAACAGACAAACAGACATACAGACAAGCTGGGATCAAAACATTACCTCCTTCCACCATTGAGTGTAGAGGTAAACATCATGGAAATTATATCATGCCCTAGATTTAATTCATGCTTACCCGTGTATTTGCTTCACTGGTTCACAAGGTCTTTTGCATACATGTAATTCAGACTCTCGTCTTCATTGCTGACCACACAATGTTCGCAACATATTAATGTACATTTGTGCCAAATTTGGTGCTTGTATCACAAAATGCACAATTCTTTTGAATATTTGGGCTAAGCCGCCCCACTATATCGGCCGGCCTCGAAGACCGAAATTGTGACGGTGTCACCCGAAAAATTTGAAATTACGAAATTTGAAAAAATTTGAAAAAAAAAATTACGGAATTTCAAGTGGCCCAATATCTGAAAATGTTCGCAACATATTAATGTACATTTGTGCCAAATTTGGTGCTTGTATCACAAAATGCACAACAGGTTTGCTATGCTGCTACACTACAGCTCAAAATTTAAATATGAAGAAAGATTTAATTTAAATCGAGTCAGAATCATGAAATGAATCATGTCACGATGAGACAGGTGAGAAAATGTCATGATGAGAAATTATTCATTTCTCTCGTCCCTTGCAGTGTTGCTAATAATTACACCAATGAGGATACAATCCCCTGGATGAGGAAAAGCAAAGAGAGAAAAAGAGAACTTTAGAAAGAACAAAAAAACAAGATTGGGCTGAACAGGAAATGCAAGGAATATTGAGGGACAAACTGGAAACTTTGTGATACCAAGAAGACCACATTTGTATGCAGCCCATGTGCACTGCAAGTTGTAGACTTGGAATGTACCATCTGTCTGTTCTTATGTTTGAGGATTAACAAAATGATTATTTGTCATTCTTCAGAAAAAGAAGCACCAAGTTACGACTTTATTTCAGAGGCAGTTGGATCACTACAAGCATTTGTTGTCAAGATAAGACCTGCAATGGCATAAATATTGGACTTTATCCAAATTTATGGCATAATCTATCTTTTTCTACCTGCTATTATTGCTGCAAGCAGACTTGGTGGTGTAATGGTTAGAGTGTCTGCTCTGAGTCTGGGAGATTGGTGGTTCCAAATCCTGGTTCAAGGCTTTTTCATGGTGTGTGCTGCTTCCTTGCTTGCCATTCAGCTTGTAAAAAGAGGAAGCATGGAAAAAATGCAAAAAATGCTCGGAAGGCAATGGCACGCCACCCAGTATAACCATTGTTATGAAATTGCCTTGGGAAATGGCAGCATCGACACCCTGCAAAGAGTATAAGAAGAAGAAGAACCACCTTTAGAGACCATTTTCCCCATAGAGCAGGGGTTGGCCTTTTTTTGGCGCCGTGGTTCCCTTTTTTGAATCAATGTTTTAGTCGCCTCTTGCAACACACAGGGAATCACCAGTGAACTGGTTGGTACTCAATTTGCCGACCTCAGAGGGATGACGGGCTGAGTCAACCCCCCTGGTGTGAATTCAGCGATCAACCGGGATTCGAACCCAGGATCCCAAGCCAGCACCCTAACCGCTAAGCCAACACCAGGCTTTTCCCTGCAAAGAGTATGATACATCAGAATCAAATCAACATTTCACAGGGTAGGTGAGTTTACTCTGGGAAGAGTTTTCTTAAACAGTGTGTGTGATGGTACAAATCTGTCATGAGCTCAGCCCTCCATGTTGTGTGGTGTGATGCCAGCCCTGCAAATGAGAATAATGAAGACACAACCTGGTCTCAAAAAGCAGGAAGTAGAAGGCCTACAGAGTCGATCAATATCAGCAAATCCCTGTATCGACATCTGCAACGAATGGTGCGCCTTTGCCCTGGCATCACACAAGCAAACGCAGCAGCTTCATTCGGCTTCCGTGCTCCTTTCTCGAGACGAATATGCTGGGTGAACATTTCTGATGGAGATACAGTTGTTTTTACAGTGAGTGTCAGCAATGTAGGTGTTAATGGCACTGAGCCAGGACAAAGCCCTCTTTGACAGCCGCTCCTCTCATCGAGCCAAGCAAAGCAATAGCGCTGATTGCATGCACCTCGTCCTGAGGGCCATCTTGTTATTGCACAAATTCAATCAAGGAGGTTAAGGAGAACGCCCCATAGTCCATCGGAATCGACTACTCCCCACATTTTTTTCTTAGTACTTGCATCTGAATGCTCTCACAACCACTCACAATCTTCGCAATCGGCAGACTATTATTTAGTATTTGAGTGTAATGGCACCAGAGTTTGCTGCATCAGGAAGTATGTACTTCAGCATCTGTTTGCCAGCATTCAGACTCTCAGTGGATGTTTAATCGACTACTTCCATCTGATAACATTCGCTTTGTGTTCCCACTCTCCCTTGTAAAACGAGTTGACCATTGTGTGCTGGTTCCTTGATTAGATTTTAAAATGTAAGTGTGTCTATTCCCTCATATGTCTGGTGGTGGCTTAATGCTAAAGGTGAGATAAAGGCTTAGGGTCTTGAGGTGGTTGGCTTCGGCCTTTCGGTCTTAGGATCCTGAGGTAAAACTCCAACCACACAAAAATATCACAGGACATGTTGATTCAGCCTGTCATCCTTTTGAGGTTGGCAAAATGAGTACATATAAGATTAACTATTTATCACCATCAGCCATGACCTTCCTGTGCTGACCACATCACAAAGCTGACCTCCAAGGGCAGCCACAGGCCGTTTTGCCCAGTCTTTCCTTGGTAAATCTGAACTTCTCATATCCCACAAGGTTTCTCAATGGAATACTGCCCTCCCCTATGGGCTGGTGCCCCCACTTCTAACATTTCTGATCTCTTCCCTAATGCTGTGAAACCCAAAGCTCTCAAGATCAATGGTATCTCCCACAAAGAATCATAGTAGCACAATTCCTGCTGATTTTCCATCTCAGACAGGTCAGTGGCCTTCCTGTTTTATCACTGCCGATATTCTAGTCTTACTCCCACTGCTCTTTCAACCCTAACGATCCCTTGTTTGTCAAGGATGCACGCGTTCCTCCAGTAACCTGTTCCTTGTTAAAACTCCAAAATCCAGACATGTTTCTCTCATCTCCACGACTTTGTTCCTTTTCCATCGGCTTCCTCTTCCCCACCATGGCTTCAAATTGTCGACTCGATGACATAATGGTGAGAGGGTCTGCTTTGAATCTGGGAGGTCGTTGGTTCAAATCCTGCATGAATCATATCAAAGACTTTTAAAAGGGGTACGTGCTGCTTTCTTTTTTGGCATTCAACATTTAAAAGGTGAGAGCACGGAAAAAAAAACAACAGTGGGAAGGCAACCCACCCAGCATAATGGACAAACGACCATAGGTTGACAATCATAGCACAGGCTTTGTTGGCCCAAATGAAGTCCTCTTGTGATGAAATTCCTTGGAAGGGAACTCATACATTATTACTATTATTATTATTATTATTATTATCATTATTATCGCTACCAGCAGAAAAGCCCTTCAAAATGACAGGCAACCCTTTTGCATTCTCACATTATTCAGCCTTGAAAACTTGGGGTAAAACCAAAATTATGGACAAAAAATCTTGATTATTTTCCAGTAAAATTGTTCATTTATTTATTTGGGCAGTGTATAGGCCACAGATCACTGCCACGATCGCTCCCAAAAACAATATAAAAAACAAGAAAGAGAAATCAGACATTGCAGACCCTCGCCAGGATGTGTTTTGTGGTTTTTAAGGCCTTTGTGTTAAAAAAAATATGGTGGCCAAACCACGTGACAGATGACATCATTATTTTTGTTCGACAGCAATTTATCCCTAGATGATGCTCAATAAATTTCATCTTGATCGGATGAAGTTTTATACTTGTCGAATTATGACATCTTAATGGAGGCACCTATGACATCATCATTAACATATTTTATTCCCCATGGAGAGTTCTTTACAATGAGCCATGTCTCAATTTTTTCTATTCAGCCCTTTCGGAGATATAGAGGTGCAAGTTTTTTGGGTTTTTCCAAGATGGCGGCCGAACCACGTGACCGATGACGTCATCATTTTTTTCCTCCACCAGTATATATGCCGACATGGCGCTCAAGAAATTTCATCTTAATTGGATTAAGTTTTGTACTTGTCGAATTATGACATCATACTGAAGGCACCTATGACATCATCATTAACATATTTTATTCCACATGGAGAGTTCTTTACAATGAGCCATGTCTCAATTTTTTCTATTCAGCGCTTTTGGAGATATAGAGGTGCAAAGTTTTTCGGTTTTTCTAAGATGGCGGCCGAACCACGTGACCTATGACGTCATAATTGTGATTTAAAAAATTATACAGGTGGAGTTGCACCTATGGTGAAAATTTTCTGTCAATCGGACCAACGATTGCAGAGAAAATCATATTTATTCTGTGCGGACAAACAGACAGACAGACAGACAAACAGACAAACAAACGGACTCAAATGCCATACCCACTCCTCTGACGAGGGTAATCAGAGCAAGGTTGCATTTCAAGGTAATTCACCTGACAATGGTCAGTTCGACCGATGGAGGAGTCACAGAAAATGTACAAACATCACCCATAGTTTCAGGAATGTAAAGCATTGTGTTCATTTACATTCGTTTAGCATGGCATGCTGATTAGGCCACAATGGCAGACATCATGACACCATTCAGAGTCAGAGAGTTTTTCTCATCAATGCCCTTCCAATTAGCTGCATTAAAACATTCATTATATATATACACGTTCATGTTTACAAGATTTCCTAAATTATCATTTATCATGTATGTGGCATCGTATGAATGAATCATTGTATGTAATATTGTACAGATGAGTAATTCCAACGCCATATTTCAAAGCACAATACATCACATGGTACAAATGAATCATATAGATGAATTCAACAGTGGAAATACATAATAACACAACAATATTGTCCTGTGGATGCCACTATTAAGATGGAGCACCCACGGATGACCAATTGAGCTTACTTTGAGGCGTTATTCAATGGCGGATTTCACTATTCAAGCATGGGGGCGGAAGGGGTAGGGAGTGAGGAAGAAGAAGCGGCAGCTTTTACCTGACGCGATCTGAGCAGGCTTCAAACCTGCGAAGTAATTAAACTCACACCGAAAACGGAATGAGAATGTACAAAAGTAATATTTATTAAACGGAACCCGAAACAATGGAACGCGCCGATAAAAACTAAAACCTAAGTTGGGATCTCACACACCAGACTTGCACACGGACAAAGGAATATATATGAAAGGAATCGCGTCGGGTTTGTGTTTGTGCTGGCTTAGCTCTACTAGCTGGAGTGTTCTCGTCTGCAGTTGTCCAGGGATCGGCAGGGATTGTCAGGCTCTGAGTGCAGTCGCCCGATGCGGCTCCGGTTGGCGGGAACAAGGCCCCAACGCCCCCCGTTCATCAGTCCTCGATCAGGCCTCTTGCGCCAAGCGAGCGAGCTGGCGTGCAACCCACCTCCACAGCCGTGCAATGTCCTCCCGGATTCGGCACGGTCACAGTGCGTTGCACCCAATGTTCGGATCCGAAGGGAGAGAGAGTCGAGGGTGAAGGAAGGCATGAGGGCAGCAGGAGAACCAAAGAAAAGCGTCTACAGCGAGGGGAAGGACGTAGGGCACAATGGAATCCAGAAATGAAAAGAAGGAAATGTCGGCCAGCCAGTTGTTTTATCGGCCGTCTCGTGACGTCAGCTCTCCTTTTCTCCCAATCAGTGCCTCGCTTCTCGACCTCTCGAATGGTCTTATCGCGTCCGTCCCTCCCCAATGGCCGAGCGCTTTGTGCTCTTTTTCTCATGCCATCGGTCGGTGGCCAATCAGTCTCTCACTTCTTGCTCCCCTCCTTCCACCAATCACAAGCTTCATCCTGCCTCGTCTCCCTATTGGTGGTGTCTATTGCCTGACTTACTCGGTGTTTCATCGCCATGCCGGCGTAATGTGCGGCCGCTTCCTGACTGTTCTTCCAGTAAGTTTTATTGTTATTGTGGCGGTGGGGGATTTAAGTAGTGCTTGTGTGGTGTAACTAATGGGCCTAACAAATGTCTATGGTGCGCTGCCATACGGGACAATGGAATGATCACAGGTTTGACACACCAGTGTATGAGCATACTCCCTATTCTACTTATCACAAAGCCATCCTTGTATGATCACAAATATACACTGAATCTGACATCTGGGCTAGACAGAACTTATTACATGTGGGATTCCCTATCACGACAACTGGAGCATGATACCTACACAGATCTACCTGAATCTATATATCTCCCTACCCCAAAATTCATACCAATATATATCTACACCTATGTCCCCTTATTTACAAATTAATTTACCATTGCTTTGTTTGTAGCAAGACAACAGCGCATGATTTCTATCTTGATTCGGCGAGAAACAAAATAATTTGGTCAGGGTACTGGTGATACCTCACCTACCATCTCCCCTGCTCAGGAAACATTGTAAAAACAAAATATCCTGCTTATAATTCCTCCGACAGTCCCTTCCTCTTGTTCAATGTTTCTACCAGAACAATTTTAACAACCTAGTTTCCCGATTTAGATTTCCCTTTTCCCTTTATTTGCCAATCCCTAGGCACAGATTATCAGACATCTTCTTGTGTTCCATCGAAAACAATTCAAACAATTAAACACCCAACCTGTGAACACCCAACCTATGAACACCCAACCTGTGATAAGTCGCAATCTTTCAATTAAGGGAAAAAGGAATTTTCATGATTACTTTAAAACAATATGTGCATCCAAAAGTCGTTATTTTCCAGCAAGGCTACAGATGTCCCTTGGCACCGTTCGCCCGAGAAGCAAGAGTCAGTTGTAAATGTACCATTGTACCATGTGTCATGCCCGAAAATCACTGCTGGACAACTGCACAAGTCGTAGATAAAAGATACTGAGAACATCATTGATTCTCTGCTCGGAACACATCGGCCTACACAACGGACTAAAATGCCTGTCTAGCCCCTGTAACCCGCGAAGTCCACAGAGGTTCTGTGGCCTAACAAAGATGAACAGTTGCCCAATAACTCTTTGGACAGAATCCAAGCGCTCAAGAAAACTCCTGAATAACAGTCAGCTGCTCGTTGCATTGCCGCTCCACTGAACCTTGTTAAATGTCCCCCTGTCCTGAGTACAATCGCATGCACTTAAGGAGTCCATGCCTGAAAAATTATTAGAATACGGGAAGTCCTCCAGATGATGAACAGGTGTGTTTTTGCGGCTCAGACATCGTCCACTTGTGTGATGTCCTGTTGGAGAACGGATGTGTCTCTTCTTAGTCTCCGTCTCACCTGGCGACGAGCAAACCACCCCTGGCAGTGCAAAGTAGCAGCCCACCAGCTTTCCCATCGCTGTCTTCTCTGATGGATGGACAACCACACTCTCTGACCAATGGACGCTTCCCTGCAGCACACTCTCCTCCAGCCCATTCTTGCTCTCAGCAAGCCCCATCAGATCGAAATGCCAGTTGCACTCCACCTGTAGGTCAGGGATCACTTTGCCCCCTCCACCTGCGCTCGCAAATCCGTGCTCACAGCTGAAATGCAATGACATATGGCTTTTCATCCTCCACCTGTTCAAATTCCTGCTGCCGGTCTTTTGTCGAAGCCTCAGTGACATGATCAGGGCAGGTTCAGTAGATAGAGGGCTCGTATAACAAGCACCACGCAGGCCTTGTACACATGCATTCCATTGTCGCTGCTTGAGCCATAAATACAAGCAGGTGTTTGGTAACAGCATGACTCCCACAGTCTCCATAATGAGAGATTGTGTTCTTGATCACAGGCTAGGTATTCAATAACCCCAAGTGTGGGTATTACATTTCCCACTCAATGAGTGGAAGTATCCCCAAATCTTCAACTGCTCACAACACTAAATCAGACGACATCAAAGTTAGCCACAAAATGCGTCAACTTACTTAACTGCTTCAACCATATTTCACCTTGCATGTGTTTGTGTAGTCACACAAGCATAAAATATACACAGTGTGTGTGTGTGTGTGTGTGTGTGTGTGTGTGTGTGTGTGTGTGTGTGTGTGTGTGTGTGTAATTACCAACGAAATTTCACCTCTAGTCATACATTTTGTTAACAACACCAACAATTATTTCCCAATCACAATAATAACAATTGTTAACATCAATACAAATAAAAAAAATTAATTGTAGCATTTACTTTCTCCCCTTCCTTTTGTCATTCACTAACCATTCTTTTTAACCAGGAAAAACCCTCCATCATTCATATAATAAGCATAAAAGTTCTCTAAAACACCTCTGCTCTCTAAAAACTTAGCTAATCAATTTAACCCGGATGCTTGTCTCCCAACATTGTTCACAGTTTCTCCAAATGCAGCATCCTTCATCGATCCACAATAGTCCTTTTTAAAATCTATTTTTCGCTTCCCAAAATCAATGCAATAACTCCCCTTATTATATAACACTTAGCATTAAATTTAAGAACGAACATATTCTGGGGTCCAGACAGACAAATGAATTCCCTAACCCCATGAAGTTCTATCCCCACATTCAAACCATAATTTTCATTGATCCATCGACTTGGAACTGTATATCCTTATATCCCATTAACCACAGAACTCCCGACCGCTCGGTGTTTTAGGAATGACATGTGTCTTTTAAGAAATGTTTCCTTTTCTTGTCCCGTCCCGTCCCCCTCCCCCCGACATACACATTAATGCCATCAGACCATTTTATTCCAGCTTTGGTCACAATTTTCCTCACATTTCCCAGCTGTTCTCGGGGACACTGAAAACATTTTTTTTTTTACAAAGTTTACAAGATGTCCCAAATTTACATATTATTTTCCTACGGTGGTTACATTTACCACTTCACATACCCCCATCTCTAGCCGACTAGAAAAAAAAACATGTAGTTTACACCCAAAATTGGTGAACTCATACCTTTACACCCCTCCTTTGCTCGTAAAATTTTAATCTTACACTAAAGGAGCAATGCCATGAATCAAATTTGTATCCTAAGATTACCCATAATCCCCTCCGCTGTATCACAATTTCTTCACTTCCCTCATTAATTTATGACCTGTTTCCCCAATATCCAAAAGTGTTCAGCATCACAGGATTTTCAGAATTACATGAAATAGTTAAATACATTCCTGGGTCTTCCCACTCCACCCCCCCCCCCCCCCCCCGTTTTAAAATTTCTAACCCATTAAGGTACTAACCAGCCAGTCATCTGTGGAGGATTTCACAACAAATAACACTCATTCTTCCTTTGTGCACTGCATCTTCTTTTCCCAAAATTTTCATTTAAGAAAATTACATTTGTTCCCATTTTAACTATCCAGCCAAGAAACCGATTAAGGTTTGGTTCCACGTTTACAACAAGCATTAACCAACACCAGGATTGAATTAGCCCATTCTCCCTCAAATTTGACAATACCAGTGAGGTACCCGTGCTTAGCACGGGTGGGAGGCTAGAAGCAAACAGACAATGCAGAAACGGCGAATGCTAAAGCATGAAACCAATAAATTCCACATTCCTGTAGCACCTTCAGTCGCACATCTGACATGGACAGCAAGTTCGTGAAGGACTTCCATGAAAAACGTACCCATTCGCAAACAAACGGGTACGTTCACATAAAGAAACATCGATCGTGGGACCGTGGCGAATCTGCATATGGCGATCCACGAATTTCACGTTTCGAAAGTAGAAACCCTCACGGCATTTCGTCATTCACTTGAACTCAATATCTCTTTTTTCATTCTAAAAAGTATAACTCTAATCACAAATGAAATAGCATTAATATAAAAAAATTAACTTTTAACAACATTCGTGACATAAAGATTTAAATCCTGATGTGAAGTTCCGTACGGTTGGGTGAATACAATTACGAATTCAAAATCGTAATTGTATTCACTCAATTCCAATCATCAATTGATATTTTAACTAAGTACTGTTTTAAATGACGGTTGTATTTGGATATTATCAAACCCGCTCATTGCCGTAATCTGTCCACTTCCGCATTCGTGGCAGGTTCATAATTCCCATCAAAATCTAAACAGTATTTGTAGAATTTCAATCAAAGCCACATCACTGTTCATATCGGTAAATATTATTCCATCGTGTTTGTAAAAACTGGAAAAATTGGAAAAAAAATATCGCCTATTTTACTCCAGGGTGTCCCAGGATTACCCACCCAAAATATCGTTGCGATCGGTTCAGCCGTTTTTGCGACAGACAGACATTTGGTGAATTATAGTTAGATTCCCACCAGTTTAACAGAATTAATTGGGGCACTGCATCAGTGGCACCGCCACGTGCTTTAGCCTAATTTTAGCCTGCCCCCAGTGTATCTGTGTATGTGTGTGTGTTTATGTGTGTGTGTGTGTGTGTGTGTGTTTATGTGTGTTTATGTGTGGGTATGTGTGTAAGTGTGTGTGTGTGTGTGTGTGTGTGTGTGTGTGTGTGTGTGTGTGTGTGTGTGTGTGTGTGATTGTATATATGTATGTCAGTAATAGCCAACTATTGTATTATTTGTAATAATTTTAAAATTATATAAGGCTTGGTCTGTGCAAATAAAATCCAAAATTAACCGTTTTTGTTTCTACTATTTTTGTGCAAATATTTATTTCTATGAACAACAAACAAAAAATAAATTTGTGTTTGTCATGAAAATAACACTGGAAAACCTAAGTGAATGTTAAAACGTATCCCGAGCCAATGTCCCGAGTGGGAGATCATGATGAGACAAATGCCTTTCCTTGCTCTCCAGGGCGAATATAAAGAAGGAGACATCTGTTTGGGTTAATAGCGTCTGTAGAGGAAAGGAAGAACAATTGGTGTGGGGATGCGGGGATGCGGAGAGGGTAGGAGTTCGTGACGCTTCCCCTACTCGACCCCGGGTGCCTCAGAATGGCGGGAGACCTGGTAAAGAAGTGGAACCCCACGGTGGATGCCTGCCATTACGATAGGATAATAAACGGGGCTCGGTGAGTCGGCCCGGGCAGGCAGCGTGTTGAACCATCCTGTGGTCACAGCCCACGGGCTTGTTGGCAGATTCGCGGCGATACCCGGCGGCCGCTGTTATATTTGTCACCGGTCCCCGCGTGTTCTCCGGTACGGCACGCGGTGCTGATTTCGCCTTCGTTCTATTTCCGTCCTCGTCGTGTGGAAAGCATCAAAACATGTAATGGCACGCATCCTGATCTGCTCCAAATCTGGTCAAGTTTTCCAGCGTTTTATCTCGGCCCTTGGGCTCTGTCTTCGCAGGAACGCCGGGAATATGTCGTTGCTCGTTAGATCGCGAATGCATTTGTCAGTCACCAGATTCTTGAGTCTGTTTGAATTATTCATGATTTTGTTTATATTTAAACAGTAATCTTATGCTCGTGGAAGAGCCTCTGTACGGTCCAAGTTTCACATTCTGGGAAAAAGACGTTCATGGAAAGCAGTGTATTCATATCTAGGTGCTCCGAATCAACATGAGCCAGGGGTTCATATGGGAACACCAACAGTTCAACCTGCCTTATTTAAACTCTCGATATGAACTAAAACGAGAAAGCATGTGAAAATGCAAACCCATCCACTTCCGTTTGTAATCAGTCTTCTTCTTCCTCTTCTTCTTCTTCTTCTTCTGTATGCTCAAAAAAACGAAAACAGTTTAAAACTAGAACGCCACTCAGTAGAGCGCATACTCCCGCCATGGGTTTAGTTGGAATAATACGTTTTGTTTAACACCCCCTCTCCCCAAAACAATAAATGAAAAACGAAAGTAGGCCCTTACTGTCAGATAATTTATTTATATATTTCTCGGAATTGGAGGAGAAAAACATCATTTAAGAATAAGAATAAAAGCTTTAATGCAGTAAAAAAGAAATAATATTTCCCAAAAAAATTCCCCAAAAAAATTCCTGGGTCCAGAATAATATCCTGAGCTTCACCAAAGACTCATCAATTCTTCCTTATCCCAAGGGCAATCATCCCACCAACTTTCATCCAAATCCGTTCAGAACTTTTCCAGATATCTTGTTCACAAACACACGAACACACAAACATACGAACACTTTTAGAAAACCTCGAAAACCCCATCCAAAACCTCGATCTTTTCTACCCCTACTAATTCACCCCAGATCCACCTTGTTTGAAATTCCAACTTCGTTCCTGGAAGTCCTGGCAGTGTCCATATGTTTTATACCTCTCCCACCCCCCCCCCCCTTCCCATGCCTCCCCCCCCCCAAAGCCCTCTCCCTCCAACAGATCTCTCGATGTCTCCATGTCTCTCGGTCCCTGCTCTCAAATGTTGTGTTTGTGTCCTTCCCCCTCTCTCCCCATCTTGTCTACCGCTCCCCATGTTATATGTTTTATGTGTCGGTTTGTCTTTCTGTGTGATTATTGTTCGCTCTTTCACGAGCCTCGATGTTGTATACCAAAAAAAAAAAAAAAAAAACCCGGGAGATTGTGTCAAACGATGCCTGCAAATCTGTACATGTGAAAAATAATGAATCGTCCACAGTCGAAGACTCTTCTTCTTCACGCAATAACAACTTCTAGCTTCCAGACCGTACATCCAATCATCTTCAAATTTTGCATACGTGTTACTCTTCATGACTTCTACTACAGTATGAAGTTTCACGTCGATCAATGAAGTGGTTCAAGAGATATAAATGTTTTTATTATTTGCGTTTAATTAACGATGTCTGCCAAACCACGTGACCTGTCGCAAATTCCAAAAGGAAATTTTAGTAGACTGATACGCTGAACAGATCTGTGAAGTTTCCCCTCGATTGGATTACAAATGAGGGAGGAGCTAAGTTTTAAAGGTTTGTGCTTAAAAACGTCATAACTCTGAAACCATGTGATGCATGACGTCATGCTCGCGCAGTTTTTGTTCGGCATGGGTATGCGATTCTGCCTGCAAAGATTGGCCTCGATCTGTTAAGGCGTTTTGGAGAAAATTTGATTTTAGTGTTTTTCACTCAAAACAATATGGCGGCCGAACCACGTGACCTGTGACGTCATAATTACCATTAAAATATGGTACAGACCGAGTCGCTCCTATGGTGAAAATTTGCTCTCAATCGGTCCAATTATTGTGGAGAAAATGGTTTTTAAAGGAAAACAGAAAAAGAAATTCCCCCAAAAATTCCCAAAATTTTTTCCTGGATCCGGAATAATATCCTGAGCTTCACCAAAAACTAATCAATTCTTCCTTATCCCAAGGGCAATCATCCCACCAACTTTCATCCAAATCCGTTCAGAACTTTTCCAGATATCTTGTTCACAAACACACAAACGCACGCACACACACACGCACACGCACACGCACACACACACACACACACACACACACACACACACACACGGATGGACGGACACGATCGAATGCATTACTCCCTTGCGGGAGTAATAATGCAAGTATTAATTTTTTTGAATTCAGGCATGGATAGCCAGTTCGTGAATGACTTGTGTAAAAAAACGGCGCATGGCAAACGATGAACCAATAAATTCCACATTCCTGTGCCACCTTCGGTGAAACATTAGCCATTGACAGCAGGTTCGTGAAGGACTTGGACAAAATAACGCACCCAATCTGAATGTTTCTATTCCCAGTCAATGGTGAAACTGCAAATGGGGAATCCGTGAATGTCACGGATCGAAACCCTTACGTCATTTCCTCATTCCACTTTAAACTCTATATTTCTATATTTTATTTCGAAGCAGCATCATTCATTTTTCCAATCACAAATTCTTACTATCGTGTTAATACATCAAAAATATAATCTTAAATCACGATTGTATCGAGATATCAAAGCAGCCAACCATTGTCATTTGTTCACTTCCGGATTCGGGAGCAAGGTCCATATAGATCGCATTTCAAAATCATAATTCTATTGAGGAATTTCTGAAACCTCCTACCAACCTTACGACACCCGCTGGGACCCCAAAACGTTCTACAGGAGATTATTATATTTCCTTTTAGTAAAATATGCAACTGTAATGGTGACTAAATGTGACTGTCATGTGACCCCTTGTGATGTGACCAGATCCTCAGCTTGGTGTATGTTTGTGGCGACACACGGACAAACAAACGCTGTTTTAGACGGATATGCCTGACGGACTACACCGTAAAAAGACCACCCTGACCTCTCCATCCTTGATATTTAAGACCTCATTGCATCGGGCGCAAGAGCAGAGGAAGCTTTTCCAAGGTTGAACAATCATGCTGGAAGTCGAACATGTGATCTGCAATCAAGATTATAAAATAGGAATGTTTTAACGTCTCCTGCAATTATGAATTTCATCATCTTAGATTGGAAACTTAACATATCCTGTAAGATGTTCTTCTTCACTGTTGTCACAACATTTTCAACTGTGATGAATGGATGAAATCAACAGCGCAAAAGAAGGGGACCCTCACTCCTATCTCGTCTCTCTTTTTTCAGATGAAGGGTTATTATTTATGTTTTGTATACAAAGTCGAGGCAGATCTTGCTGGCAGATCTAGTGTGTCCTGCAGGAATATTTGGGGGACAGAGCACAGATAGAGCTGGGGGAGCAAGGCCGGAGAGGAGTCCGTGAAAGACAGAAAGACCACATACCTGCATGCAGTGAGTGAGTGAAAGGCCCTCAAAGTTATCTTCATCGCAGGAGATTCCAATGATTCTGAAAGCTTTGGTTTCAACAGCGTAAAGATGAGCTAGGTGTGAGGCAGGAGCACCAGCCCAGAGGGGAGAGCAGTATTCCATTGAGCTACGGATGAAAGCCTTGTATGTGGTGTGGAGCTCAGGTGTGCCAAAGAAGGACTTCGCGCGACGGAGGATTCCCAGTCGGCGACTGGCTTTGGAGGCCAGCTTGGAAATGTGGTTTTCCCAGGAAAGATCATGGCAGATAGAGAGACCCAAACGCTTGAGTGACAGAACTTATTGGAGAGGAAATATTGACCTCTCCAAGAAAAGAAAAAGGAAAAAAAGTTGACCTTTTGATCTAAAAAAAAAAAGAAGCAATCGAATCCATCCTTTTGATTAGTGAACCATTTCAGTGACTCGATATGCAAATTTCTAAAATTTCAGGTCAATTAGGTGGAAATTGTTGATTTTATGCAAACTTTACCATTGACCTTTTGATCTAAAAAAAAAAAAAAAGCGATCGACTCCACCCTTTTGATTAGTGAACCAATTCAGTGACCCAATTAGCAAATTCTTAAAATTTCAGGTGAATTGGGTGAAAATTGACGATTTTATGTGACGCTGACCTTTGACCTTTTGACCACATTACTAATTTGCTTTCTCCATATTCTCATAATAAAGCTTTGTTGAAAATTTGATGACAGAACTCAAATGGTATATTGAAATTTCGGGTCAATTGGATGAAAATTGATGACTTTAGGTGACGCTGACCTTTGGCCTTTTGACCTTTTATACAAAATTATTACCTCTTCTCCGTATTATCATAATACAGGTTTGGTGAAAATTTGATGACAAATCACAAATGGAAAAAAGAGGTTATGGCCCTGACACACACACACACACACACACACACACACACACACACACACACACACACACACACACACACACACACACACACGTGATTACAATACCCCGTTCTCCTGCTGCGCATGGGTCGGGCTAACGAAACAGTCAGATAATCCTCACCGATAACATCGAGTTGAATGCATCAATGAAATGCACTATATTTTTGAGACAGTGTTCTTGATGCTGAAGCAGTTGCTGCAGGCAATGGCTGAGCTGAGTGGTTTGCTGTTGTCTTCCCAGCAGTCAATAAAGGCAGGTATTTGTCATTTGTTCATCGTGTCGGCAATAACTCCAAGGGAAAGTCACCCTGGGATCTTGAGTCACCCTGTGGCAAACGGGTCTTCACCAACCTAACGTCCATCCGATGGACGACACGCGCACATTTGACTCCTGGGTCGACATTCGCACCATAGGCTATCCTGCAGACCCCACATTGAGTAACAGTATTCTAAAAATAAATATATATTTTTATTCATTATGATTATGAATAACATAATGGAAGGCAATGCTGCAAAACATATTTCAATGACAGACAGACAATTCCTTCTTGAAGAGGGATTTTTTCCGATTTAATGCTCTCTCAAATTATAATCCTCGGGAGATTAACAGCAAGTGCGTGCAAATCTGCAGGAAAGTGGGGGTGGGGGGGGGGGGGCAATATGCGTCATGGGAGGAACTGGAGAGGTGGAAAAAGGAATCATGGTGGTGGTAGAAGCTCATACGAGGCAGAGCATGATCAGGATGCTCACCATGAGTCGTGAACATTTCTGTCGCTATGAGGTCGCCACTCCGTCGCAGAGGTGCGGAAAAAATTTCCACATTGTGAGCAGCCCTGGGAAGAAAACCCACACGATGAGGAAACAACACTTAACCCAATCAACCACCAAACCACTCAAAAATGCACCACTCTAATAAGCAACAACAAAAAAGAAGATTAATTGTAGCCCGAAACACCTTGGGTATGTATAGCATTCAAATTGCAGACAATTCCGATCTGCTAACAGAATGATGGTGGTGAGTCTGCGAGGAGGTTGGTCGACTGCACCATAGGGGATAAAGTGAAGGCATTTTCACGGAGGACCGCAAGAGGGAAAATTGCTCCCACATGGCGCGTGCGTATTTAATGTTCAACGGATTGATCCTCTAAAAATAGTACTTAACCTTCCACTGTCCTTCTCAATGCAGATTTAAAAAAATATCTCACCACAACCCAGCCTGCTATTCCCAGACGACCATTTGCTATCTGCATCTTGGGATTCATTATGCATCCTTCCGTTTATGGAACAGAAAATCTATGGAGTATCCTCAGATAACGATTTCACCAATGCGTGCAAATCTGCTTGTTGCAATCATGTAAACATGTGTCTGGATGAGTACCTCTACTGAAGACTCTTTGGTAAGCAGAATGTTGATTGGCACAATAATTGGACTTGGTCTTGTCAGTAGCAGTCATGAAATCATGTCTCCTTCCCAAAGGGAAATCGAGATGGGGACAAGTGGCAAAGTCAACACTGGATACTATGGGGTTTCAACGTGGAATCTCAACATCATGAGTAATAAGTCCAGAGAGGGACAGAGACAAGCAATCCATTCTTCTTACAGCTCTTACGCAGTGCATTTTATAAATACGAGATCGAGGCTCATGCAAGAGCGAGGTGACAGAGGATTAACAGGCAATCAACTGACATTGGGACACAACAAGCAAGGGAATTAACGTACAGGAAAAGAGGAGAGAGAGAGGAAGGGCTCGTATACCTCTGCCAGTTTCAACAGTTTATGTTTTGTATCCACTGATAGGCCGGATCTGGATTCGGATCTGAACCAAAATCTAATCTACTTGTTCTTGTCACCTAACCAACTCTTCCACCAAGTTTTGTCATAACTCTTCCATAACTTTTTGAAATATAATGTTATATATGGGTTTTGGCCCCTTCTCTTCAAGGAGAAAAATCACTTGAAGAAATATAAAATTCTCATATCCGGATACAAATCTCCACAATCGAATCAATTCGTCCTTGACAGACACCCAACCGGTCCAACAACGTTCGTCCAAATCCGTCCACAACTTTTTGAGATATCGTGCTATATATCGTTTTTAGCCCTTTCTCTCAATCGTGACGATTCACTTTGAAATGCTAGTATCCAGATCTGGATCCGGATCTTCATCAAAATCGAATCCATTCGTCCTTGCCACACACACAACCTGCCCAACAAATTTCATCCGAATCCGTGCATGACCTTTTGAGATATCGTGTTCACAAACAGACAGACAGATGAAAAATCACTCATAGAGCGACACTTGGCAAAAGAGAACAAAGCAGAATGGCACTCAGTCGACAGTAGAGCATCCTTTTGACATCTTATATAATTGGTGGTTGAATTTGGTTAGCTGACATGAAAATCCGATTCAAATTTCAAGTGAATCGAATGAAAATTGAGGATTTTAGAAATTTGAAATTGTTGACCTTTGACCTACGGTGATCCCAAAAATAGTTGGTGGTTGAATTTAGTTTGCCGATATGTAAATCCCATTCAAATTTCAAGTGAATCGGATGAAAATTGAGGATTTTAGAAATTCAAAAATGTGGTTGACATTTGGCCTATGTTGACCTTTTGGGCTTAAGCTGATCTCAAAAATAGTTTGTGGTTGAATTCAGATAGCCGATATGTAAATCCTATTCAAACGTCAAGTCAATCGGATTAAAATTGAGGATTTTAGAAATTTGACCTTGTTGACCTTTTGACCTTTTGACCTCAAACATATATAGCATTTTGTCGGACCACGAATTCTACCATTTGGTGAAGTTTCGTGAAGATCAATTTTAAAATTGAGACCTGTAGGCAAGTATAAGTGAGCAGACAGACAAACACACACACAAACAAACAAACACACAAACACACAAACCGGAGTGATCAACATACTTGCAAAAAAACAAACAATTTTTTTTTGCCAAGTAATAAGGATGTCGCACATAGCACGATATTTGCGAAATCCAAACAAACAGTAGTTGCCGTGGAAACAGCAATTTGCTCATCTGGGAAATTTCTGATGTAATTTTGTGCATCACAAATTTGGTTGATGCATTTTCTAATTTCTGCCAAATAGGTGTTTTACATGTTTTCGATGGCATTGACCTTGAACTTCAACTAATCTTGATCAGATTTTAGACACATACTTTACGATTTTAGACTTTGCCATGGAAGGACCTATTTAACTGCTCCACACACTAACATGGTGCACATTTCGAAACTTGGGAATTCTTCTGGATTCTTTGTAGTTAATTTATCAACTCAGGAGATCATGATGATCATTTCAGTGCATCACATTCCACATCAGAAAGCTCCAGTTGAACTCCATAAAAACATGCCTCACACACACACAAATGGTATAAAAAGAGTTGGACAGATTGGGAGTAGAGAAAGAAGGCTCTTGGGAATGGCTAAGAATAGGTCAGCTCAACTGGGATGGAAAACTAATCATTATAAATGTCAAGACCAATGGCTTTAAGAAAATGGCGGGACTGAGTCAAACGGACAGTGTCGGTTCTGCAAAGTCGAAAAAGAAAGTACGAGCCACCTCCTATCAGGATGGAAAAAACTCATGTCAGAGCAGCTGTACACCCAAAGGCACAACAAAGTAGGTTGAGTAATCCACTGGCATATCTGAAAAAGTCTCAATATCCCAGTTGCAGAAAACTTGTGGAAACATTAACCCAAATCAATCACTGAAAACAAAGAAGTAATGCTCATGTATGACAATGTTTCCCATCAAGCGTTAACATAGAACCAAAGCATGGAGTACTGAGATACAAAAAAGAAAAGAAGGCAGTGTTAAGTGAGGTGTGAGTACCCAGCGATTTTGGCGTAAACAACACAGAAATCAAGAAAATGACCAAATAACAGAAACTCAAAAATGAGATCAAGAGATCTTGGAAGCTGAACAGCATAGAAATTGTGCCAGTGATTAATTATTGGAGAAACAGGGATGGTAAAGAAGAACCTCAGTGAGATTTTAAGAACCATCCCCGGGAATAATACCACAAATGAACTACAACTGGAGGCAATCCGGGGTTCGGTGACGATCCTGAAAAGAGCCCTTGGAAGGAAACTCTGAAAAATTGAACAGCTTGGTCCATGAACCGTGATTCCTTGCCGAAGAGGAGGTGGATATTTTAGGTCCTGGGACGACTCCTTTCCACCTCCTGAAACCCGCAAATGGAGATAACAACCACAACAAATAGTAATTGTGCATTAAAACAGGAAATAAAAACCAACTGGTACAGGACATTGAACAATAACGCTGGCGTCGCCACCTGCCACATCGCAACATCAAGCAGGCAGGTCCGTGAGGCCACACCGTGAGGAGCAGTGATTGGTCTGGTTTTGTCGAGTGATGAGAGGGACCCGCTGATAGGAGCACGCACGTGGATCGTCAGATGACGTCAGAGCCTTGAGAATAAAAGACTTGAGTCCTGACAATTTGGTCTCTTGTGCCAGGGACATTGAAAGTGAACGGTTGCATATACAACTCTCTCTCTCTGCATCTGGATCCGAAAGTGAATGGTCACCTATACGGCACTCTCTTGCGTTGGGTCCTCATTGTGTGCGGTTGGAGTTCTGGCTTGGTCTTGGTGGTGGTATTCGCACACCTCACCCTCTTGCTTCCTGTTGTTAGTGGAAGGCAGACGCAGTTTCACATTTTGTCTTGGTGGTCCCTGGCTTTCATCGGTTTGAGTGACCACATTGTCCTTTCCTTGGCTCGTCGGTGCTGACTGTGCGTCCTTTGGGCGCTGTGTGAAGCAGATGGCGAGGACGAGTGCAGCTGGAGTGAATGAACGGTGCACTAAGGCCTGTTTTCCTGTGCACGGATTTCACGCCAACTAGTGTGCTTTGCCGCGCAGGGACGTGGGGGCCTGTGACGATCCGGGACGATCAAGGGGACCAGAGCTAAGTACATACACACACATATTTATTTCCATGTATTTTCCCCTTGTGTTTTATATGGGTCAATGTGGAGGGCCCCTCAATTTAGGAATTTAGTGTTACCTTTTCAGTGTCCTGCATATATTTTAAATAAACCCTTTTATTGTTACATTTGAATTCTGAGTCGGTTTGAGTTGATTACCAGTTTCAAAGACGTCCAGTGGGGTCCGTGGAGGTAAGAGCTCTGCTACCCTTCGCTGCCCTCCCCCACACGTATAAGGAAGGTTCGCCATTGTCGACTGAACGCCTCGGAGTTTAAGCTCGATCGGCTATCCATCCCCAGGGGTGTTCACCCTGGGAATGCGACAATACCAAGGTATATTGTGTATAAATTTGGTTTTTTTTTAATAAGATTTTCGTTCCCATAAAGGTGTATATGCATTTTATACAGAGTTTTCGTTTCCAAAGTTTTAATTTCCACAAACTATGTATCATTGTACAAAATGCAAATGACAGACTTTTGCACTGCAGCATGCATTTGTCAATCAACAAATATCAACAAATATTAGTTAGTGTTTATTGTGAATGTTAGTTAGTGTTAAATGTTATGTGAAAAAAAAAAATTGTAATAATAAAAAGAAAATAATAAATAAATAAAACTAATGAAACAAAACAAATGTTAGTAATAACATTGCTGTAACAGAAGAGGAAAAAATAAATCCTTGTAGTTTTTTTTTTCATTCTTTTTTCTCATATGCTGTTGAAGTGGTTTTCTTACAATGTAGATGGATTTATTGAATGCTTTGCAAACATTCGAGCTGCCCAATGTCCCAAAACAAAACGACGACAGGAGGCACTCACAACCATACATTGTTAGATTGACATGCATCGTTTTATAAAGGATTCATATGTTCTCTAAAGGGTTTATTTCATACACCCGCAAGCCATGAAATTTATCAGAATGACGTCCATCGACATTATGTTAGGCCGGTAGAGATAAAATGTTGCCTGAACTTTCTGTGTTGCCACTCAACACAGCTGGGCCCAGTACAAATTGTAGCCATTGGAGTGGATAGAACACAATGTTCCAAGTGTGAGTGCAAAACGAGAAACATTTCATATGGGCTTGTTAGGTCAGGCAGATCAACTGTGACCAGAATTTGTGGTTCAAATGTTCATTTTTATACTAATTGCTTTCTATGACTTTTGTGACTGGCAAATAGCGGCCTTCAATTTTTCATGTACCGTTGCGCAAACAATATAGTCTGGTTGGCAATGGTCTTTACGATTCCTCTCTCTTATCCCGAGTTTGATTTGACATAACTGGATCCATCGGTGACTGCCAGCAAAGACTAGTGTATTGCAGAGCACATCAACTTTGTTAAAGGGGCGCCAATTTGATTCAGACACCTGCATGAATAAGTAAATGTATTTTATTTATCAGATGTAGGGCGCTTCTTCATATGAACTTTTCTACAGCATTACTTGGCTCCTCCTAAGAACACAAGGATAGACCAGCATGCACACAATATTTTTTTGAATGTCCCTTCTTTTCTATTGTTTGGCATTTTCTACAAGCCATGGAATGTCCCTTCTTTTCTATAGTTTGCCACATGGCACATCCCATATAAAGGGGCTTTTCTATGCCCCTGGAATTTCCCCCATGATATATTATGCAGGACAGGGGAAATTGTGCAACGGTTGTGGTAGTACAGTCATGTGGCATGGGCATGCAGCACCACTAAGTGTTATAGGTGTGGTTCCTCTGAGCATCTGGGGAGCGTGTGTGCACAGTCTTCAATGTAATCTTTGCAGTAGCTTGCTGGTCCTCCACCGTTTTTGTTCAGAGTACTATGCTAATGAAATTAAGATAAATAGCACTGCAAAGCAGGCGTAACCCCTCAGCCCATGCATGGTGGAAACCAATTTCAAGATGGCTGCCGTGGCGGCCATATTGAAAATCGCAGCGTGCCCATTTTCGAAAGGAACCTTCCTCTACTCAACCCCAACACACACTGCAAAAATGGATTTAATCGGACACGCTGTTTTTTGTTTTTGTTTTTCTTTTGTATACTGAATCGAGGCTCGTGAAAGAGCTAACATTTACTTCACAAACAAATCAACCAGACAAACAAAATGTATAAAAAGAGGGAGCGGAAGACAAGATGGGGAGAGAAGGGGAAGCACACAAACACAACATTTGAGAGCAGGGAGATGTGTGGAAGGGAGAGGGCTTGGGGGAGGAGGCGTGGGAAGGGGGGGGGGGGGGAGGGAGAAGTATAAAACACAAGGACACTAAGGACTTCCAGGACAGAAGTTGGTATTTCAAAAAAGTGGAATTGGGGTGAAATTAGCGGGGGTAGAAAAGATCAAGGTTTTGGATGGGGGAAGATAAGAGATGGTGGTGAACAGCTGTTTAAAGACCTGGAGGGTGGAGTGGCATTGAAGAGAGTGAGGGAGTTTGTTCCAGAGGCGGGAGAAAAGAGGAATGAAGGAGTGAAGGTGAGCAGAGAGTCTTGATTTTGGCAGTTTAACCATAAGGGGGTTGCAGGCAGATCTTGTGCGACCTGTAGGAATATTTGCGGGACAGAGCCCAGAGAGAGCTGGGGGGCAAGACCAGAGAGGAGTCGGTAGAAGACGGAAAGACCACCAACCTGCCTGCGGTGAGTGAGTGAGAGGCCCTTGGAGTTAGCTTCATCGCGGGAGATTCCAATGATTCTGAATGCTTTGGTTTCAACAGCGTGAAGACGAGCTAGGTGTGAGGCAGGAGCACCAGCCCAGAGGGGAGAGCAGTATTCCATTGAGCTGCGGATGAAAGCCTTGTATGTGGTGAGGAGCTCAGGTGTGCCAAAGAAGGACTTCGCACGATGGAGGATGCCCAGTCGGCGACTGGCTTTGGAGGCCAGATTTGAAATGTGGTTTTCCCAGGAAAGATCATGGCAGATAGTGAGACCCAAAAGCTTGAGTGACAGAACTTCTTGGAGAGGATTATTCAGAAAGTGGATGGGAGGGTTGTCCAGTCAGTCTTTTCGGAGAGACATCGTAAGAGTGTGAGATTCGTCAGGATTGAAAGACATGTTCCACTTGTTTGCCCAGTCTGTGATTTTGTCCAGGTCTGCAGAGAGTGAGTAGGCTGCAGACTGCCGATCTGAGGGATGAAGAATGGAGCGACAGAGAGTAGAGTCTTCAGCAATGAGATAGAGAGGATTTTCAAGAGAGTCAGAGAGATTATTGATGAAGACCAGAAAAAGCACAGGGCCCAGAACACTGCCTTGGGGAACTCCAGCCTGAACAGGAAGAGGAGATGAGAGAAACCCATTCAGGGCCACACGTTGACTATGACTAGAGAGGAAGTCCGCCAGCCATGCGTGGAGATTTCCATGGATACCAAAAGAGGAGAGTTTGGTGAGCAGAGCGGGGTGCCAGACCGTATCGAAGGCACGTGATATGTCAAGGGAGACTGCTCTAATTTCCTGTTTGGCATTGAGGACCTCCATCCATTGTTGAGAAAGCAGAAGCAGCATGTCTAAAGTAGAGTGACCAGGTCTGAAACCAAATTGATGATCAGAGATCAAGCCATTGGAGAAGAGGAAAGATTTCATATCTGAAGCAATGATGGATTCCATGACTTTGCTGATAATTGGGAGAAGGCTGATTGGTTTGTAGTTGCTGGGATCTGTTTTTGCACCTTTTTGTGCAAAGCGGTGATGTTGGCAGATTTCCAAGCAGATGGAAGATGACCTTGAGCAAAAGAGAGGGTGAAGAGAACAGAGAGAGGGAGTGAAAGAGCGGAGGAACCGTTCTGCTTGAAATTGACGGAAAACAATTTCAAGATGGCTGCCGTGGCGGCCATATTGAAAATCGCATCGCGCCCATTTTTGAAAGGCACATTCCTCTACTCAGCCCCAACACACACTGCAAATATGGATTTAATCAGACAAGCCGTTCTGCTTGAAATTGACGGAAACCAATTTCAAGATGGCTACCGTGGCGCCCATATTGAAAATCGCAGCACACCCATGAACCTTCCTCGACTCAACCCCAACACACACTGCAAAAATGGATTTAATCGGACAAGCCGTTCTGCTCGAAATTGACGGAAACCAAAAGTTGACGGACGCCCGGACGACGTCCGTGACGACAATACCCCTGAGCCCAATTTGGGCTGAGGGGTGAAAACTCATGTTTCTTCAGAGTTCTGCAAGTGGAGGAGACTCCCCTACTGCCATGAGGAGAGCTTGGCCAAAGATGTTCACCAACAGCTAAAGGACACAATAGCTGGATTTGAGTACTTTTCTCTTATTCTGGACAGCAGCAAGGACATCACCGATGTCGAACAGCTGGCAATCTATTTCTCATGTGTGGACAAGGATCTAAAGGTCACCGAGGTGATGGTGGGGTTGTGTGCCGTTTATGGCAGTGCAAAGGGTGAGGATGTTCATGGAATTCCTTGCTACATTCAATGCTACTGAGTTGGTGCCTTAAAAGCGTTTTGGTATAGCTACTGACGGTGTCCCAAACATGTTTGGTCCATGCATCAGGTTCCTGGGCCACGTTGAAAGAAGGCTTAAGAGCTTGGAGCTGCCCACAGTGATATGGTGCCATTTCTTATTCAGCAGGAAGTACTATTTTGAGTATGAAGTATGTCAAGAACAAATACCACTCCCACCCACAGACCCTCATCTTGAACTGTGTCTCCATTTGGATCACTCTAGGTTCGGGCCCCTTGTTGACAAGATCATAGACGGGCAAAAATGACATAAACTCTTATGCAAGAACATTTTAAATGGGTGGTGTCCACATAATGTAGTTTTTACTTGTTTGAAATGTCTTTGGTTGTGTGGCCCACGAGGTGTTAAGGAATTTTGGTTCTGGCCCACAATCAAAAATAGTTGAGGACCCCTGTCCTAAAGGTTCCTTTTTTCACCACTGTTATATCTAGGCATGTGGCTTATATAGAACCTCACAGCTCTCAAAACGTCATAAAACTAAAAAAGAATAACCATCCTTTTACATATTCAGCAAAGTGACAGGTGGAATTTGCTGCAATGGGTGGTATTTTGAGAGAGACCGATGGTGCATCCCCACGATGTTCATACGCTTCTTTTTTACGATGCAGCAGTGCTGAGTGAGTGACATGGCAAAGTGAAGTGAACAACGAAGTATTACATATAGAGTTTAGTCACCTGCACTATGTTACAGTGTTAATTAATGGGCAAAAAATAATAAAGAGAATATGTGTGTGTGTGTGTGTGTGTGTGTGTGTGTGTGTGTTTTTTTTTGTTTTTGTTTTTTTAACAAGATCGAGATCAATACAAGATCGAGGCCCGTGAAAGAGCTAACATTAATCACACAAAAAGTCAAACCGACACACAAAACACAAAAAATAAGGGGAGCGGCAGACAAGATGGGGAGAGAGGGGGAAGGACACAAACACAACATTTGAGAGCAGGGACATCGGGAGAAATGTGGGAGGGGGAGGACTTTGGGGGAGGTGGGAGAGGTATAAAACATATGAACACTGCAAGGACTTCCAGGAAAGAAGTTGGAATTTCAAAAAAAAAAGAAAAAAAAAAAAAAGTGTATCTGGTTTGAATTAGCGGGGGTAGAAAAGATCAAGGTTTTGTATAGGGGAAGGTAAGAGATGGTGGTGAACAGCTGTTTTAAAGACCTGGAGGGAGGAGTGGGATTGAAGGGAGTGGGGGAGTTTGTTCCAGAGGTGGGAGAAAAAGGGAATGAAAGAGTGAAGGTGCGCAGAGAGCCTAGATTTTGGCAGTTTAACCATAAGAGGGTTGCAGGCAGATCTTGTGCGACCTGAAGGAATATTGGGGGGACAGAGCACAGAGAGAGCTGGGGGAGCAAGGCCGGAGAGGAGTCGGTAGACGACAGAAAGACCACCAACCTGCCTGCTGTGAGTGAGTGAAAGGCCCTCGGAGTTAATTTCATCGCAGGAGATTCCAATGATTCTGAAAGCTTTGGTTTCAACAGCGTGAAGCCGAGCTAGGAGTGAGGTGGAGCTGGTGGAGCACCAGCCCAGAGGGGGGAACAGTATTCCATTGAGCTGCGGATGAAAGCCTTGTATGTGGTGAGGAGTTCAGGTGTGCCAAGGAAGGACTTCGCACGACGGAGGATGCCCAGTCGGTGACTGGCTTTGGAGGCCAGCTTGGAAATGTGGTTATCCCAAGAAAGATCATGGCAGATAGTGAGACCCAAAAGCTTGAGCGACAGAACTTCTTGGAGAGGATTGTTGAGAAAGTAGATGGGAGGGTTTTCCAGTCGGTCTTTTCGGAGAGACATTGTAAGAGTGTGTGATTTGTCAAGATTGAAAGACATGGGCCGCTTGTTTGACCAGTCTGTGATTTTTTCCAGGTCTGCAGAGAGTGAGGAGGCTGCAGACTGCCGATCTGAGGGTTGAGGAATGGAGCGGCAGATAGTGGAGTCATCAGCGAAGAGATAGAGAGGATTTTCCAGAGAGTCGGAGAGATCATTGATGAAGACCAGAAATAGCACAGGGCCCAGAACACTACCTTGGGGAACTCCAGCCAGAACACGAAGGGGAGATGAGATAAATCCATTCAGGGCCACACGTTGCCTTCGACCAGAGAGGAAGTCCGCAAGCCATGAGTGGAGATTTGCATGGATACCATAGGAGGAGAGTTTGGTGAGCAGAGCTGGGTGCCAGACCTTATCGAAGCCACGTGATATGTCAAGTGAGACAGCTCTGATTTCCTGTTTGGCATTGAGGACCTCCAACCATTGTTGAGACAGCAGAAGCAACATGTCCAGAGTAGAATGACCTGGTATGAATCCAAATTGATAACCAGTGATCAAGCCATTGGAGAAGAGGAAGGATTTGATATCCGAAGCAATGATGGATTCCATGACTTTGCTGATAATTGGAAGCAGGCTTATTGGTCTGTAGTTGCAAGGATCTGTTTTTGCACCTTTTTTTGTAAAGCGGTAATGTTTGCTGATTTCCAAGATGCTGGCAGATGACCTTGAGCAAAAGAGAGGGTAAGAAGTACAGAGAGAGGGTGAGATAGAGCGGAAGAGCAGGATTTTATTGGAGAATCAGAGTCGAGGTTTGACAAAAACTTCTCCACCTTGTCAGGAGCGAAGGACACAGAGTCCAGGAGCAGTTCGGTTCGATTGGGAAAGGTGGGAACAGAGAGAGATGGGTTTGGGACACAATATTTTGAGGCAAACACAGAGTTGAGGCATTCGGCTTTGTCACGTTCGGTGTCAACTGTGTAGCCATTTGAGGTAAGGGAGGGGATGGAGGGAGAACAAACACCAGAAACGGATTTGACCAGACACCACCAGGATTTTTAGGAAGGAGACAGGTTTGAGAGTTCAATCTTGAGTGTGGAGAGATAGTGCTTCCTGGCACTCCTGAGGGTAGACACACACTTGTTCCAAGCTTGGTGGAAGGAACTGAGATTGCCTTCAGTTGGATTTGCCTTCCAAGAGGCAAAGGCAAGTTGTTTCAGGGCAACTGCCTCACCACAAGATTCAGTGTACCATGGACGGGAGGAAGGGTAAGACAACTAAAGACGAGATGGGATAAATCTGTGCAAGAGAGAGAGCAGTTTGCTTTGGAAGAATTCCCAGGAAGAATTTATGTCAGAGGCAGTAGAGATGGGAGACCAGTCCAGATGATTGATGGCTGCTTGCAGACCATGCCAGTCAGCCTGAGTGAAATGCCAGACTCGTCGGTGCTGAGGAGGCTCTCTGAGAATGGCCAGAGAGATGTCCACTTTAACAAGCACATGATCAGAAGAACCGATTGGAGCAGAAGAAGAGCAGCAGACATTTGCAGGGAAGTTAGTCATAACCAAGTCCAGAAGAAAAGATACTCCATTGACTGAGATCCGGGTCGGGAAATTGACAGATTGTGTCAGTCCCAATGAGTCGCAGAAGTCCTTTGCTGAGGTGCCATGGCTGGTGAGAGATGAACCCACACCCAGCCAGCTGGCATGATGACAGTTGAAGTCGCCACATATGAGGAAGAGAGAGTTTGGATGAGTTGATAGAAGTTGGTCCATGTTGTCCGACAGCGAAATGTAAATGGAGTCATCACTGTTTGGAGGACGGTACAGAACACATATGAACAAAAGGTGGGAGCGGAGAGGAAGCCGTAGCCAGAGGTACTCCTGGGGGTGGGGTGGAAAGAGGGCAGTGCAAGGAGAGTGAGGAAGAGAGTTTTTGATAAAGATAGCCACCCCACCACCAGGACGAGGCTCAGGTCTATCATACCGGAGGAGGGAGTAACCAGGAAGAGATATTAAGGAATCAGAGACATCTTGAAGGAGGAGAGTTTCTGTTAAGCAGATCAAGTCTGGATTGTCAGAAGCAACCTGAATGGAGAGATCAATCAGGTTTGAGCGAAGGCCCCGGATGTTTGAGGTCCATACCGTTAATGAGGAGAGAGGGGGAGCCTCGGGTGCAGGACAGGGGAGGGGAGGGGTAGGGTCAGATGAAGGATGAGAGGGGGAGGTAGGAAGAGCAGTTGATAGTGTAGCAGAGATTACAGAATAGTTACAAGAAAGGGAAGGATGAGGAGGACGAAAGGTTTGATGGTGATGGGATGAGGCACAGTGAGGGGTTGTTTGAGGGGGAGCAGAGGAAGGTCGAAGGTTGGGGGAGGTGGAGGTATGAGATAGAAGGGAGACGAAGTGGGGAGGAGGCAGCTTTGAGAGGGAGGTGGGAGGAGGGAGAATTTGGGAGGGATGGTTGGGGGGTAGATTTGAAGGGGAGGGGCAAGGGGGGAGTTTAGGAGGGAAGGGGCAAGGCGGGTAGATTTGAAAGGGATGGGTGATGGGGAGGATTTGGAGGGGAGGGGCAAGGGGGAAGATTTGAAAGGGATGGGTGATGGGGAAGATTTGGAGGGGAGGGGTGATGGGGAAGATTTGGAGGGGAGGGGTGATGGGGAAGATTTGGAGGGGAGGGGTGAGATTGGATTTTGGAAAGCGTATGATTAATGGGAAACGAACATTTATTGCAAGATGAGTTTCTTGTGACCTTCGAGTCAAAAATACGTTTGAGGACGCTGGAGGGGGGGGGGGGGGGGAGGTGGAGAGCAGGAGAGTTTAGGGAATGTATGAAAGAGGCACTGTAAGAGATGGAATTTATTTTTGGAATGAATAGATTTGGTGAGCAAGTCGAAAGCAACCTTTCAAAGAAGAAGAAGAAAAAGGTGTTATAATACACGACAGAATACAGTTCTTCAGGGGAAAGTTTAAACATTTTAAAGTTTAACAGTGAAAACTATCTGGGGAAATGTGGGTGAAACACGTGGTTGAAGAACGAACGAACGAATAAGAACAACGAATAAACGAATAAGAACAACGAATAAGAACAGAGAAGGAAATGTTTTTTTGTTTTTTTTGTTTTTGAGTTGAGATTTTAAACAAGGACGTATGGGGTGAAAAGACTGGGGAAAACAGAGAACGAAAGTAGTTGGAGCACAATAGACGGACCACTGAGAGAAAAACAAAGCCTCAAGGTTGGACACGGTACAAGGCCTTAAAAGACACGACACGAATTAACCGATGATATTTTATACAGGTATGAAAGATTAACACCGATAATCTTCCTAGGGACACACTATACGTACACACACCATAAAATAAATAGTTTTGACGAAAATACAAATGGAAACAATTACTTAACTTCGATAGCGTGGAGAGCGTGGACAGCTTCGAAAAAACGGAACCTCGCCGGCAAGACCGGAAGCCAAGTGTTTGTTTGTTTGTTCAGTCCTATGCAACGGTACAGCGGCAATTCACGGCCAAAAAAGTGTCAAATAATTTTATAAAAAGCGTCGCTGAGGATGACGTATTGACTTGCATTGAATACATTTATTCTGCTATTTTGACCCCCATTTGAGCTTGCCATGATTGCCTCCATGCAAGTTATGTGTGCCTAATGTGTAAAATTATGAAAAATACGTGGTGTAATTAAAACTCGGTTACAGCTGAGCACAATGATATTGGCTGCAGCGCAGTGGCAGATACACAAGTTTGTGCACCATTCAAATTTCTCTTCATGTTTGTATCAATTATTCATGTGTGTACAGGATACGTGTGTGCTATGTAGACGAGTTCATTAGGATAGGCGTGTGCTATGTAGATGAGTTCATTAACTCGCTCGACGTGGTGTACGTTCACAATACCAATGTCAACACCCCTCGTCGAGCGCGTTAGTGGACTCATCCATCCAATAATGCTGAGCGCCGAGGAGATTGGTCAATGTGGTCTGCATATCTATCATATCGACAAACATCGGATCACTTACTTTGTCTTAAGATAAAACGAGTGAGTGTCATGGAAGATCCAATAAAAAGAGGAATCTCCTCTTGGAAGGCTAATCCAACTGAAGGCAATCTCAGTTCCTTCCATCAAGCTCGGAACAAGTGTGTGTCTACCCTCAGGAGTGCCAGGAAGCACTATCTCTCCCCACTCAAGAATGAACTCTCAAACCTGTCTCCTTCCTCCAAATCCTGGTGGCGTCTGGTCAAATCCGTTTCTGGTGTTTGTTCCCCCTCCATCCCCTCCCTTACCTCAAATGGCTACACAGTTGACACCGCACGTGACAAAGCCGGATGCCTCAACTCTGTGTTTGCCTCAAAATCTTGTGTCCCAAACCCATCTCTCTCTGTTCCCACCTTACCCAGTCGAACCCAACTGCTACTGGACTCTGTGTCCTTCTCTCCTGACAAGGTGGAGGCGTTTTTGACAAACCTCGACTCTGATTCTGCACCTGGACCAGACGGCATCAGCCCACGTGTCCTAAAATCCTGCTCTTCCGCTCTATCTCACCCTCTCTCTGTTCTTTTCACCCTCTCTTTTGCTCAAGGTCATCTGCCAGCATCCTGGAAATCAGCAAACATTACCGCTTTACACAAAAAGGTGCAAAAACAGATCCTTGCAACTACAGACCAATCAGCCTGCTCCCAATTATCAGCAAAGTCATGGAATCCATCATTGCTTTGGATATCAAATCCTTCCTCTTCTCCAATGGCTTGATCTCCATTCATCAATTTGGATTCAGACCAGGTCATTCTACTCTGGACATGCTGCTTCTGCTGTCTCAACAATGGATGGAGGTCCTCAATACCAAATAGGAAATCAGAGCCATCTCCCTTGACATATCACGTGCCTTCGATACGGTCAGGCACCCAGCCCTACTCACCAAACTCTCCTCCGATGGTATCCATGGAAATCTCCATGCATGGCTTGCGGACTTCCTCTCTGGTCGTAGACAACGTGTGGCCCTGAATGGATTTCTCTCATCTCCCCCTTCCTGTTCAGGCTGGAGTTCCCCAAGGCAGTGTTCTGGGCCCTGTGCCTTTTCTGGTCTTTATCAATGATCTCTCCGACTCTCTGGAAAATCCTCTCTATCTCTACTTTGCTGATGACTCCACTCTCTGCCGCTCCATTCCTCTTCCCTCAGATCGGCAGTCTGCAGCCTCCTCACTCTCTGAAGACCTGGACAAAATCACAGACTGGTCAAACAAGTGGAACATGTCTTTCAATCCTGACAAATCTCACACTCTTACTATGTCTATCCGAAAAGATCGACTGGACAACCCTCCCATCTCGTTTCTCAACAATCCTCTCCAAGAAGTTCTGTTGCTCAAGCTTTTGGGTCTCACTATCTGCCATGATCTTTCTTGGGAAAACCACATTTCCAAGCTGGCCTCCAAAGCCAGTCGCCGACTGGGCATCCTCCGTCGTGCGACGTCCTTCCTCGGCACACCTGAGCTCCTCACCACATACAAGGCTTTCATCCACAGCTCAATGGAATACTGTTCTCCCCTATGGGCCGGTGCTCCTGCCTCACACCTAGCTCGGCTTAACGCTGTTGAAACCAAAGCTTTCAGAATCATTGGAATCTCCCGTGATGAAGCTATCTCCGAGGGCCTTTCACTCACTCACCGCTGACAGGTAGGTGGTCTTTCTGTCTTCTACCGACTCCTCTCCGGCCTTGCTCCTCCAGCTCTCTCTGTGCTTTGTCCCACAAATATTCCTGCAGGTCGCACAAGATCTGCCAGCAACCCTCTGATGGTTAAACTGCCGAAATCTCGGCTCTCTGCTCACCTTCACTCTTTCATTGCTCTTTTCTCCCGCCTCTGGAACAAACTCCCACACTCCCTTAAATCCCACTCCTCCCTCCAGGTCTTTAAAACAGCTGTTCACCACCATCTCTTATCTTTCCCCATCCAAAACCTTGATCTTTTCTACCCCCACTAATTCACCCCAGATCCACCTTGTTTGAAATTCCAACTTCTTTCCTGGAAGTCCTGGCAGTGTCCATATGTTTTATACCTCTCCCACCCCCCCCCCTCCTTCTCATGCCCCCACCCCAAAGCCCTCTCCCTCCCACAGATCTCTCGATGTCCCTGCTCTCAGATGTTGTGTTTGTGTTCCTCCCCCTCTCGCCCCATCTTGTCTACCCCTCCCCATGTTATATGTTTTATGTGTCGGTTTGTCTTTCTGTGTGATTAATGTTCGCTCTTTCACGAGCCTCGATCTTGTATAAAAAAAAAAAGAAAAGAAAAAGATTATGGACTTCTTTTCATCCATCACTGCGACAGACCATACTATAACAACATATGAGGCACAGTACCCACAAGGTAGGCCTACAGCACTACCAGCACCTGAGGACTAACCAGAGGTATGAGTACGACGTAATGAAGCAACCACGTGTGTGCACAAACTTTTTTTTTTTTTTTGTCCAAGCAAGCCCGTTGGTCCAATGGACCAATTTTTCATCGGCCTTCACGGCCTTGTAGGATACCTGCCTGCTGCAGTATAGTGCTTGAGTTGGAATAAATGCTTTGTAAAATGTTATCATTGTTTTTGTTATTTATTTTGTAATGAGAATGCCATGCCATGGAAGGACCTATTAAGCTTCTCTAGACACCTCAACATGGCGTGCGTTTAGAAACATGGGAATTATTCTGGATTCTTTGTAGTTAATTAGCCGAATTAACTGAGATCATAACAATCATTTCAGTAGAACTACACAAAAAACATGGCACACACACACACACACACACACACACACACACACACACACACACACACACACACACACACACACACACACACTTCATCAATTTATAGCAGAAGGAACAGCCAGGCAAGTCGTTTCACCAGTTCCTCTATCTGACCATTAGTCATCGCGAATCTGCTGAACTGTTGGACCAGGGAAGAACGCAAGGAGCTGCAGAAACTTCCAAGAACGCACAAAATTCCATTTCTGACGATCAATTTCTTTTAATTTCCTGGGGGAAGACCCCTAGGCCCCGCATTACCCTCTGCCCCCTTCGCTGCACCCCTCCATGTTGAAATCCCTGGATCTGCCCCTGTATGTGCTGGAAAATAATTTTCTTTGTGGCAGTCCAGAGGGGGGGGAGAGGTGAGGTGGGAATGGATAAGGTGGGAGCCTGGAGAGAAGGGGAGTGGGAGGAGACAAGGGAGAGGGTGGGAGGAATTTCCCAGCAACGCTGGGTACCTTTGCTAGTAGAAAATAAAAAGCAACAGTACAGATCTTGATGGACAGCACATCGTCAATACATCAAGCTGCAAGAACAATCATTGGGCCCAAAGTCCTGCCGTGAGTAACAGATTGGCGCAATTTATTGGGTCTTTTTGTGTTTACTCAACTCTGCAGGTGGTTGGCTGAAACAAACACACACACACACTTTCTTTCTTTCTCTTTCTTTCTCTTTCTTTCTTTCTTTCTTTCTCTTCTCTCTCTCTCTCTCTCTCTCTCTCTCTCTCTCTCTCTCTCTCTCTCTCTCTCGCGCGCCCTCTGCTGGCTGTCGGTGTGTTTGGGCGCGGCAAGATGGTGGCTGTGCATGTGTGGTGAGGTACGAGCTGCTCTGCTGTTCTACCCTTTTGTCCCTTTCCACGTCGTATCTCACCTTTTCCTTCCCCCTGTTCGTTTATCTTTACATCCTTACTCTGCATTTGTGCCCCAACCCCTCCCCTTTGATCAGACCCAACACTTCGGGGCTTCGGCCTCCCCCATCCCCCTCTGCCTCCCTCTTCCCTCCTCGATTCCCTTTTCTTATCTCGTTTGTATTTATATTCACTCCGTGTCCTTTGTTTCCTTTTCCCTTTTCTGAGAGAGAGAAAGAGAGCCCGCAGCTGTTTGTGGATAACTTTTGCATTAATCGGCGGCCCATCCCGTCCTCCGGCTGATCGCTTTTTTCTCCACCAGCTGTGTTTGTTTTCGCCTTTGAAAATCTGTCTCGGCTCGTAATTAATTAATCACTGTTCGAGAGCGATATTCACTCCCGTCCTCGTCCCCTCGTCCCCCGTCCCTCGTCCCCCGTCCCCCGTCCCCCGTCCCCCGTCCCTCGTCCCCCGTCCCCCGTCCCTCGTCCCCCGTCCCCCGTCCCCCGTCCCCCGTCCCTCGTCCCTCGTCCCCCGTCCCTCGTCCCCCGTCCCTCGTCCCCCGTCCCTCGTCCCCCGTCCCACCCCCACCCTCGTCCCTTGTCCCACCCCCCCCCCTCGTCCCCTGTCCCACCCCCCCCCCCTCGTCCCCTGTAAATTATGACTTCGTTTTCACGTTACGCGGCATATGAAGCGTTAACTCGTAGACATGGCGTTGTTTGTGTCCCACCGAACGAGGTCAGCGTCGAAGACCTCGTTATTGCTGTGGGCAACATAATCGGTATTGATAAAGTTCGCGCGGCCTCACGAATGAACAAACGTGTCGTTTTTTTCGTATCCGAGGCTGAACTGGTTCACGAGATTGTATGTACAGGATTATCGACAGATGACGGACATTTCGTACTCGTGTCCCCTCTCGACACTCCAGCCGTTAAGGTCATCATCTCGAACTGTCCTCCATTCCTGAAGAACGAGAGACTGGTCTCCGAACTATCTCGTTATGGTACTGTGGTTTCGCATGTCACGATGTTACCTTTACGTTGCCAGGACGACCGGGCTAAACATGTGATGTCTTTCAGGAGACAAGCTTATCTTGTACTTCCTCCTTCTAACGTCGAAAGAACGCTGAACATTGTTTTGAAATTCAAAATTGATAATCATGATTACCAATTATACGTAACCACTGACACCTTGAAATGTTTTGAATGTGGTAAATTCGGACACCTGAAACGCTCTTGCCCAAAAACGGCTTCGTCGAACGATGGGACAAACCACGTAAACAACAAGGATTCTTCTTCTTCATCTTTTGCTTCGGCTGTGAAGGGAACATCTTCCATGTCCGGCAATAACGCTCAGCCTTCCCATCCCGATGATCCAAACAGCACAACGAACGTCGGGGATGGTTTCACCATTGTTCCGTCAAGAAAGAGAAAGACCCTTCCCGACGGTCATTTAACTCAGAAAAAGGCAGCATTTAACAATAAGCAACCTGTCGGTAACACCCCCCCAGTCGTGACCGATGCCACTCTACAAGGCTCACCTGGGACAAACCCTGTACCTACAGCCAACAAGTTCGGCCCCCTTTCATGTGAGGACATAGACGTTCCACATGCAGGGACTGGTTTACCTGTTAACAAATCAAATGGAATCGTCTCACCTGTTACGGACTCGGCTATTGGAAAGTCCTCTGATGATTTTGCTGAGACCACTGGTGATGAACCTGCTGAGACCACTGGTGATGAACCTGTCGAGACCATGGATGATGAACCTGCTGAGACCATTGGTGATGAACCTGCCGAGACCACTGGTGATGAACCTGCCGAGACCACTGGTGATGAACCTGCTGAGACCATTGGTGATGAACCTGCCGAGGCCACTGGTGATGAACTTGCTGTCACTTTGGAAAATGTTAATCCTGAGCATGATGATGCTGAATTCCCGCCAGCAGAAAATAGCGAAACTGTCCCAGTTACTGCTCTCGCTTCATCACCGGGTGAAGCTGGAATCGCAGGAATCAATATCTTGCAAGAGACTCCTATTCTGCTAGATACCGCCACACCATCGGAGGTTGTTGCAGTCGGGGGAAGCAACATCGCTGCATCTGCTGATGCTGTTTCTGTTTCACAAAATCCACAGATTATTGCTGTTATTCCTCAAAGCAATGTTCCCACGGTGGGAGAGCACACAGATGTTACAACTAGTGCAGGTCCGTGTGCCAATATTGATGACAGCAGCGACATGCAGGATTATACAAGCTTGGGTGATTCGGAAATTAAAACTGACTCCGACGAATCTGACCTGGAGGAAGCAAACAGCCAGGTGGAAGCAATGGAGAAACCTACCAGTCTAGGTCCTACTTCCCCTGAGCAAATACGACTTTTCTTGCAAAATACGTACAGGAAACGCAGTATAAACCTAACAGAATACTTTCCCGATTTACCGTCCTTCCTTGAGTGTGCTCAGGCTATTATACGCAGGCCTGACTTATTCAACTTTCCTCAGACACATTGTCACCGTTTAAGAAAATTGATCGCCAAGACGAAAAAGACTCTAAGTTAATTCATGGTGAGTTTCAAGATTGGAACAGTAAATGTCAATGGTGGTGGAAGTTCACTCCGCCAGATCCAGATCAAGCAGCTGATAAACGCAAACGGTCTCGACATAGCTTTGTTGCAGGAGACCCACGCTGTCAGATCTGTTCAGGCCCAGTGGCGGCTCATTATGGATAAGGAGTGTTTCTTTAGTAACAGCTCCTCGTCTAAGGCAGGAATCATGTTTGTCTTAGGGAAACATTTCCAACCATCCTCGCTTCAATTTGCGAATATCATTGATGGCCATCTTGCCTCTGTGACCTTCTATCTCAATCAGGTCAAGTTTACAATCCTTAATGTGTATGCTCCAAGCAAAAATGGTGAGCGGATCTCCTTCTTTGCTGAACTGAGAAAGTTCCTCCAAACACTGGATCTGCAGACTTGTCTAATTATTGGTGGCGATTTTAACTGTACTGTTAATGCCTCATGCGACCGAAACGGGCCGGAACCTTAACCATGTACCGCAAAACTCTTTGCAAATATCATCGCAAAATATAATCTCCATGATGTCTGGCGCTTGCAACACCCTTCCGAACAATCCTACACATGGTGTCGTTGTTCCAACAACCACATCTCACTTGCAAGGCTTGATCGCATTTATGTAAATTCTCACCTGTTACATGGAGTTTGCAAATCTGACATCGTGCCTTCCGGTTTCTCCGATCACTTCCTAGCTCGAGCATTCGTTCAACTCTCGAAGCCGTGTCCAGGGAGTTCTCACTGGAAGTTCAACAATAGTTTAATAGAAGACTTCAACTTTATTCAGGCTTTTGAATCTTTCTGGACAGATCTCTTGGAACGGAAGCTAAGCTGTTCTGTTAACCCACTGGTGTGGTGGGATCTAGTAAAAACCCAAATCAAAGGCTTCTGCCAACAATACCAGAGCTTCTCAAAAAGGGCTGATTATGAAGCAAGGAAATTATTGCAATCAGAGATTTTACATCTTCAGAGGGTCACAGGACAAAATAATAATGTGCAAAGAGCCTTAACCGAAAAACAGTCTTTATTGAAAGAAATAACTGAGAGGAATGCACGTGGTGCCCTAGTTCGGATGAGGGTGCAGCACCTTAACGAGACAGACATACCAACTAAGTATTTTTTTTCCTTAGAGAAACGCCTCCCGAACAAACAGCTCTCTCAACTGCGTTTGGCAGACTCATCCATCACTTTCAACCAATCAGTTATTAAACTTTTCACAAAGGAATATTTCTCGAAAATATACTCGATGGAGCAAATAAATCCCGTCAGTGTCGCCTCTATCTCCGTAGGGCTGCCAGTGTTGTGTGAGGGTGGACGTTCCTACCTGGAGGGGCCCATTACCTTGGACGAACTTGGCGCCGCTCTGCACAGCCTTGCTGTTGGGAAAGCGCCTGGATTGGACGGACTCACAACTGAATTTTATAAGAAATTCTGGCATCTACTGGGTCCCGAACTCCTCAACACCTTGAACGCAAGCTGCCAGCTTGGAGAGCTCCCTCAGAGTTGCCGACGGGCTATTCTCACCCTCATTCCAAAGAAAGGAGACTTGCTCTATATTAAAAACTGGCGCCCAATCTCTTTGCTATGCACAGACTATAAAGTATTCTCAAAAGCCCTGGCATTGCGACTTACTCCTCATCTCTCCTCATTGTTGAAAGAAGACCAATGTTATTGTGTACCCAAGCGCTCCATCTATGACAACATCTCCCTCGTAAGAGACATGATTGAACTGTGCAAAGAAAACCCCACAGATTTGGGACTCCTTCTCCTTGATCAGGAGAAGGCCTTTGACCGCGTCGATCATCGGTACCTCTTCAAAGTGCTTGAACGGTTTGGACTTGGTCCGACCTTCATTTCTTACATTAAGATACTGTATAACAATATCTCTAGTGTGCTTAAGATAAACAATGGACTTGTTACACCCTTGCCTGTCAACAGGGGAATTCGACAAGGTTGCCCCCTCTCTGGCTTGCTCTATGCTCTCTCCATCGAACCCTTACTGGGTTATTTGCGTGCTAGACTAACCGGGGTTGGGTTTTCTCATCTTGAACGGCCCATTAAGGTGCTGGCATATGCTGATGATGTGTGTGTTTTTGTGCGGAACCTCAATGACATTAACGTTGTCCGTTATTGTCTATCCGTGTTTGAAAAGGCTTCTTCAGCCAAAGTGAATTGGGAGAAAACGAGCGCCATTTGGCTTGGTCCGTCATGTCACTCGGCACCCAAACTTCCTGCTCCTCTTGCATGGGCCACTGATGGCGTGAAATACCTTGGAGTGTTCTTGGGTAATGACGCCACAGTAGCAAAGAATTGGGCTGGTCTGTTGGATCTTGTTGAAGGGAAACTGCAAAAATGGAGAAATCTGATAACACAACTGTCTTATCGTGGAAGGGTCTTGGTGATCAACAGTTTGGTGGCCTCTACCCTATGGCACAGGTTCTTTGTGCTGCACCCTCCGGTAGTGTTGCTTCAACAGCTCCAGAAGTGCTTTGTGTCTTTCTTCTGGGATGGAAAGCACTGGTTGCGACCCGAGGTCCTCAGCTTGCCACTGACCGATGGAGGCCAAGGCCTGGTTGACATAAAGAGCCGGTTAATGGCCTTTCGACTTTCGGTTGCTCTACGCATGCTGTACATGCACCCCTCTCCACCTTGGGTCGACGTCGCTCGTCGCCTTTTGCAGCAGGCGGGGAGACTAGGCTATGACCACGCTATATTCTTGATGGATCTCTCGCATCTTGATATGTCTCCCCTCTCCGGGTTTTATCAAAGTGTACTAAACGCATGGCGAACTCTAACGACAACAAGAGCTACGCATTCGTACACAAAGCAAATGTTCTTGATGGAACCTTTGTTTTACAATTCAATTTTCCATGATATGCCTGCTGATAGGTGTCTCGTTCAATGCTTTGTCGCGAAGAACATAAAATCGGTCGCCGATCTTTTAAGCCCAAGTGGCAGTTGGATTGGAGCTGATGCATTGGCAAGCCTGGTTGGCGTGCGATCCTCCAGAGTTGTGGCACGTATGCTACGCTGTGTGCTTCATACCTATGTACAGCTTGCACCTAACTGGGAGCAAGTCCAAGCAGACAACGAACAAGGTGCCTCTCCTGCTACCTTTCCTGAACTTATTTGCAAGTTTTCTCTTGCCAACTCTCCTCCGTGTACCCCCTTTAGCATAGGATTCAATGGGTTTCCTAAACAAAAAGACCTCTATTTGGGTTGCGTAAGTTTCCTTTTGCAAGGGCAAATGACACAGCGGAGGGTTCGATGGAGAGACCTCTTACCTTGTTCCCCCCCATATTTTCCTAATTGGAAAGGATTCTATCATCCTCCTGTGCCGCCACGACATGGTGACCTCCAATGGAGACTTGCACACTGGATCCTCCCCTCTAACCACTTGCTGCACCGCTTCTCAAGTCTCCTAGCAGATGAATGTCCCTTTTGTAAAAGGCCTGAAAACCTCTTTCATATTTATGTTGAATGTCAACGGTTGGCTCCTTTATTTATCTTTCTTAAGAATTGTTTTGGCAGGATTGGCTTGGTTTTCAACACTTGTGTTTTCATTTATGGCTTAGACATCTCACACAAGAATATGAATGATGTGTTAGGTAATTTCCTGCTTGCACAGGCAAAAATGGCAGTGTATAAATCGAGAAAAAGAAAAGTTGATGATCTCGGAGCTAATGAGGAAAATGCCTTATTCTTGTTTAAAAATCTTGTGACGAGCCGTGTAAAGTTAGACTTTGCCTTTTTCTCCATAACAGGAAGGCTGCCACAGTTTGAAACCAAATGGTGCGTGAAAGAAGTCATTTGTAAAATCCTGGAGAAACGTTTATTGTTTTGTGAAATGTTTTGTGCATAATTTTACTGTATTTTACTGTATTAATATTTTTTGTTTGTTTCTCTGCTTGAAATGACAATGTGACCCCTATTTGGGGGTTTTCTTTTTCTATTTTTTATAATAAAAAGATACAAAAGTCTCTCTCTCTCTCTCTCTCTCTCTCTCTCTCTCTCTCTCTCTCTCTCTCTCTCTCTCTCTCTCTCTCGCGCCCCCTGCTGGCCTTTCGTGTGTTGGGCGTGGCAAGATGGCGTGCACTGGTGTTCGTGTGCTGTAGCTCCGTGCTTGTGTTGTGTTGTCCCACCCCCCCCCCCCATTCCTTCCTTTCCCATCGCGCCTTTGTCGTGTCCCTCTTTACCACCTGTGCCCCTTTCCCTCCCTTGAGACAGAGAGAGTGAGAGAAGAGCCCAAAGGTGAGAGCAGACCCGTTCGGTTCAGTCTACCTGCTCCGTCGGTGCTGTTTACCTTACTCGCGTCGTGTGAACTTTATTATTCATTATTTCATTTCGACTTTATTTATTTTGTGTCCTTTCCGCCTGGTCAAGGTGGAAAGGTGAGACATCGCCGTTATGGCGAGTGTTCGTGCACGGCAGGAAGGGTTTGAAGCCCTAACAAGGAAGCATGCTTTCGTGTGTGTCCCTCCCGAAGGTGTTCCTACCGAGGACATTATCCTAGCTGTAGGGAATGTTATCGGCGATGAAAATGTCCGCGCCGCGTCGCGGATGAACCAAAAGTTTGTTGTTTTCGTGTCGGATGAGAAGTTCGTGCATGATGTTGTTAGTACCGGTCTGTCATTGAAAGGTGGGCAGTTCGTCATGGTTTCCCCGATGGACACACCGGCGATTAAAGTTATTATTTCAAATGTCGCTCCGTTTATCACAGATGATAAATTAATGGCTGTTCTGACCCGGTATGGAACTGTTGTTTCCCGAATCTCGATGATTCCCCTGGGATGTCGGGATGAACGAATGAAACATGTTATGAGTTTCCGGAGACAAGTATTCATGGTGCTTCCTGATCGCGGCGACGATACAGGACTAAACATCTCGTTTAAAATTTCGGTAAATGATCGTCAATATCAAATGTACGCTTCGTCAGGCACCTTAACGTGCTTCCTTTGTGGAGCCTTCGGACACGTTAAAAGGTTTTGTCCCAAAGCATCTTGTACGAAGTGCGGCAAATTGGGACACACCAATGTGGGCTGTAAAAAAGAAAACGCCCCGACCGTGCTTCCTCATGCCTCGACCGTGCTTCCTCACGCCTCGACCGTACTTCCTCACGCCTCGACCGTGCTTCCCCACGCCTCGACCGTGCTTCCTCACGCCTCGACCGTGCTCCCCGACGCTCAAACCGTGCTCCCCGACGCTCAAACCGTGCTTCCTGGCGCTCAAACCGTGCTACCTGAAGCCCCGACCGTGCTTCCCGACGCCCCGACTGTGCTTCCTGATGTCCCAACTGTGCTTCCCGAGGTCCCGACTACGCTTCCCGAAGCCCCAACCGTGCTACCCGAAGCCCCAACCGTGCTTCCCGAAGCCCCGACTGTGCTTCCCGACGCCACGACTGTGCTTCCCGACGCCCCGACCGTGCTTCCCGACGCCCCGGTGCTACCCAAACCCAGTGAGATGGCACTTGGTGATGCTAGTACTGCTGACGAACCCATGAATGAAGAACTTGTCATACTGACCAAAAAACGGAAAGCACCACTAACAAATAGCCCCGATGGTGCGATAAAGAAGGCTGTCTTGGGCAGAGACACTGTCTCTGCAAAAGAGGGCAAAACGTTTACAGCAAACGAAAATATCGAACGCCAAAGTGGTAAAGAAGATGTTACTGATTTCCCAAGCTCTGAGAATAAAGCCGACATTGATTCGAACAATGCGGCCATTTTTGAGCCTGAACGCGAAGCCCCACCGGTCCCCCCTCCAGTAGCTGAGCGGACTGGTGACCAAACAAATTGCTCTGTCTCACAAACAGAAATCGTAACCCCGGCTACGCAGAGATCTGCAGCCATTTGCCAAAGCACACATAAAGAAAGTAAGCACCAGTCTGCTCGTGAGTGTGCACCAGAGTACCCAACGAAATCTCAGGAGATGCCTCCAGAGGAGCTCGTGAGAGCTGCAAGTAAGGCCCAAGATCCAGGTGGGACATTATCAGACCTGTCAGAGTCTGAGGACGAGGTGGAAGTGACTGAGCTGTCACAGTCATCAGCATCTCAGTCACAGATACCCCCCCAACACATCGTGTCGTTTCTAGCCGAAACGTACAGACAGCGTAACATAGTCATTAAAGACCATTTTGACGATTTGGCTGCATTCATCCACACTGCAAAATCCATAATTAAAACGCCTGAACAATTCGACCTGAATAAGTCACAATACCACAGGTTAAGAAAATTCATCACACGTGCAGGTGTAGAGTGTTCCCAGCCACAGGCTGATTTCATCAATACAGGATGAAAACTATAAAACTCGCAACCTTAAATATTAACGGTGGTGGTGCTAGACACCTCCGCCAGGTCCAAGTAAAAAACATATTTCAACCGAAAAAGGTGGATGTGATCTTACTTCAAGAAACTCACATCACACCAAATGTGGAACATAACTGGCATCAACTTTTTAAGAGCCAATGCTATTTCAGCAATTTATCAGCTTCATCTGCTGGAATCGGCTTCTTGCTGAAGCCAGGCCTCGTGTGTGAGTCATGCCATTTTCAGGAGGTAATAAATGGTCGGCTTAGCTCTCTCAAACTAGTAAGCCATAACTTCCATTACACTATTTTTAATGTGTATGCGCCAAGTGATAGCGTAGAGCGTAAGTCCTTCTTCACCGCAATGATAAATCACTTAAGATCAGTTGATTTTGATCATTGTGTGTGTGTCGGAGGTGATTTCAATTGCACCTTCGACCCATCGGTTGACAGAAATTCTGCCGAACCCCATCCTGAGTCCCATGTACACTTATCCAATTTTTTTAGCACAATGGGCCTCGTTGATGTTTGGCGGTTGCACCACCCAAGCACATCCCAGTACACCTGGTGTCGATGCGCCAATAGTCGAGTATCCTTGGCAAGGCTTGACAGATGGTACATCAACGTACCCTTTAAAAATACTGCGGTTTCTTCAAATATTTTTCCTTCCGTGTTTTCAGACCATCATATGGTAACCCTAAACCTTTCCTTTCCTCAACCCGCAAGTAGGAGCGCTTATTGGAAGTTTAATGTTAGACTTCTAGAAGATGGTATGTTTAAGGAAGCCTTTCGTGTTTTCTGGGCAAGTCTAGTAGCAAAGAAATCTTCCTTTTCTTCATCCAGCATATGGTGGGATAACATGAAATCTCAAATTCGGGTTTTTTGTCAATGTTTCCAATCACACAGCACAAACGACAAGCACATTACAATGGCCCGGTTGGAATTGGATATTCTACATTTGGAGAATAAATTGGCTCATGAAAACAATGACGCCAATTACCGGTTATTGCTTGTAAAGAAAGCTCTTTTAAGGGAGTTAGTTCAAGAGAAAGCAGCCGGAACATTAATTAGACTTAGAATACAGAATGTAAAGTTATCAGACACCCCAAACAAGTCTTTCTTTCATTTAGAATCCTTAAGCAAGCCATCACGGCTAATCTCTTCTGTTTTGGACTCAAGAGGCAACGTTGTTGTCAACGAAGATGATGTTAGAATAAACATTATTGAATTCTTTACAAAACTTTTTGAGGAGCAGACTGTTTGTAATGATACAATGATGGATTTAACCTCTCACCTCCCCTCCCTAACTGAGGCTCAACGGTTGGAGCTTGACCTACCAATCACCCTCCTTGAGCTAACCTGTGCTCTTGCTGCCATGGATTCAGGGAAAGCTCCGGGTATTGACGGTCTACCTCCCGAATTCTTTCTGACATTTTGGGACCTTTTAGGCCCTGAGTTGCTGAATGTTTTGGACACTTCTATACAGACTGGTATAATGCCGCTGAGTCTAAGAAGAGCCGTAGTGTGCTTGCTCCCGAAAACTGAAGATCCCCGACTTTTGGTGAACTGGCGACCGATCTCCCTGCTGTGCACGGACTACAAGCTTTTTTCAAAAGTACTAGCTAATCGACTAAAAAAGGTTATTGGTGATCTAGTACTGCCAGAACAGAGTTACTGTGTTCCTGGAAGATCCATCCATGATAATATTTCTTTAATCAGAGATCTCATTGATGGTAACCGTGTTAAAGAAGACTTTGGAATGATGTCGCTTGATCTTGAAAAGGCATTTGACAGTATCGACCATAAGTTTATGCATCATGTGTTACAGGCATGCGGCCTCGGAGCAAACTTTCGTTCCTACATTTCCTTGCTATACACGGATGTATTTAGTTTAATTAAGATTAATAATGTGCTGGCTCCCCCCATCAAGGTTCGGAGAGGGGTCCGGCAAGGGTGCCCAGTCTCTGGTTTATTGTTTGCTCTTTCTTTAGAGCCTCTTCTCAATCTACTGAGAAAGAAGATTTCTGGAATAGCACTCACTCCCATGAGTGCACCGCTAACCCTATGTGCTTATGCGGATGACGTCTGCATCTTTGTAAAAGATAAGGATGATATCGATATCGTTGTTGAGTGCCTGTCAAAGTTTCACGCTGCCTCCTCTTTAAAAATCAATTGGAACAAGAGCAAGACGTTATGGATACCCTCCCTTTATCGCAACCTTCTTCAGCCTGTACCACAGCCGCCCCCATCCCTCCCCGCAGGGTTGCTGTGGGGAAGTGAGGGAATTAAGTACTTGGGCATATTCCTTGGTTCCCCACAGTATGCTCAAAGAAATTGGGACGGGGTAATTGAGCAAGTGGGAGAAAGATTGAACCGATGGAAAAGGGTTTTACCTCATTTGTCCTTCAAGGGCCGTGTGCTAGTGATCAACAACTTAGTTGCCACAATGTTGTGGCATAGGTTCATCTGCCTGCAACCGCCGGAGGCCCTACTCAAAGCACTCCAGGGCAAACTGGTGGACTTCTTCTGGGGAGGCTACCACTGGCTACGACCCGATGTGATATGTCGCCCCTCGGCTGAGGGTGGCCACAACCTCGTCGACATCAAAGCCCGCCTAATGGCCTTCCGGCTGCGGTCCATTCAACGTCTCCTCTACATGGAACATCTGCCAGGCCGGCTCCCTGCACGCCTTGTACTGCAGCGAGCGGGTAGGCTCGGGTACGGGTTTGAACTCTTTCAAATGAACCTCCAGCATGTCGACATATCGGTTCTCCCTGCTTTTTACCAAAGCCTCTTAAATGCCTGGCAGAGCCTTTCTGTGAGTCGTCAGGCGGACACATATGTAACGAAAATGCTGGCACACGAGCCTTTGTTCTATAACCCTCTCTTTCCCGACATTCCAAAGAGTCGAGATTTTTGCCAACACTTTATAGCAGCTGGTATTGTGAAGGTGCGGCATCTCCGACATGACTCAGGGTATGGTTGGAAATCCGTAAGTGAAATCGCCGACCTGACAGGGATTTGGTCCCATAGGATGATTGCAAAAATTTTGAGGAAAATGATTCAGTTGGGACGGCAACTTGGCCTAACTTGGACTCGAGGTACAGAAGAAGATCTAAATGAGCCGATAGTGCCTAAATTAATTGTTGAACCCATTCAAAACGATTTGCCCCCTGTTAGCGATGGGTCAAAGCTTTTCCAGACAATGGACAGCAAGGGCATCTACAAGATGTGCCTCAAGCTGTTAAATGGGAACCCTTCGTTAAATGGAGTTACCCGATGGAAAGGATTGTTACCCGGAGGACCCCCCTCCGAACCTATCTGGGAAGCCATGTACAGTGAGCCCACATCCAAAAGAACAGGTGATCTCCAGTGGCGTTTGGCCCACTGGATTGTTCCCTCTAACACGTTTATTAGACATTTTTCTCCTGTATCTGTTTGTTGTCCCTTCTGTACAGTCAATGAGGACTTGTTTCACGCATTCATAGACTGTATCCGATTATTTCCTTTGTTTCATTGGTTGAATTACATTGCACATGAAATGCATGTTACTTTTTCTTTGAGAAGTTTCGTCTTTGGTTTTGCCCCTAAACAGAATCCTGCATCTAAACTGTTTAGTTTCCTAATAGCAACTGCGAAGCTTGCTGTTTATTTAACAAGAAAAGACAAACTATCTGGCAAACCGATAGAGCACTGCAATATCATGTCGTGTTTGAATGCATTAATCTCAGCAAGATTGAAACTGGAATTTACCCTGTCCAACGAGTCCGGAAATTTTCATAACTTTGTTGATACTTGGTGTGTTGGTGGGTTTTGTGAGGTTAAAGAAAATGAATTTAGAATACTGTTGTGAAATACTGATTGTTTTTATTTGATGATCATTGGGTGCTTCTTCTTTCTCTTTTTTTCTTTTTGTTGGCATTATTGATTTTATTGCAAAACGTGTATATTGTTACTTTTATATTTTTGTAATAAAAGGACTAAAAAGTCAAAGTCTCTCTCTCTCTCTCTCTCTCTCTCTCTCTCTCTCTCTCTCTCTCCTTTCACTTCGTAGGCTGCTGTACACCGACGTCTCGTGGAAAGCGTCGGCTCACTGCCTGCTTCAGCAAGCAGGGAAACTCAACTACGACCAAGAACTGTTCCTTATAGACACCACGAAAGTTGATGTAACACCAGTTCCTCTATTCTATAGGAGTATGCTGAAGGCATGGCAAGCGGTTCCTGTTCGCCGTGACAACAGGAACTATTCTCTTGAGCTGTTTTTAAACGAGCCCATCTTTCTAAACCCCATATTTGAAGGGGTCTGCAGTAACCGTGCTTTTATGCAAAAGTTTATCGACGTTGGATGCATCAAGGTTAAACATCTCAGAACCCCTTTTCCTTACAAATGGAAGCCAGCTGCTGACGTTGCTGTAGCCACCGGAGTTCGATCCATTCGAGTCATAGGAAGGATCTTTTCTGTGATCCTGCGTTTTTTCAAGGGAACCGGGCTAAAATGGGCCCCACAGGCGGAAGCTAGCCCTTCTTTATCCGAATTTCTCTTTCCTAGACTTCTACTTCATTTTCAGGGCTTCACCTCTTTTCATTTGATGGAGAAATCTTGTGTTTATGCTTTGTGTGTTTTAACCCTTGTTCACGATAGACCCGCAGAACCGCAAGCGCACTGGGGGAGAATGTTCCGGACCACTCCTTCCACCACCATCAATTGGCTTACTATGTACAAGGCCCCCATCGCCAAGCGCTCCGGAGACTTACAATGGCGGCTGGCGCACTACATTTTACCATCAAATGTTTTATCGCATCGCATATGTTCCGATAACACGGAATTATGTCCGTTTTGCGGTGCGACGGAAACCATTTCTCACATTTTTGTCGATTGCCCTAGGTTGGCACCCCTTTTTACAGTTTTATCGCGTGTGGTCCGGGGGCTTGGCCTAATTTTTACGCATTGTGTTTTTATCTTCGGTTTCACCACTTCCCGCCTGTGTAAAGATGAGTGCCTTTTAGCCAACTATTTGTCTTCTGAAGCAAAACTTGCCATATACTTGTCGAGAAAACACAGGATGCAAAATGCCTGTAATTCTGCTGATGATGCTGTTCACCTCTTTAAAGCCTTCGTCACATCGCGTGTAAATCTCGAGTTTCAATCGAATGATTGCACAGTGTTCTCACAACGGTGGTGTGTCAAGGCATCGTTATGTCAACTGGCTGATGGTTCTCTTGCAATGAATTTATGATTTATCTTGTCTCCCATTTTAAACTTGAACAGCCATCGCCTTGAATTGTTTTTTTGGGTTTTCACTGTGAACAATGTTTTCCTGGCAACAAACGGGGACAAATGTCGAATGTTCTCTCTCTCTCTCTCTCTCTCCCTCTCTCCTCCCCCTCGCTCTCTCTCTCTCTCTCTCTCTCTCTCTCTCTCTCCCCCTCTCTCTCTCCAAATTTGGGGGGGGGGGGGGGTTACAGCTCGACCCGGGGGTAAATGAGTGAACTGATCACCGCTGTAGCCCCAGAAAGCTTGCAACTCCAAAGCTTCATACAAATGGAGCATCTGTAAGATGGAGAACCTACAAGATGGGGCACCTGCAAGATGGATGACCTGCAAGATGAATAACCTGCAACATTGCGTGCCTGCAAGATGGCGCACCTCCAAGATGGAGCACCTGCCCATTACGATCGGCCTTTTTTCAACACCTCTGGAGTGGCTCACAAGTCCCCAAGTTCATCAAGGAAAACATATCTGAAAAGTGTTATGATGTAATGCGTTCACAAACATTCCTCCAACAGTGAACATGGTGACGTGTTACATGGTGCATTCAGAAAGGAACACGGTTGGGAAGGACACGGATGCTCTGTCGCTCCCGGCTACTGGTTGTGCGAGGTTTGTCTCCTGGTCTGTCCATTTGGATCGCATTGGGATCACCAATAATTAAAAAAAAGAAAAAAAAAAAAAAAAAGGCTCTCTCTCTCTCCCTCTCTCTCTCTCCCCCTCCCTCTCTCCCCCTCTCTCTCTCCCCTTCTCTCTCTCCCCCCCTCTCTTTCCCTTTCTCAATTTTTCACTTTATTTAATCAAACGCTTAATTTGCTCTTGATGTGTTCATAGTTCTTGTGTGAGCATTTCCTTTAAAATTGTTTGTGGTTACTGTTTGTGTCCTCACCTTTGGTTGGTAAAAAATTTTTACTTGCTGATTTCTTTTGAATATCCTTTGTCCTTTTTTGGTGTGTTTATGATCCTTATACAATGTTTCTTTGAACTCGTTGCTTGGTTTGACACTGCTTTGTGGAATGGTTTTATACTTTTATAATAAAAAGATTCAAAAGTCTCTCTCTCTCTCTCTCTCTCTCTCTCTCTCTCTCTCTCTCTCTCTCTCTCTCTCTCTCTCTCTCTTTCTCTTTCTCTCTCTCTCTCTCTCTCTCTCTCTCTCTCTCTCTCTCTCCCTGCTGGTCGTTGGTGAGTCGTGCGTGGGTGTGGCAATCATGGCTGCTGTGTGTGAGGAGCTGTGAGTACTGTGTTGTGTTGTTACCTTTCCCATCCCCCTTTTCACTCCCTCTGTGTCCTTGTACGTGTTTGTGAAGTTTTCCCCGTGTTTTTCCTTCTTTGTTGAGACAAGAGAGAGAAAGAGAGCGTGCATGGTGAGTTTGGTGCGAGTCCTAAAGAACCTTGTGTTTTTCGGGCCTGTGCTCTGCTTGCCGTGTTCTTCATTATCGTCGTTTATCGGCTCCCTTATTCTATTTCTTTTCATTTTACCTTCGCCTGCAGGCTTTGCTTGCGATAGGTTCTATTTTGTTTTGTTTTTTCAAATATTTCCTTAGTTTTGGTTCATTTATCGCTATGGCAAGCGGTCGTTTGCAGAATAGTATTTATGAGTCGCTGACTCGAAAGAATGGAGTCATCGTGAGTCCGCCCGACGGAGTTCGGGTCGAGGACATTGTGTTGGGCTTGGGAGAGCTCGTTGGGATCGAGAACGTTTTAGCGGCTTCGAAGATGAACCAACGAGTTGTGGTTTTTCTTTCAGAGGAGCGCTACGTAGCCCAGGCGGTCGAAACGGGTTTGTCGGTACCGCCGGACATTTTTGTTAATGTGAGTCCGATGGACACGCCGGCAGTGAAAGTGATTTTGTCGAATATTCCACCGTGCGTGAAAAGCGGAGATATTGTGTCCGTTTTAAAACAGTTTGGGACCGTGGTGTCACGAGTCTCCATGATTCCTCTTCGTTTGCGATCCGATTCAACGGTTCGTCACATAATGTCGTTCCGACGGCATTGCTACATCGTGCTAAAGAACAACGCCCAGTCGCTCAATGCGTCGGCAACGCTGGTTGCTGATAAGCGAAACTACATGATGTACATCGCAACGGAGACGATGATGTGTTTCACCTGCGGGGAGCACGGACATTTGAAAGGTGCTTGTCCGACGTCCATGTCCGGTGGCACATCGACACGGACGGAGCCAAACGCTGCCTCAAGTGGCACATCGACACGGACGGAGCCAAACGCTGCCTCATGTGGCACATCCAGGACGCTGGATCAGCCTTCACTTCCGAGGCTTGAAACTGAGGAACCCCCGACGGAAGACGGGGTTTTCATCACTGTGACCTCCAAGAAGAGGCAAAAACGTGGCGGGGTTGGTGAGGACGTGCAATCGAGCCGTCCGAAAAAAATGGCGTCGGCAAAGGAGCTTAACGTTCCTGTTTCAGAAACGGATTCGTCCACGGCTGGTTTTGCTTTGCAAAACAGATTCAGTGTTTTAGGCGAAGAATAAGAAGAAGAAGAAGACGTTTCCGCACCTGATTGTTGCGAGCCGCGCACAACGGCCCCAGAACCGATCGTAAACACCTCCATGACTACTGGCAAGGTGACCTCTAATGAGGTGCCTGATGCACCCCCACTCCCTGTTGAGTGTGAAATGTCGGAAACCATGGAGGTGGAAAATGTAACGACCTCTTCTCCGGTAGAGTGCGAAGCCTCCGTTGCAGAAACCTCAGTTTCTCACCTGGATTTTAAAACCCCCATTACGGAAACACCGGTCCTGCCTCTGAAAAAGGGCGAATTTTCCGCTGTGGAAACACTCACATCAGAGTGTGTTAATGTTAATAGAAACTACTCTGATGATGACTCAGACGGTGCCTCGTCGCTTGCCTCCGGTGCTAGTATTGAAGCCTGGAATGATCCAGGTTTGGCTCAAGGTTCCGAGGGAGGCGCTGAAGTGTCACCCACCAAGATCTTAAAGTTTCTTCAAGACACGTTTCGAAAGAAACAAATCAAAATCAATAATTTTTTCCCAGATTTGTCTGCTTTCATAACTTCCTCCAAACATCTCCTCCTCAAGGCAGAACAGCTTGGTGTGACAGAGTCACAAGTGTTTCGCCTTAGGAAATGTGTGCTCAAAGCCAGGAAGGAGTTGCAGGCACAGTCTGACTTCTTCCCCACTTAATTATTCATCTTTAAATTTACAAGATGACCTTTTCTATTGTAACCTTAAATATTAATGGGGGGTGCTCCCCCCTGCGTAAGGCCCAGGTAAAGTCGCTTGTCCAGCATAAACGCTTTGATATTGTTCTTTTGCAAGAGACGAGGTGTAGCCCTTCTTGCGTTAGTGAATGGAACAGAATGATGAAAGGACAGTGGTTCTTTAGCAGCTTGGCCTGCTCTCGTGCTGGAGTTGCTGTCTATTTGCATCATTCTTTCTGTGCACAGGGTGTCGCTTTTAAAGAAATTATTAAAGGGCATTTAGTCTCAGTGAATTTCTTTTTTAATGGTTATAAGCACACGATCATAAATGTATATTCACCGAGTAATAGCACAGAAAGATTAAATTTTTTTACACAGTTGGATTTTACTCTCACGCACCTTGACTTTGATGGTATTGTTTGTCTGAGTGGGGATTTCAACTGCACAATGGACCCCACTCTTGATCGCAATGGAGCAGAGCCCCATCCAGCAAGCTTGGTGCCTCTAAGGGGAGCATTGTCCAAGTTTTCCTTTGTGGATGTGTGGAGGCTCCAGAATCCATCCGCACGTCAATATACATGGTGCCGCTGTGCAAATGGCCGGCTGTCTCTTGCGAGGCTGGACAGAATATATGTCAACAGTGACTCCTTAAATGTTGTGGGCCACGCTGTTGTAGCCCCGAGCGGTTTTTCGGACCACCATATGGCCATTCTTCATGTCCTTTCTCCGGCCCGGAATCGCGGTGCTGCTTACTGGACTTTCAACGTCAGCCTCTTGCAAAATGAAGCGTTTCTTGATGCTTTCCGGGCCTTTTGGGAAGTTATAAAGTTGCGAAAGCCTTCCTTCTCTTGCCTTGGGCAATGGTGGGATAACGCAAAGGCCCAGATTAGGTCATTTTGCCAACAATATAACTCCTTTTGTACGAAGAATGAAACAGCGATGCAAACTCTCATCGCCAAAGAGATCTTGTGTCTGCAATCAAACCTTCCGGCCCAGAGCGCTGAAAGGACTTGTTCTTTAATTGTGAAGAAGAAAGCCCTCCTTGCTAAGCTCTGCGCAAAGCAGGCTCGAGGGGCTCTAATACGATTACGAATGGAGAACCTGCGTTTCATTGATACCTCTTCGAAATTCTTCTTCGGTTTGGAACTGCGAGCGAAGAGAAACCAGCAAATAACTTCACTGTGCACGCAAGGAGGTCGAACGACTCAGGACCAAAACGAGATCAGAAATTTGGCCAAGGAATATTTTTCAGATTTGTATTGTGCTAGGAACACAAAGAAGAATGTGATTCCTTCAATGACTGCTTCTCTGCCAACCCTGTCTGAGTCTGCACGGCAGCAACTGGACGAAGAAGTTACCCTAGGGGAACTCTTTGCCGCTTTGCAAACTTTGCCCACCGGCAAGGCTTCGGGGCTGGATGGAATCCCTGCGGAGCTCTATAAGGCCTTCTGGGACCAACTGGGACCCGAACTGCTCGGCCTCTTAATTGAGGGCCTGCATTCAGGCTTATTACCACTCAGTTGCCGTAGGGCTGTACTTGCCCTTATACCCAAGAAGGGAGACCTACAACAACTTCGGAATTGGCGTCCAATTTCCCTCCTCTGCACTGACTATAAAATTATTTCAAAAACTCTCGCAAACCGCCTCAAGCCTGTCATCGGGGATATTGTACACCCCGATCAATCATATTGTATCCCAAAAAGAACAATACATGATTGTATTTTTATTGTGCGTGACGCGATTGATATTTGTACCGCGGAACAAAGAAATGTTGGTCTAGTGTTTTTAGATCAAGAAAAGGCTTTTGATGCCATCGATCATTTTTATCTCTTTGCTGTTTTACGGGGGTTTGGTTTTGGTGAAACTTTCATCGGTCACGTCAAATTATTGTATAATAATATTTTTAGCCTGCTTAAGGTGAATAATATTTTAAGTCAGCCTTTTTCTGTGACTCGGGGTATTCGCCAAGGGTGCCCTTTGTCCGGCCTTCTTTATTCCCTCTCCGTTGAGCCTCTTCTGAATCGGTTGCGCACACGGCTTCGTGGTTTCTGTCCTCTGCCATTGGCCAACCCGGTAAAGACCGTCGCTTATGCGGATGACCTATGCGCGTTTGTTAATTCGGATGAAGATATTTGTGCCCTGGTCGAGTCCACCAATGAGTTTACCTTGGCTAGCTCCGTAAAGGTCAACTGGCAGAAGTCCAAAGCTCTTTACTTAGGTCCCCAGAATGGTATCCCCCCTCCGACCCTGCCAATGCAGCTTGAGTGGGCACATGATGGGATATGCTACCTCGGGGTCTTTCTCGGCACTCAGGATTTCTTTTCTAAAAACTGGGAATCGCTGATTACCAAGACTGAGCAGCGGCTGCAAAAATGGAGGGGACTATTGAGACAGCTTTCCTATCGGGGTCGTACTCTGGTCATCAATAATCTTGCGGCATCGATGCTGTGGCATAGGTTTATGGCACTACAGGCCCCAGGTTCTATTCTTAAAAAGCTCCAAAGTATTTTTATCAATTTCTTTTGGGATGGGAAGCACTGGCTCCGGCCCGGCGTAATAAGTCTGCCCATTGCCGAAGGTGGACAGGGATTGATAGACGTAACAAGTAAAGTGATGGCTTTTCGCCTCCTTGCATTACGAAGGCTGCTGTATTCCGATGTACCATGGAAAGCCTTTGCTCACTGCTTGCTCAGGCAAGCAGGGAGACTTGGCTTCGGTGACGAAATCTTTCTTCTTGACGCAGCGAGGGTGGACATAACATCGATCCCCTTGTTTTACAGAAGTATGCTGGAAGCATGGCGGACAGTCGCGTTTTGCCACGACACCAGTGCCTATACTCTCCAAATGTTTTTAAATGAACCAATTTTCTTTAATCCCTTTTTTAAAGGGGTCTGTAGTGACCGTTCCTTTGTGCAAAAGTTCATTGATGTCAACTTTACCAGGGTCAAGCACCTTAGGAATCCCTTTACATATAGATGGAAGCCAGCTGCTAATGTTGCCGTGGCAACTGGTGTGAGATCCATCAGAGTTATTGGAAGGATTTTCTCTGTGATTTCACGAGCTTTTAAACTAACCGGGCTAAAGTGGGATCCAGAGATTGAGGCTGCCCTCCCTCTGTCCCAATGTCCTTTTCCTCGTCTTTTAATTTCATTCCGGGGTTTTATCTCCTTTAACTCGATGGAGAAATCCTCGGTGTATAGTCTAAGTGTTAACACTCTCATTCCTGACAGACCTGCAGAGCCACGAGCTCATTGGAAAGCGTTGCTTCAAGCTGGCCATTCCGCAACAATCAAATGGCACGTGATGTATAAGGAGCCAATCGTCAAGCGCTCTGGGGATTTACAATGGCGGCTGGCGCACTACATCTTGCCTTGCAATGTTCTGTCCCATCGCATATGTTCTGAAAATTCAGAATTGTGCCCCTTCTGCGATGCCCCTGAAACCATTTTTCATGCCTTCATTGAGTGTTCGAGACTGTCCTCCCTTTTTAATATTTTATTACGTGTGACTCAGGGGCTCGGTTTGATTTTCACACATTGTGTTTTTATATATGGTTTTAATATTTCTCATTTAAGTAAAAATGAATGTTTTTTAGGGAACTTCTTATGCTCTGAAGCAAAGCTTGCCATTTATCTTTCAAGAAAACGGAAATTGCAGAACATTGATATTTTAGCTGATGACCTTTTAAGGATTTTTAAAGCGTCGGTTACATCTCGTGTCCATTTTGAGTTTGAAACCCATGATTTTGCTGTCTTTGAAAAACGATGGTGTGCCAAACAATCTTTATGTAGCTTGGTCAATGGTGTTTTAGTAATTAATTTATAATCTGGAATCTTTGCTTCTATGTTACCCCATCCACCATGCTCTTCCTCTGCATGTGTTGCATGTATTTTTCTTTGAAGTAAGCCATAACCCTTTTGTTTGGAAATAATTGTCTGGAATCACATTGAATGATACCTTTCAATAAAGAGGAACAAAAATCAAAAAAATCTCTCTCTCTCTCTCTCTCTCTCTCTCTCTCTCTCTCTCTCTCTCTCTCTCTCTCTCTCTCTCTCTCTCTCGCGCCCCCTGCTGGCCGTTTGTGGTGGGTGTGGCGTCATGGCGGCTGTGAGCAACTGCTCTGTGGTGTAGTGAGTTCTTTGTGAGTTTTTCTCCTCTCCTGCCCTCCCCTGCCCCCCTCCCTCTCCTTTTCCATCCGTTGTGCTTCGGCATCGTGTTTCCATCCGTTCTGTACCCTTGTCTTCAAGAGAGAGAGGATTGAGAGCGAGCCCATTTTGGGTGCGGCCTACTGGCTTTGACGACGCTTTGTAAGCCTTTTTTTGCGCTTATAATGCACGTTTATTATTTACTTTAGTTTGATTATTTAGGTTTGACACCTTCTTGTCCGGTTCGGACAAGGGGGGGGGGGGGGGGATTTCGCCGGTATGGCGAATACACGCTCTCGTTGCGAGGCGTTCGAGAAATTGACACGTAAGCATGCATTCGCATGTGTTCCGCCCGAAGGAGCTCCTACTGAGGACATTATCCTTGCCGTGGGATCCATCATAGGAGACGGTAATGTTCGTGCGGCGTCACGAATGAACCAAAAATTTGTTGTCTTCGTGTCAGAAGAAAAACTCGTCCATGACGTCGTTAGTACCGGTCTAACCATAAAAGGGGGCCATTACATTACGGTATCCCCTATGGATACGCCGGCGACCAAGATAACAATATCCAACGTCCCACCATTTGTGCCAGGCGAGAAACTCCTATCCGTTCTGTCTCGTTATGGAAAAATTGTTTCCCGAATCTCAATGATCCCGCTCGGGTGTCGCAGTGATCGTGTTAAACACGTGATGAGCTTTAGGAGGCAGGTGTACATGATCCTCCCGGATCGCGGAGCCGATACAGGTTTAAATATATCCTTTAAAGTATCGTTGGATGATCGAGAATACCACATGTATGCTTCCTCAGCCTCCTTAACTTGCTTTAATTGTGGAGAATTCGGACACGTTAAAAGATTCTGTCCTAGGGCCGCTTGTCCGAAGTGTGGTGAACCGGGACATAACGAAAGGGCTTGCAAAAAGGCCAATCCCTCCACCGCGCCTTCTGACACCCCGACCATGCTCGCTGACACCCGGACCGTATCTCCTGTTACCCCTACCGTACCTTCCGTCACCCGGACCGTATCTCCTGTCACCCCTACCGTACCTTCCGTCACCCGGACCGTACCCTCTGACACCCCGACCGCACCTTCGGACGCCCGGACCGTACCTTCTGACACCCTGATCGTACCTTCTGACACCCCGACCGTACCTTCCGTCACCCGGACCGTACCCTCTGACACCCCGACCGCACCTTCGGACGCCCGGACCGTACCTTCTGACACCCTGACCGTACCTTCTGACACCCCGACCGTACCTTCTGACACCCCGACCGTACCTTCTGACACCCCGACCGTACCTTCTGACACCCCGACTGAGTCGTCTGTCACACCGGTGCCTTTCGATTCCAATGTGACGACACCCACCGATGCGACTGACACAACTAGCATTGCCCCCTTTCCCGAACCCATGAACGAAGAATCCACAGTGTTTTCTAAAAAGCGAAGAGCACCAGCGCCAAGCAGTTTCGCTGGTGCTGCAAAGAAGGCGGTCATGGGCGGCACCATTTCCGGCGCACACGTGTCCGAGTGCCCCTCTGACATTCCCTCACTAACTGAGAACATGGATACCGTTGCCAATGACACCAGTGAGTCTCATTATGTAAATGAGCCAAAAAATAAAATTTGTACCTCTCACCTGGAAGTTTCCGAGTGCGAAACCTCCAGTGAAAGTATTACCATTTCCGAGCTGGGAAATGGTTTTCCGCCTGCCCCCCCTTTAAATACCGAGCAGACTAAAGATTCAATAAACGCTCCCACTGTACAAACGGGGCCAGCAAATCTGAGTTTGCCGGGATCTCAAACCCAAGCTCCGACCCCAGAAACAAATATCCACCAAAGTGTTAACGAGTGCCCTCGGGAACACCTTGAGAAACTTGTGAAGGTGCCCCCAGACAAGACCGCGGGGGCAGCGGGTAATACCCCAGATCCCGACGACATGTTATCTGACGTGTCTGAGTCCGAAGATGACATTGAGGCAACCGCGCTGTCACAAACAATGACAGGTCACTCGCAGGTATCCCCTCAACTCGTTCTTACCTTCCTTAACGAAACGTATCGTCACCGCAACATTGTCATTAAAGACAATTTCCCTGACTTGGCTGCATTCATGTGCACCGCAAAGTCAATAATCAAAGCGCGTGAGGATTTTGACCTGACGAAATCTCAACTCCACAGGTTAAGAAAGTTTGTTACCCGAGCAGGTGCAGAGTGTTCCCAAGCACAGGGCGATTTCATTACCACGGAATGAAAAACATTTCCTTTGCGACCTTAAACATGAATGGTGGGGGTGCAAGCCACCTCCGTCAGGCCCAAGTCAAAAACTTGTTTGACCGTAAAAAGGCAAATGTTCTTTTACTACAAGAGACCCACATCACACCTAACGTGGAACATCATGACTGGTGCCAAACTTTCAAAGGGCAATGCTATTTTAGCAATCTGTCAGCCTCATCTGCTGGGGTTGGGTTTTTTCTAAAGCCAGGCCTAGCTTTCGAGTCTTGTCATTTTCAGGAAGTCATAAAAGGCCGGCTTATTTCCCTCCAGCTTGCACATCAAAACTTCCGCTGTACCATTTTCAATGTGTACGCACCTAGTGAGAGCAGGGACCGAAAGGCCTTCTTCACTTCCATGGTAAACCACCTGAAATCAGTTGATCTCGATCAATGTGTGTGCATTGGTGGTGACTTTAATTGCACCTTTGACCCTCCGAAAGACAGAAACTCGGCAGAACCCCACCCCGAGTCCCATGCGGACCTATCCCGTTTCTTTAAGACGGCCGGTCTACTGGATGTTTGGCGATTGCACCACCCCAACACAGTCCAGTTTACCTGGTGTCGATGTGCCAATGGCCGGGTGTCTTCGGCAAGACTTGACCGCTGGTACATAAATGTACCCTTTAAGAACGTCGCGGCCTCGTCAGGTTGTTTTCCGTCATTGTTTTCAGACCACCATATGGTAACCTTAGATCTTTCTTTTCCTCGACCCACATGCAGAAATAGTTACTGGAAGTTTAACGTTAAACTTTTAGAGGACAGTTTATTTACAGACTCCTTTCGTGATTTCTGGGCTGAAATGAGTACTAAAAAAATCTTCTTTCTCCTCAATTAGCCTCTGGTGGGATAACCTAAAGGCCCAAATTCGAGTATTTTGTCAACAATTTAATTCGCACTGTACCAATGTAAAACATATCACGATGGCTTGCTTGGAAGCAGACATCTTAAGGTTAGAGAGCAAGTTGGCCAATGAGAGCAACCCAGTGAACTATCGGTTGCTACTCGAGAAGAAGGCCCAATTAAGGGATTTGATCCATGAAAAAGCAGCGGGCACACTAGTTCGGCTAAGAATACAAAATATAAAGGTTTCAGATACCCCAACTAAGGCTTTCTTTCACCTAGAAACTATAGAGAAACCAGCACGACTCATATCTTCGGTTTTGGACCCAGGGGGGAACATCCTAACAAATCCGAGTGATATAAGATTAAATATAATTGATTTCTTTTCTGAACTTTTCAAGGCCAAAACAGTTTCTCACGAAATGATGAATGTTTTGACCTCTCACCTTCCTTCCGTGGCTGAGGCCCAACGTCTGGAACTGGATGCTCCAATTACCCTTCCAGAGCTATCCGGTGCACTCGCTGAGATGGAGTCAGGAAAAGCCCCTGGCATCGATGGCCTACCGGCCGAATTTCTTTCGGCATTCTGGGACATTTTGGGCCCAGAGCTGCTCAATGTTCTGGATGCATCTCTTTTATCTGGAGAATTACCGCTCAGTTTTAGAAGAGCAGTACTCTGCCTGCTACCCAAGACTGGCGATCTCCGACACCTGTCAAACTGGCGTCCGATCTCGTTGTTGTGCACGGATTACAAACTGTTTTCCAAGGTCCTTGCGAACCGGTTGAAGACAGTTATCGGGGACCTGGTGTCACCTGATCAAAGTTGCGGCATCCCTGGCAGATCCATCTATGACAACATATTCCTAGTCAGAGATTTGTTAACTGGTAAATGTGTTAAAGAGGATTTTGGATTGGTGTTTCTTGACCTGGCAAAAGCCTTTGATAGCATTGATCATGAGTTTTTGTGTCATGTGTTACAAGCTTGCGGGCTTGGCACAAATTTTAGAGCCTACATAGCTTTGTTATATGCAAACATCTCCAGCCTGATCAAAGTTAACAACGAATTTTGCCCACCCATAAAGGTTCAGAGAGGGGTAAGGCAAGGTTGTCCACTTTCAGGTCTATTATTTGCCCTCGCCTTGGAGCCCCTCTTAATCGCCCTCAGAAAGGATATCCCTGGACTTGCCCTTTCTCCAGGACACCCACCTTTGACCCTGTCAGCTTATGCCGACGACCTGTGTGTCATTATAAAAAGAAAATGCGACAGTGACGCCATGGCAAAGTGTTTGTCGGACTTCAACCTTGCCTCATCATTAAGGTGTAATTGGGGGAAAAGCAAGGCTCTGTGGATCCCCTTTCCAAAAAACGACTTATCTATGCCACCGTTATTACCACCACCTCCCCTTCCTGCAGAACTAGTGTGGGCAAACGATGGCATCAAGTATTTGGGCGTCTTCCTCGGACCTCCTCAGTATGCCCAGAACAATTGGGACAGGATCATTGACCAGGTAGACGGGCGTTTGAGCCGATGGAAAAGAGCTCTACCCCACCTGTCCTATAAGGGTCGCGTGCTAGTTGTCAACAACCTCGTCACTACCCTTTTGTGGCACCGGTTCATCTGCCTGCAACCACCGGAGGTTTTGCTCCAAGCTATCCAGAGGAAACTGGTGGATTTTTTTTGGGGAGGCTACCACTGGCTTCGACCCAGCGCCATATGTTGTCCCTTGGCCGAGGGTGGTCATGGCCTAGTCGATGTGAAATGCCGCCTGTTGGCCTTCCGGCTCCGCTCCATCCAACGCTTGCTGTATGCAGAACACCTACCAGGAAAGCCCTTAGCCTGCTCCATTCTTCAACGAGCTGGGAGGCTCGGATACGGACAGGAACTTTTCCTGACCAACCTTCAACACACCGATACATCTCTGCTCCCAGTTTTTTATCAGAGCCTCTTGAATGCCTGGCAGGGCGTTTCGATAAGTCGCCAAACAGACTCGTATGGCACTAACATGTATGCACATGAGCCTTTATTTTTCAACCCACTTTTCCCCGATATCCCGAGGAGTCGCGACTTCTGCCAGCATTTTATAGCGGCCAACATCCTGAAAGTGTGTCATCTCCGACACGACTCTGGACAGGGATGGAAGCCTGCGAACGAGCTGGCGGACCTAACAGGTGTTCGGTCCAGGAGGCAAATCGAGAATATACTAAGAGCGGTGATCCGAAAGGGCCACCAGCTAGGCCTACATTGGACGCAGGACATAGAGGTCGAGCCCACAGTCCCAAAATTAGGGGTCACTTTTACCCCAAACGAGCTGCCCCCCATGAGCGCAGGGTCACCCCCCTTCCATGGCATGAGCAGCAAGAGTATCTATAGGTCTTGTGTGAAACTTCTTCTTGGGGACCCACCTCTAGCTGGGGTTACCCGGTGGAAAGGACTCTTGCCTCCCGGTCCCCCCTCTGAGCCTTTATGGGATACAATGTATGCTGGACTTATTTCTAAAAGAACAGGTGACCTTCAGTGGCGTTTGGCCCACTGGATTGTTCCTTCCAATGCTGTCATCCGTTTTTTTCCCCCCATTTCCGGCTGTTGCCCCTTTTGTCCGGCGAGGGAAGATTTGCTTCATGCTTTCATTAATTGTGAAAGACTTTCTCCTTTGTTTCATTGGTTAAATTTTATTTCCCATAGATTGCAGGTTACCTTTTCTTTGAAAGCTTACATCTTTGGCTTTCCTCCCAAAAAGGGAACCACATCCATTGTATTCGGGTTCCTAACCGCTACTGCTAAACTGGCCGTATACCTGTCGCGGAAGGCGAAGCTGGGCGGCAGACCCATGCAGGAATGCAGTATCATGGTGTTCTTTAGTTCATTGGTGTCAGCAAGGCTCAAGCTTGAATTTGGCTGTGTCCAAACGGCAAACGACCTTGCTAATTTTGTTGCGACTTGGTGTGTTGGAGGGATTTGTGAGGTCCAGGAAAACAAATTGTTAATCTCCGTATAATACAGTGCGGGTGTTTCTTATCGTGTGCTGTTTTTTTCTGGCATTTGCACCTTTCTGTTGCTGGGTTTGCAGTGCACCGTTTGTTTTTTTCCTTTCGGGATTGCTATGATTTTACTGATTGCCCTGATTGATTGCTTTTGGTGGTATTCTTGTTTTATACTTTTATAATAAAAAGAGCTTAAAAGTCAAAGTCTCTCTCTCTCTCTCTCTCTCTCTCTCTCTCTCTCTCTCTCTCTCTCTCTCTCTCTCTCTCTCTCTCTCTCTCTCTCGTTTCGATTCCTCATTTATATATTGTTTTTCCTTATCTTTTTCCTTTACCTTCACTTGCTGGTTGCTTGTGACAGGTTTCTTTTTGTTTAAATTTAAACTTCCCTTATATATTTTTTTCAGCTATGGCAAACGGACGTTTGTCCAATAGTGTGTACGAGTCGCTCACTCGTAAGGAGGGAGTGATAATTACTCCACCTGATGGAGTTAGTGTTGAGAATGTGGTGATTGGTTTAGGAGACCTTGTTGGAATCGAGAATGTTCTTGCAGCTTCAAAAATGAATCATCGCATCGTGGTTTTCCTGTCGGACGTGCGACACGTGGCCAAGGCGGTTGAAATCGGTTTAACCGTCCCGCCGGATATTTTTGTTAACGTTAATCCTTTGGACACAATGGCCGTTCGGTTAACTCTGTCCAATATTCCTCCTTTTTTCACTAGTGAAGAGATCGTCTCTGCACTAAGTGTTTTTGGCACAGTTGTGTCGCGGGTCTCGATGGTTCCGCTTCGTCTTCGCACTGACGCCTCGGTTCGGCATGTTATGTCGTTCCGACGTCATTGTTATATCATTTTAAAAGATAACGCTCAATCACTCAATGCAGTTATGACGTTGAAATATAAAAACCGCAATTATCAAATCTATATTGCAACGGAAACTATAACTTGCTTTAATTGTGGTGAATCGGGGCATTTAAAAAACGTTTGCCCCAAGAATACCGCCGGTGATGCATCGATACCGGTGAAGACCATTAACACAAAAAGTGGTCCATCTAGAGTCGGGGACCCTCGTGATGCCTCAAACACGAGTAATTTACCTGAGCCGTCGGCGGCGGGGGTGGCTCAACCCCAGGCAGATGGTGAGGGGTTTACCGTTGTTCCTTATAAAAGGAAACATAAATTAAAACATTTAACTGATAACAGTCAGGATGTGGCAGCGAGCTGTCCAAAAAAGATGGCACCGGCTGACGAACATGACGAGTCCCGTTTGGAAGCAGCAATATCTGAGGTTTTTAAAACCAAAAATCGGTTCGACGTTCTTGCTCTGGAGGATGATAATGCTTCTGCTTGTGGAGTTGGTGAACTCGAACAGGAAGTTGGTGTGGTGCAACAGGAAGCGCATGTGACCACTCCCATGGCCACAGGCACCGTGTATGTGAACGCCGAGTCCACTCTTGTCCCTCTTCCTGCTGGGGGTGAGGTGTGTGACGTTCCTGAGTTGCAGACAACCTCGAGCCCAGGTGAATCAGAGTGTAAGGCATCAGCTGATGACGTGCTGGGTTTGCCCCCAGCAGAATGTGAAACTTCTCCTGATAGTACATCTCTTCCTCTCCCTCTTCCTCCTCCCGCTCCTCCCCCTCTTCCCACCCCCCCTCCTCCTCCCACTCTCCTTCCTCCTCCCACTCTCCTTCCTCCTCCCACTCCTCTTCCTCCTCCCATCCCCCTTCTTTCTCCTCCCGCCCCCCCCCTCCTCATCCTCCCGCCCCCCCCTCCTCCTCCTCCCCCACATACCCCTCTTCCTTCTGCTTTGGGTGCGGAATGTGACGTTTCCCTTGTGAAGCCACTAGCTCCATATCAGGAGCATGAAACTGATGTCATGGACATGGACCGACACTCGGAATGTGATTCGGACGGGACCTCGTCGCTCGCCTCTGCCGGGAGTGTCGAAGCCTGGAATGACCCGGGTTTTCCCCAAGATTTGGAGGGTGAGACCAGTGTTCCACCCTCCGAGATCATAAAATTTCTCCAGGACACTTTTCGGAAGAAACGGGTAAAAATTAAAGATTTTTTCCCTGACCTAATCGGCTTTGTGGTCTCTGCGAAGCGACTGCTTGTTAAAGCCGGACAGCTTGGCGTGACTGAATCACAGGTCTATCGTCTCCGGAAATGTATCCTGAAAGCGAGGAAGGAGCTGCAGATGTAGCCCAGCCAAGCTGTTTGACACGGTTATATACACCCTTATATCATGGCTTTCTCCTTCGCCAGTTTGAATTTAATGGGGGACGTTCTTCCCTAAGGAAAATTGAAGTTAAACAATTTGTTAAGGAAAATCGCATCGATATTCTACTTCTACAAGAGACAAGATGTAGTCCCTCTTGTATGGGGGAGTGGCAAAGGATAATGAAAGGAAAATGGTTTTTTAGTAGTCTGGAACACCCAAGGGCTGGGGTAGCTGTCTATTTACAGCCTTCCTTCTGTAGCTCTCATATAGTTTTTAATGACATAATCAAAGGGTATTTAATTTCAGTCACTTTTACACACAATGGTTTTAAACACACGGTACTGAACATTTACTCACCTAGTGATAGCACAGAAAGACTTGCCTTTTATACTAAGTTGGAAACATCTCTCATGCACATTGATTTTAATGGACTTGTCTGTTTGGGTGGAGATTTTAACTGTACCGTGGACCCTGCCCTTGATCGTAATGGAGAGGAGCCTCACCCAGCAAGCGCAGTGCCTCTGTTAAGATCCTTGTCCAAGTTCTCCCTTGTTGACGTGTGGAGAATCTGCAATCTTTCTGTCCGCCAATATACGTGGTGTCGGTGCTCAAAGAGTCGCCTCTCGCTCGCAAGATTGGACCGGTTCTATATTAACAGTATTTTTCTGAATATCGTGAGTAGCGCGGACATTGTCCCGAGTGGCTTCTCAGATCATCACATGGTTACGCTTTGTGCTTGCCTACCAGTTCGGAATCGTGGTGCTGCCTACTGGACCTTTAATGTGAGCCTTTTGGAAGAAAAAATGTTTGTTGATGCATTTCATTCATTCTGGAGGGCCTTGCTCCAACGTAAACCATCCTTCCCCCGCTTTGGGCAGTGGTGGGACAATGCCAAAGTACAGATGAGATTGTTTTGCCAACAATATGGAGCTTATCGTACTCAACACAACTCTGCCCTTCAATCCCTGATTGCCAAGGAAATATTATCCTTGCAATCCAACCTCTTGGCTTCTAGTACTGAGAGAACGAACTCTCTGCTGGCGAAGAAAAAAGCTCTTCTTGCTGATCTATGTGCAAAGCAAGCTAGAGGAGCGCTGATTCGTCTCCGAATGGAGAACCTGCGTCATTTGGATACCTCCTCCAAGTTCTTTTTTGCACTGGAAGTCCGAACTAAGAGAGGTCAGCAGATAACTTCAGTAAGGACGAAGGAAGGAAGAATAACACACGATCAAAAAGACATCAGGTATTCCCTCAAGAACTACTTCTCTGACCTGTATCGCGCTAAGGGAATCGATAACGAGATCACGGGATCCTTGACTTCCTCGTTACCCACCTTGTCGGAGTCTGCGTGCCTGCAACTGAACAAGGAGCTAACCATGGAAGAACTCCATGCTGCTTTACAAACCTTACCTTCAGGTAAGGCCTCTGGCTTGGATGGGATACCTGCAGAATTCTACAAAGCTTTCTGGGACCTCCTGGGACCAGAGTTACTCGAAGTTTTGGTTGACAGCCTACGATTAGGCTTACTGCCGCTAAGCTGTCGTAGGGCGGTACTCGCCCTGGTCCCAAAGAAAGGAGACCTCCAGCAACCGCAAAATTGGCGTCCCATCTCACTGCTTTGTACGGATTACAAAGTTTTCTCCAAGGCTCTTACCAACCGGCTCAGGCCCGTGATTGGCGACATCATACACCCTGATCAATGCTACTGTGTTCCGAAAAGGACAATACATGACAGTATTTTTTATCGTGCGTGATTTAATTGATATCTGTGATCTTAAACAAAGAAATGTTGGTTTGGTTTTTTTAGACCAAGAAAAGGCCTTTGACACCATTGATCACTTTTATCTTTTTTCGGTTTTACGTGGGTTTGGGTTTCCAGAAAATTTTATCTCTCACGTACAGTTACTGTATAATAATATCTTTAGTCTACTCAAGGTTAATAATATTTTATGTCCACCTTTCCCGGCCAGTAGAGGCATTCGCCAAGGATGTCCTTTGTCTGGCCTCCTGTACTCCCTCGCACTTGAACCTTTGCTTGTTCGCTTGCGTGCACGTCTTCTCGGTTTCCTTCCGCAACCAACGGCGCACCCAGTTAAGGTGATCGCTTATGCGGACGATCTTTGCGTAATCGTTCATTCGGATGAAGATGTCTCAGCCTTGGTCCAATGTGTCCATGAATTTAGTTTGGCAAGCTCTGCAAAGGTCAATTGGAAGAAGAGCAGTGCTCTTTACCTTGGTCCACAAAATGGAGCCATTCCTCCGACTCTGCCCGAACAACTTGAATGGACAAGGGATGGAATCCTTTATCTCGGTGTTTTTCTTGGCCCTGGAAACTTCATTTTAAAAAACTGGGAGTCTCTTATAATCAAAACTGAGAGACGGTTGCTGAAATGGAGGGGTTTACTCTGTCAACTTTCTTATCGAGGCCGAACCCTTGTTATAAATAATCTTGCGGCATCAATGCTTTGGCATGTTTTAATGGCACTGCAGCCCCCGGATCCCGTTCTCAAAAAGCTACAAGCTACTTTTATCGACTTTTTTTGGGGAGGTAAGCACTGGCTTCGACCTGGTGTGCTCAGCCTGCCTGCTGCTCAGGGAGGACATGGACTGATTGCTGTTTCTAGCAAAGTGATGGCTTTTCGCCTCCTTTCACTTCGTAGGCTGCTGTACACCGACGTCTCGTGGAAAGCGTCGGCTCACTGCCTGCTTCAGCAAGCAGGGAAACTCAACTACGACCAAGAACTGTTCCTTATAGACACCACGAAAGTTGATGTAACACCAGTTCCTCTATTCTATAGGAGTATGCTGAAGGCATGGCAAGCGGTTCCTGTTCGCCGTGACAACAGGAACTATTCTCTTGAGCTGTTTTTAAACGAGCCCATCTTTCTAAACCCCATATTTGAAGGGGTCTGCAGTAACCGTGCTTTTATGCAAAAGTTTATCGACGTTGGATGCATCAAGGTTAAACATCTCAGAACCCCTTTTCCTTACAAATGGAAGCCAGCTGCTGACATTGCTGTAGCCACCGGAGTTCGATCCATTCGAGTCATAGGAAGGATCTTTTCTGTGATCCTGCGTTTTTTCAAGGGAACCGGGCTAAAATGGGCCCCACAGGCGGAAGCTGGCCCTTCTTTATCCGAATTTCTCTTTCCTAGACTTCTACTTCATTTTCAGGGCTTCACCTCTTTTCATTTGATGGAGAAATCTTGTGTTTATGCTTTGTGTGTTTTAACCCTTGTGCATGATAGACCCGCAGAACCGCAAGCGCACTGGGGGAGAATGTTCCGGACCACTCCTTCCACCACCATCAATTGGCTTACTATGTACAAGGCCCCCATCGCCAAGCGCTCCGGAGACTTACAATGGCGGCTGGCGCACTACATTTTACCATCAAATGTTTTATCGCATCGCATATGTTCCGATAACACGGAATTATGTCCGTTTTGCGGTGCGACGGAAACCATTTCTCACATTTTTGTTGATTGTCCTCGGTTGGCACCCCTTTTTACAGTTTTATCGCGTGTGGTCCGGGGGCTTGGCCTAATTTTTACGCATTGTGTTTTCATCTTCGGTTTCACCACTTCCCGCCTGTGTAAAGATGAGTGCCTTTTAGCCAACTATTTGTCTTCTGAAGCAAAACTTGCCATATACTTGTCGAGAAAACACAGGATGCAAAATGCCTGTAATTCTGCTGATGATGCTGTTCACCTCTTTAAAGCCTTCGTCACATCGCGTGTAAATCTCGAGTTTCAATCGAATGATTGCACAGTGTTCTCACAACGGTGGTGTGTCAAGGCATCCTTATGTCAACTGGCTGATGGTTCTCTTGCAATGAATTTATGATTTATCTTGTCTCCCTTTTTAAACTTGTACAGCCATCGCCTTGAATTGTTTTTTTGGGTTTTCACTGTGAACAATGTTTTCCTGGCAACAAACGGGGACAAATGTCGAATGTTTCTCTCTCTCTCTCTCTCTCCCTCTCTCTCCCCCTCGCTCTCTCTCTCTCTCTCTCCCCCTCTCTCTCTCCAAATTTGGGGGGGGAGGGGGGGGGGGTTACAGCTCGACCCGGGGGTAAATGAGTGAACTGATCACCGCTGTAGCCCCAGAAAGCTTGCAACTCCAAAGCTTCATACAAATGGAGCATCTGTAAGATGGAGAACCTACAAGATGGGGCACCTGCAAGATGGATGACCTGCAAGATGAATAACCTGCAACATTGCGTGCCTGCAAGATGGCGCACCTCCAAGATGGAGCACCTCCAAGATGGAGCACCTGCCCATTACGATCGGCCTTTTTTCAACACCTCTGGAGTGGCTCACAAGTCCCCAGGTTCATCAAGGAAAACATATCTGAAAAGTGTTATGATGTAATGCGTTCACAAACATTCCTCCAACAGTGAACATGGTGACGTGTTACATGGTGCATTCAGAAAGGAACACGGTTGGGAAGGACACGGATGCTCTGTCGCTCCTGGCTACTGGTTGTGCGAGGTTTGTCTCCTGGTCTGTCCATTTGGATCGCATTGGGATCACCAATAAAAGAAAAAAAAAAAAAAAAAGAAAGAAAAAAAGTCTCTCTCTCTCTCTCTCTCCCTCTCTCTCTCTCCCCCTCCCTCTCTCCCCCTCTCTCTCTCCCCTTCTCTCTCTCCCCCCCTCTCTTTCCCTTTCTCAATTTTTCACTTTATTTAATCAAACGCTTAATTTGCTCTTGATGTGTTCATAGTTCTTGTGTGAGCATTTCCTTTAAAATTGTTTGTGGTTACTGTTTGTGTCCTCACCTTTGGTTGGTAAAATTTTTTTACTTGCTGATTTCTTTTGAATATCCTTTGTTCTTTTTTGGTGTGTTTATGATCCTTATACAATGTTTCTTTGAACTCGTTGCTTGGTTTAACACTGCTTTGTGGAATGGTTTTATACTTTTATAATAAAAAGATACAAAAGTCTCTCTCTCTCTCTCTCTGTCTCTGTCTCTGTCTCTCTCTCTCTCTCTCTCTCTCACAGGTGCGGCCGCGCGTGTGTAATCAGAGAACGTTGCTGCGCGGCGTTTCTCGTGGTGCACGCCGTGTGGTAGCGCCGCCTTTCCTCCCTTTCTCCCGCTCTGTTCTTTACTCTTTTATCTATACGTTTCATTTTTTGCGAGTTTGAGAGTGAGAGAGCGCACTCGATCCCGCGTTGCTTGTTTGCTTCACGGTATCGAGTGTTTCCCCACGCCCGTGGCCATGGCGAACATCGAGGATTTTTCCGGTTTGGAAAAGTTGAGTCGGAAAAATGGTTTGTCGTGCACACCACCTTCCGAGGTGACGGTGGAGCAGATCGTGTTGTGTGTCGGTAAATGTATCGGTACGCACAATGTAATTGCTGCTTCGAGGATGAATCAGCGCGTCGTCATCTTCGTCTCGAAAGAGGAAATGGTGACGCAGCTCGTCGAAAACGGTTTGACTGTCGAGCCGGATATCTTCGTGTTTGTTTCACCGTTGGATGCACCTTCGGTGAAAGTGATTGTGTCTAATATTCCGCCTTTTATCCGACACGAGCAGATTAAGACTGCTTTGGAGCAGTATGGTAACGTCGTGTCGAAAATAACTTTCATTCCTGTTCGATTTAAGGATCAGCAGATAAAACATGTTCTGTCCTTCAGGCGTCAATTATTTATTATTTTAAAGCCGGGAATTCGCAATTTGGAGGTGATGTTGAAAATTAAACACGACGACTATACATACCGGGTGTTTGCTACGTCACAGACCTTGGTATGTTTTAAATGTGGTCAGCACGGACATGTTAAAAACGAATGTCCCAGTAGCGTGCCCGAACAGCCAAGGGTGGAGTCTGAAAAGGAAAGTGAACCTGTGCCAGGTAACGAGGCTCCCACAGAGCCAGGTGAAACTGCTGAAAATCAAACCGAGGATACGAGCGGCTTTTGTGTTGTTACACGAGGAAAACGAAGGCACCAAGGTTCAAGTACAGTCGAGCCTGTTTCATATGCTGAAGCAGTCGCTGTGAAGAGGGTCTCACTCAATAGGAATGAGGGTAGTCCGAACCTCCTCGGTGCTGAGTCCGGTCCTCCTCCTCCTGGTGAGGAGGAGGCTATGGAGCAGCAACACGTCTTGTCAGGTGATGCTCCAAGTGGAGGTAAACCTTCTGCAGACTGTACATCAGTAAATGATGAGCTTAGGCATGGCAGTCAAACAATAGGTGTACCTGGTACTCCAGAAACCTCTGAAGAGGTAACTAAGGTTGCGGAGAATGATCCGTTACCTGACGAATTGATTTTCGTTAAGCCAATGCCAGTGTCCGATGCACCTGTACAGGTAAAGGACCGCGTTATCGAGCAGGAGTCGTGCGATTCGGACGACACGTGTTCGAGTTTGGATCCTAATGAGATAGGGGGTGCAGCTGGGGATTCACAGGACTGCGAGGACTTAGATGCCCCCTCTCCTACCGAAGTAATTAAATTCCTTCATAATACTTTTCGGAAAAAGATAAAACTTGTTGAATTTTTCCCACAATTGGACAAGTTCCAAGTCACTGCATCTCGCATCATAAGCGATCCGACAGCCTATGGTGCTAACGAGTCGCAGGTGTACAGACTGAAAAAATTTGTTTCCGTAGCAAGGAAAGAACTTCGATGATCTGCCACTTGATAAAGTCTTAAAACTCGTTATGGTTTTATCTATTGCGAGTATAAACATAAACGGGGGCCGTGCCCCTATACGGAAGACACATTTACGGGTATTATTGGAGCAAAGGCATGTAGACATCGCCTTTCTGCAAGATGTACGTTGTGGGGATACCTGTTCAGCCGAATGGCAGAATACAATAAGAGGTTCTTGGTTTTTCAGTTCATTTGATTGTCCTAGAGCTGGAGTCGCTTTCTGGTTTCGACCAGGAATCTCATCCAGCCAAATAGCATTTCATGAAGTCAGGCGAGGTCATTTGGCCTTTGTTGTTTTTTCTTATGGAGGCCATAAGATCACATTGTTGAATGCCTATGTCCCAAGTGACCCTTCTCAAAGAAAAGAATTTTTTTCCCTTCTTGATAATTGTTTAGCCCAAATTGATTTTGGTGGTCTTGTCGGCCTAGCTGGTGATTTCAATTGTACCTTAGAGCCATCTTTGGACCGTAATGGTATAGAACCTCACCCTGAGAGTGCAAAACATTTGGCAACTCTACTAGTAAAATATCACCTGGTTGATGGGTGGAGATTACAGCACCCTGGGGTTAAGCAATTTTCATGGTGCCAAGCCTCTAATAACAGAGTTTCCTTTGCTCGGTTAGATAAATTTTATATCGATAATGGGTTTCGGAATTTGATTTTGTCAACGGCGATTTTTCCCTCTGGTTTTTCGGATCATCATTTGGTTTCTCTAAAATTGATTTTTCCCTCCGCCCCTCGTACGAGTGCCTATTGGGCCCTCAATGTGGAACTGCTTGAAGAACCGCATTTTTGTAATGCATTCAGAGATTTTTGAGAGTCTCTCCATGCTAGGAAAAACACTTTCCAGAGCAGGAGGCAATGGTGGGATATTGCAAAAACCCATATCAAAAATTTTTGTAAACAATATAATCTCTATCACTCGAGGGATAATCTTTTAAAGATTTCTAAACTTGAAAAAGAGATTCTAGAACTGCAAGCAAATCCTACCAAGTTGAGTAGCAGCACAAAAGAATACAAAGATTTTGTAAGCAAGAGGGAGCTGCTTCATCGCCTTGTTCAAGAACGGGCACAAGGGGCTTTGGTTCGGCTAAGAATGAAAAACTTAAAACTTCTTGACTCTCCTTCTAAGTATTTCTTCTCCTTGGAGAATAAGAATAAAGCACAACAGCAGATGCTATCATTGCAATCACCAGATGGTGGGATTGTAAGTCAACCTAAAACTATTAGAAGGTTAGTAAGTGATTATTTTTCCTCTCTTTTGTGTGCTAAAGAAGTTGATTTAGATGTTGCACATACCTTTGTTGAACCATTGCCCAAGTTGTGTGAATCGCAGCGAGTCTCGCTGGAGAGCACTATTACCCTGGGGGAATTGAGGTGCGCGCTTTTCGGTGTACCAACTGGTAAATCTCCTGGACTGGATGGCATTCCTCGTGAATTCTATGAAGCTTTTTGGGACATTATTGGAACTGAGCTTTTGGAAGTGCTCCAAGAAAGTTTACAAGTTGGGGAGCTCCCCCTAAGTTGCAGACGAGCAGTTGTGTCCTTGCTACCAAAGAAAGGGGACACTCAGCTACTTCGGAATTGGCGTCCAGTCTCCCTACTGTGCACCGACTACAAAATATTCTCCAAAGTCCTTGCCTCACGCTTAAAATCCGTCGTCCACTCGCTTGTCCACCCCGATCAAACTTGTTGCGTGCCTGGACGATCAATATATGACAATCTTGGTGCTGTTCGTGACATTTCTGACGTGTGTGACTGCCTACGCAAGAGCACAGGCCTCGTCTTTATAGACCAAGAACATGCTTTTGATAGTGTAGATCACAAATATTTATTTGCTGTTCTGAAGGGTTTTGGGTTTGGTCCCACCTTTATATCATGCATCCAGTTATTATATCATAATATTTATAGTTTGGTGAAAGTCAATAATGAACTGATTTCTCCTTTTTCTGTTTCAAGGGGTATAAGGCAGGGATGTCCCTTGTCTGGCCTCCTATATATTCTTGCCATTGAGCCTCTTTTAGTTCGGTTTCGCGAGAAATTTTTGGGTTTCTCCGTTTCCCCTAATGCCCCCCCTATAAAAGTTGTAGCATATGCAGACGACATCTGCACTACAATACAGTCTCAAGATGATGTATCCGAGTTAATCAGAGCTCTCAATAATTATAGTCTTGCTTGTTCGGCCAAGGTGAACTGGTCAAAGAGTTGTGCCACCTTCTTTGGACTACCTTCAGGTTTTGCTTTCCCGCCACTGCCAGGAAATTTGTCCTGGAAGAATGATGGCGTTTACCATTTGGGCGTGCACCTCGGTGATTCCCGACGCATTCAAAAAAACTGGGACGGATTAATTGAGAAAGTGCATTCCAAGCTACAAAAATGGAAAGGGCTTCTTTGCAATCTATCCTACCATGGAAGAGCATTGGTGATTAATAACTTGGTCACTTCTACCCTGTGGCACAGGTTTATGGTCTTACAGCCACCAAAATGGCTCATCAAAACCATCCAGAAACATTTAATTGATTTTTTCTGGGGTGGTAAACACTGGCTCCGACCAGGCGTGCTCAGCCTTCCACGTAATGAGGGGGGTCAAGGGCTCGTTGATGTCAACAGCAGGCTCATGACTTTCCGCCTCCTTTTTGTGAAGAAGTTTCTTTACAGCCCCATGCATTGGGAGAGTTTAACCTTGTGTTTGCTAAAGCAAGCAGGTCGGCTGGGATATGGTCGCGAACTGTTTTTGCTTGATCTCCCAAAGATCGATGTCTCATCACTTCCGCTGTACATGCAGAGTGTGATCAAGGCCTGGCAAGCCTTGTCGTTGCGTCGTGAGGCCGGTTCCATTACCACCTCGACATTCCTCAACGAACCTATCTTCTACAACCACCTTTTCTCAGCCATTCCTTCTTCCAGGACTTTTGTCCAGTACTTTGTGGGGTCAGATCTTCTCTCTGTCCATAATTTGTTGGACTTTCAAAGAGAAAGATGGAAGTCTGCTCACGAAATTTCTGCCAGCTCTGGTTTCAGGTCCATTAGGATTATTGGCCAGATTTTTTTTGCTGTCTCAAGAGCAGCAAATAATCTTGGAGTAGAGTTCAGGAGCCTGTTTGAGCCTGTGGGTTTGCTTGACCAATACGCTTTCCCTGTTTTGCTTTTGAATTTTAATGGAAAATTTGTACCCCTTAGCTCCATTGAGAAAGGGGCGTTGCATGAATGTTGTGTGCGCTTTATTTTTGCCGATTTTGTAAAAGGCCCTTTTGGAGTTCAGTGGAGAGAGCACCTGTCAGCTCCTTCACCTATTACTCCTGTGTGGCGCAGTCTATATGCACCCCCAATCTCCAAGCGTACGGGTGACCTGCAATGGAGACTTGCGCATTGGATTCTTCCTCATAACATTTTGTTGCACAAATTTTCAAATGACATTTCTGAAGTGTGCCCCTTTTGTGAAAGTCATGAAACGCTTTATCATGCATATGTTGGGTGCAGAAGACTTGTTCCTTTGTTTAAGTTCTTGCATGCCAATATTTTGAAAATGGGGCTTCCTTTTTCTTTTGTTGAATTTATTTGTGGTTATCCTATTTCTGCTGTGCATAAGTCTGAAACTGCTTTAGCGAACTTTTTGGTTGCTGAAGGCAAAATGGCAATTTACAAAACAAGGTAAAAGAAGGTGGAAGGTGGTGAATTTTCTTTTTGTAATATTTTGTTGACCTTGAAAGTCCTGATTAGTTCTCGGATACAGCTTGAGTACCTGTATTGCAGCAAGTACGGAAAAGAACAAGAATTTTCTGATAGATGGTGTGTTAAAAATGTTATTTGTTCTGTGAGGAACGAAATGCTTAATTTTGCTTTTTGATGTATTCATAGCTCTTGCGTGAGCATGTCCTTTAAAATTGTTTGTGTTTTTTTCACAATTGTTTGTAAAATATTTTTGTACTTGCTGGTTTCGTTTAAATATCCTTTGCTCCTTTTTTGTGTAGTAATGATCCTTATGCAAATGTTTCTTTAAACTGGTTGCTCTGTTTACAACTACTATGTGAAAGGTTTTTTTATACTTTTATAATAAAAGAACACAAAAGTCTCTCTCTCTCTCTCTCTCGCCCCCTGCTGGTCGCTGGTGAGTCGTGCGTGGGTGTGGCAATCATGGCTGCTGTGTGTGAGCTGTGAGTACTGTGTTGTGTTGTTGCCTTTCCCATCCCCCTTTTCACTCCCTCTGTGTCCTTGTACGTGTTTGTGAAGTTTTCCCCGTGTTTTCCTTCTTTGTTGAGACAAGAGAGAGAAAGAGAGCGCGCATGGTGAGTTTGGTGCGAGTCCTAAAGAGCCTTGTGTTCTTCGGGCCTGTGCTCTGCTTGCCGTGTTCTTCATTACCGTCGTTTATTGGCTCCCTTATTCTATTTCTTTTCTTTTTACCTTCGCCTGCAGGCTTTGCTTGCGAGAGGTTCTATTTTGTTTTGTTTTTTCAAATATTTCCTTAGTTTTGGTTCATTTATCGCTATGGCAAACAGTCGTTTGCAGAACAGCATTTACGAGTCACTTACTCGTAAAAATGGGGTAATAGTTAGTCCACCCGACGGGGTTCGGGTCGATGACGTCGTGATGGGCTTGGGTGAACTCGTTGGTTTTGAAAATGTGTTAGCAGCTTCAAAGATGAACCAACGAGTTGTTGTTTTTCTTTCCGAGGAGCGCTATGTCGCTCAGGCGGTTGAAACTGGTTTGTCCTTACCGCCAGATATTTTCGTTAACGTTAGTATGTTGGACTCACCGGCGGTGAAAATCACTTTATCTAATTTACCGCCTTTTGTTAAAAACGAACAGATTTTGTCCGTTTTAACACAGTTTGGCACCGTGGTGTCAAAAATCTCCATGATTCCCTTCCGTTTGCGTTCGGATTCTACAGTCCGCCATATCATGTCCTTCCGGCGGCACTGTTACATGGTGTTAAAAAACAATGCTCAATCGCTCAATGCTTCAGCTACGTTGGTCATTGAAAATCGAAATTATCGAATGTACATCGCAACAGAGACAATGACGTGTTTCACGTGTGGTGCCTTCGGACATTTAAAAGGTGCTTGTCCGAAGTGTGTACCCGGTGGCACATCTAGACAGTCAGGAACAAATGCCGATCCTAGTGGCACATCTAGACGGACAAAACCAAATGTCGATCTTCGCAATGATAATGGCGCGTCTGGGACGGCAGATCAGCCTTCACATTCGAGCGTGGAAATCGATAATTCACCGGCTGATGACGCGGGTTTTACTACCGTGTCCTCCAGGAGGAGTTATAAAAGAGGAAGCGGTAATGAGGACATACAGGCGAGCGTTTCGAAAAAGATAGCGCCGTCGAACGAACCTAATGTTTCTTTTTTAGAAACAGAAGCCCCTGCAGCTGGTCTTCTGCTGCAGAATAGGTTCAGTGTGTTTGCTGAAATGGAAGAAGACGTTTCCGTTCATTCCTCTCATGAACAAGGACCAAGCGCAATGCCCCAAGATGTTGTGGTAACCCCCCCGGTTACTGAAACTAAAGTCAAGAACCACAAACCTGCTCTCGTCCCGCGCCCTGCTGACGATGAAGTGTCTGAAGTAATGGAGGCAGAAGAAGTAGCAGCTCCAGAAGGAGAGTGCAAAGCCTCTGATATAAAAACGTTAATCCCTGTTACGGTTTTTAAAACTCCCGCTGTGGAAACAGCTGCACCTTTAGTAGAAGACGATATTCCCGTTATGAGAGCATCGGTTTCGGTGTGTGGGGAAAAAAATGAAGACCTTTCGGATTACGACTCAGATGGGGCCTCGTCGCTCGCCTCTAGTGCTAGTAGCGAGGTCTGGAATGACCCAGCAATAGCCAAGGAACTGGAGGGTGATGATGATTTATCACCCATGGAAATTCTAAAGTTTCTTCAGGACACCTTTCGAAAGAAAAAGGTTAAAATTATAACCTTCTTCCCGAACCTGTCTGGCTTTATAAACTCCTCAAGACGTCTCCTCCTTAAGGCTGAATAACTTGGTGTGACTGAGTCACAAGTATTTCGCCTGAGAAAGTGTGTATTGAAAGCTCGGAAAGAGCTACAAGCACACCCTAACTTCCCTGTACATGATAAATCTTCCCTACCTACACCATGACCTTCTCCGTTGTAACTTTAAATATAAATGGGGGACGTTCACCCCTGCGTAAAGCTCAGGTAAAGTTGCTTGTCGAGCAAAAACATTTCGATGTTGCTCTTTTGCAAGAGACAAGATGTAGCTCTTCGTGCATGAGCGAATGGACTCGCATCATGAAAGGACAGTGGTTCTTTAGTAGCTTGACCTGTCCTAGTGCTGGAGTGGCTATTTATTTAAATCCTTCTTTCTGTCCTGAAAATGTCACTTTTAAGGAGATTACTAAAGGGCATTTAGTCTCAGTTAATTTCTTTTATAATGGTTACAAACACACTTTAATAAATGTATATTCACCCAGCACGAGCACAGAAAGATTAGTTTTTTTCACACAGTTAGAAATGTCCCTCACACACCTTGATTTTGATGGTCTTGTTTGTCTGTGTGGGGACTTTAATTGCACACTGTATCCCACCCTTGATCGTAATGGAGAAGAGCCCCACCCATCAAGTACAACACCCTTAAAGAGAGCATTGTCAAAATTCTCCCTTATGGATGTATGGAGACTCCAGAACCCATCTGCACGGCAATACACGTGGTGCCGATGTGCAAATGGCCGGTTATCTCTTGCAAGGCTAGACAGATTTTACATAAATAATGACTCTCTAAATGTCATAGACCATGTTGACACCACCCCAAGTGGTTTTTCGGACCATCACATGGTTGTTCTTCATATACTCTCCCCGGCTCGAAATCGTGGCACTGCCCATTGGACCTTCAATGTGAGTCTTCTGCAAGATGACGCTTTTCCTGTCGCCTTCCGAGCCTTTTGGGAAGCCTTACTACTACGGAAGCCTTCCTACTCCTGCCTCACACAATGGTGGGACAATGCGAAAACCCATATTAGGACCTTTTGCCAGCAATATAGCTCCTTTTGTACAAGGAATGAATCTGCGCTGCAATCTCTAATTGCCAAAGAAATATTGTCTCTCCAGTCAAGCCTTCCAGCTCCCAGTGCCAAAAGGACCAGTTCTCTAATAGCAACGAAGAAAGCACTCCTTGCTCAACTCTGTGCAAAACAAGCCAGAGGGGCTCTAATAAGGCTACGAATGGAGAACTACAGCTCTATTGATACTCCTTCCAAGTTTTTCTTTGCTTTGGAAGCACGAAAGAAGAGAAACCAGCAAATAACTTCGCTGCAGGCACCAGGAGGCCGAACAACACACGATCCAAAAGACATTAGAAGCTTGACAAAACAATACTTCTCTGACTTGTATTGTGCCAGAGACACTAAAGAAGACATGATTCGTTCCTTAACCACTTCTTTGCCCACCTTGTCCGAACCTGCATGTCAACAACTTGACAAGGAAGTGACTCTTGACGAACTTTTCACTGCTTTGCAAACTTTGCCCACAGGTAAAGCTTCTGGACTTGATGGAATCCCTGCAGAGTTCTACAAAACCTTCTGGGATTTGTTGGGACCTGAGTTGCTTGACCTCTTAGTTGATAGCCTACGATCAGGCTTGTTACCAATCAGCTGTCGCAGGGCTATACTTGCTCTCATACCTAAGAAAGGAGACCTCCAGCAACTTAAAAATTGGCGTCCCATTTCGCTCCTCTGCACGGACTACAAGATTTTTTCAAAAGCTCTTGCCAACCGCCTCAAACCTTTGATTGGGGAGATTGTACACCCCGATCAATCCTATTGCATTCCTAAAAGGACAATACACGATAGCATTTTTATTGTACGTGACATGATCGACATTTGTATTGCTGAACATAGAAATGTTGGTCTGGTGTTTTTAGACCAAGAAAAAGCTTTCGACACGATTGATCACTCTTATCTCTTTGCTGTTTTACGGGGGTTTGGTTTTAAGGAAAATTTTATTTGTTATATCAAAATATTGTATAATAATATTTTTAGCTTGCTCAAAGTAAACAACATCTTAAGTCAGCCTTTCCCTGTTACCAGGGGTATTCGTCAAGGGTGCCCCCTGTCTGGCCTTCTATACTCCCTATCAATTGAACCTTTACTACATCGTTTACGCACACGGCTACAAGGGTTTTATCCTCTGCCGTTAGAAAATCCCGTAAAGACCATTGCTTATGCGGATGACCTCTGCGCAATTGTGTACTCCGATGACGATGTTCGCGCTCTGGTTGAGTCTGTCGAGGAATTCAGCCTGGCAAGCTCGACTAAAGTTAATTGGGAAAAGAGCAAAGCTTTTTACTTAGGTCCACAGAATGAAACTCCCCCTCCAACCCTACCAGGGCAGCTTGTATGGACCAATGAAGGAATACACTACCTCGGTGTCTTTCTTGGAACTCAAGATTTTATTTCAAAAAACTGGGAGTCGCTGATTACCAAAACTGAGCAGCGGTTGATAAAATAGAGGGGACTATTGAGGCAGCTTTCCTTCCGGGGTCGTACTCTGGTCATTAATAATCTCGCGGCATCAATGCTCTGGCATGTTTTCAAAGCACTGCAGGCCCCAGGTTTTATCCTTAAAAAACTTCAAAACTTTTTTGTGGATTTTTTCTGGGGGGGAAAGCACTGGCTCCGGCCAGGAATACTAAGCCTGCCGATTGCAGAAGGTGGACAGGGGCTAATAGATGTGACGAGCAAAGTGATGGCTTTTCGCCTCCTCTCAGTACGAAGGCTTCTATACTCCGACGTCCCATGGAAAGCCTTTGCCCATTGCTTGCTTAGGCAAGCTGGGAAACTTGGCTATGGTGACGAGCTTTTTCTTCTTGACGCGAAGCACGTGGATATGACATCGGTCCCGTTGTTTTACCGAAGCATGCTGGAAGCGTGGCAGGCTGTTTCTTTTCGCCGTGACACCAGTGCTTACTCCCTTCAGATGTTCCTAAATGAACCAATATTTCTAAATTCTTTCTTTGATGGGGTCTGTAGTGACAGATCTTTTATGCAAAAGTTTATTGATGCCGGTGTTACCAGAGTAAAACACCTCAGGAACCCCTTTGTACATAGATGGAAGCCAGCTGCTGACATTGCCGTGGCCACCAGTGTGAGGTCCATCAGAGTCATTGGCAGAATTTTCTCTGTGATTTTACGGACCTTTAAGCAAACCGGGTTAAAATGGGACCCAGACATAGAAGATGCCCTCCATCGATCCCAATGTCCTTTCCCAAATCTTTTAATTTTATTTCAAAGTTTTAGGCTCTTTACCCAGATGGAGAAATCCTCAGTGTACAATCTATGTGTTCTCACTCTTTTTCCTGGCAAACCTGCAGAGCCACAAGCTCATTGGCGAGCGCTGCTTCAAGCTAACCGTTTCACAACAATAAACTGGCAGGTGATGTACAAAGAACCTACTGTCAAGCGCTCGGGTGATCTACAATGGCGGTTAGCGCACAACATCCTGCCTTGCAACATCCTGTCCCACCGTATATGTCCTGAAAACTCGGAATTGTGCCCCTTTTGCGACACCCCAGAGACCATTTTTCACATTTTTATTGAATGTTCAAGGTTGGCCTCGTTTTTTAAAATCCTGTCACGTGTGATCCGGGGGCTCGGTTTGACTTTTACACATTGTGTTTTCATATTTGGTTTTAATGTCTTGTATCAATGTAAAAATGAATGTCTTTTAGCAAACTTTCTGTGTTCTGAGGCAAAACTTGCCATTTATTTATCGAGGAAACGTAAACTGCAGAACATTGACGTTTTAGCTGATGACGTTTTAACTGTTTTTAAAGCATTGGTTACATCGCGTGTTCTTTTTGAGTTTGAAACTCAAGATCCTGCTTTATTTAAAAACCGGTGGTGTGCGAAACAATCCTTATGTGGTATGGTTGGTGGTGTTCTAACAATCAATTTATAAATCTAAAGTATTGCTTCTTTGTTACCCCTTCCTTTCCTGGTTATTTCTTTTGATGCCTGTACAAACATCCTTCACCATGTAAAACTTGTTTTCCTTGTAATAAAGGGGAAGAAAAGTCAAAGTCAAAAAGTCTCTCTCTCTCTCTCTCTCTCTCTCTCTCTCTCGCGCCCCCTGCTGGTCGTTTGCATGCTGGTTGTACTGTCATGGCGTCTGCTTGTGGAGGCCTGTGAGTGCTCTGTGTTGTTGCTCCATTCCCCCCCCCCCCCGTTTTCCCCCCTCTGTGTCCTTGTACCTGTTCGTGGAGTCTTCCTGGTGATTCCCATATACGTTGAGACGGGAGAGAGAGCCGGAGAGCACAGGGTGATCGCTGGTAAGGGTTCGCCGTTTTTGGGCGTCGCCCGATCGGTGTTTGCTCCTTCATCTTAAACCTCTATTTCCTTTTTTTCCTTTCGTTTATCCTTCCTTCAGTTTGTTTTGTTGCCTCCCTTTTCCGAAGTTAGGGAAATCGGAGAGGTCTGATTGCTTCCCATTCCCGGAGTTCGGGTAGGGAAGATTGTATTATATATTCACCCTCCCCGAGTTGGGGAGGGGTTGTAAGTGCAGCTGTTCCAGCATGGCAGCTGCACTATCTCGATTTACGGCCTTTCAGAGCCTGACCCGTAAGCACGGGTTCTTTTGTGTACCTCCGGAACGTGAGGTTAGTGTCGAGGACGTTGTCCTCGCAACCGGTCGTGTTGTCGGGATCGACAAGGTTGTTGCCGCTTCGCGGATGAACAAGCGGATCGTTATTTTTTTGTCCGACGTGGATTGTGTCCCACAAATTGTCGAACAGGGTTTGACAATCGATCCAGATTTATTTGTAATGATTTCCCCACTAGATAGCCCAGCGATAAAAGTCGTGATATCAAATTGCCCCCCATTTGTATCCGACGATGTACTAATTAAAGAGTTGTCCCGATACGGTACCATCGTGTCTCGTATCTCCATGATTCCCTTCGGGTCACGAAACAACGATTTAAGGCACGTGGTTTCATTCCGGCGGCAAGTGTTTATGATTTTAAAAAATTCCCAGAAGGATTTAAACCTTATAATAAAATTAAAACATCAACAGAACGAATATACAGTGTACGTGTCCACCAACGTTCTAAAATGTTTTGGCTGCGGACAATTTGGGCATGTTAAGCATGACTGCCCCCGAAAAGAGAATTCTCCACAAGTGCAACCTCCCCTCCGAACCGGGAATAAGCAACCCCCCCCACCTTCCCACCACCGGTCCAAACCCTCCCACCACTGACCCAAGCCCTCCCACCACCGACCCAAGCCTTCCCACCACCGAACCAAACCTTCCCACCACCGAACCAAGCCCTCCCGCCGCCGAACCAAGCCCTCCCACCACCGACCCGAACCTTCCCACCATCGACCCAAGCCTTACCACCACTGATCCCAATCTGTCCACCACCGACCCAAGCCCTCTTACCACCAATCCAAACCCCCCCGCCGTACCCCCCTCCCCTCCCCTTGAAACAGGGGCCCCTCCCTCTACTGAAGGATCTAATTGCAGCCATCTCCTGTTAACTATAGATCTCACCCCCCAGGCGACATCGTCCAATCACAGCTTGTTGCCTGCTATAACTGATCCTACCTCTCCCGCCGTGGTAGCCGATGGGATCCCCCTCCCGATGATCACGTCCTCCCTCCCCCCCCCTCCCCCCAAACCCTTGCAATCTCTTCCCACTAACCAGGACGAGTTTCAATTAGTCTGCCCAAAAGGAAAAAGACATCTGCAAACAACAGATGAAAACGGTCACCTCTTTAAAAAACCTACAACTGAAAACCGACAGGCCCTCCTCTCTGGCCTAGATTTGTCCCTCGTCACAGAAAATCGTTTCTCGGTATTGGAGGACATAGATGTGGATGAATCCTCGCCCTTGTCTACTGACCTAGAAATTGATATGGTTGAACCACAAAAATTAGTACCCCCCCCTCCCCCCCTCCCCTGAAGATGGCTCATTTCTCTCCCTCCCCGTCCCCCCCCTCTATGGACTATGCCCCATCCGATAACGTGGAGGGATGTGATGACGGTGAGGAGATAAATGATGAAAACCAGTGTGACACACCATCTGAGCCATCTGATATAGATGACTCTGTTAGTGAATGTGGTAGCCTTAAGGAAGAAGAAATCCCTCCAATCCCTCCCTCCGAGATAAAAAGGTTTCTTAAGGACACATTACGAAAAAGGAATGTTGTAATAGAAACCTTTTTTCCGGAGCTACCTGATTTTATACATTCCGCTAAACTGATGGTAAAACGGCCCCACGTTTTTAATTTCAATTCCTCCCAACGTCACCGTTTAAAGAAGTGGTTGCAAAAAGCTAAGAATGAACTGCTATCAAAAAATTGAGTGGTGGTCACTCCTCCTTATAGCTGTAATGAGTTTTTCCATTTGTAGCCTGAATATTAACGGAGGATGTAGCTCTGTCCGTAAAGTTCAAGTAAGGGATTTTTTATTGCAGAAGAAAGTTGACATTGCCCTCTTACAAGAGACCCATGCCAACGACTGCTGTGTCGCAGAGTGGTGTAGGCTCTTCCCCGGCCTGTCCTTCTTTAGTAACGGTGACTCCCGCAAAGGCGGTGTCGCAATAATTCTTAGCCCCTCCTTTTCGCCTTCATCGCTTAAATTCGACGAAATACACAAGGGATCCCTAGCATCCCTAGAATTCCACTACTATGGAAAATTCTATACTATTTTTAATATCTATGCCCCAAGTACGCCTGTAGCTCGGCGAGTTTTTTTTATTGACCTTGGGACACACCTAACGTCCCTCGACAGTCAAAACGCCCTAAAAAACCAAGACAATCATGTTTGTATTGGTGGAGATTTTAACTGCACCCTCCAACCCCAACTCGACAGGAACAGTGCAGAGCCCCATCCTGCCTCCACAATCCCTCTCACCAAATTTTTAAAACAAATGAATTTGACAGATATATGGCGGGTACAGCACCCATCAATCAGGCAATACACATGGTGTCGATGTATTCAGGGTAATATTGTACTTGCTCGCTTGGACAAGTTTTATATTAATCCTCCACTTGAACGCCTCGTTCTGTCATCCAAAATTTGCCCATCAGGATTCTCGGACCACAGCGCAACATTTCTCAAAATTTCTGCCCCCTGCCCGAAACACAAGAGTGCTTTTTGGAAATTTAATAACAACTTACTTGATGATAGTACCTTTAAGGACATTTTTCCGGAAATTTGGAATATTCTGGTTGCCTCCCAAGGGAATTTCTCAAACCTCAGACAATGGTGGGATAATGCCAAAACGCACATCAGACTGTTCTGCCAACAATATCGTGCGTATGGTGTTCAAGGGGAAAGAAAAACCACAACCTTACTTGAAGATGAAATCCTGGAATTACAGGAACAGCTTCAGGGAACCGCAAGTGTGAGCTACCAGGGAATGAGGCAACAAATCCATGGAAAAACGGCCTTACTGAATTCCATATCCGAAAGGCGAGCACAAAATGCTTTATTGCGCCTGAAGATGAGGTACATACACGACCTTGATGCTCCAACCAAATTCTTCTTCAGCCTTAAAAGGGGGGCCTCTTCGTCAATGATTACACGCTTGCTCCATGATGGGGAACTCCTTTATGAAGATGGCAGAATCAGGGAATGTGCCCGGAAACATTTTAAACAACGGTTTATGCGGCATGACATTAACCAGGATGCAATATCGGAACTTGTTTCTAACCTTCCAACATTGGCGGAGGATCAGAAGCAGCAGTTGGAGGATCCTCTTAGGTTACCTGAGCTCACCGCTGCCTTGAAGGCCTTGGAACCTGATAAAGCCCCTGGACTGGATGGGCTGACAAGTGAATTTTTCCAGTTTTTTTGGGACACCATTGGACCTCACCTACTGCGGGTATTGAATGAATGTTTAGAGGATGGACAACTGCCGTGGAGTTGCCGGAGAGCAGTCACCACCTTAATTCCTAAGAAAGCGGACACTCAACTTATAGAGAACTGGCGTCCTATTTCTGTTTTATGTACGGATTATAAAATTTTAGCCAAAGCCTTGTCTAATCGAATGAAACCTTTTATGAATGTACTAATAGGAGAACATCAATCCTTTTGTATTCCTGGACGTACTATTTTTAATAATATCTTTCTTATCCGTGATACCATTCGGTTTTGTAACAATTTTAATATGAATGTTGGTCTGTTTTTTATTGACCAAGGAAAAGCCTTTGACTGTATTGACCACATTTGACTGTATTGACTGTATTGACTTTTTCTGGAGCGGGAAACACTGGCTCCAACCCCCCGTGGCATACTTGCCACTCGCTGAAGGTGGCCAAGGTCTTATTGATATCCGCAGCCGGATTATGGTCTTCCGGCTTCATATCGTGCGCCAACTTGTATATGGAGATGAAGCCCTACTCTGGAGGCCTCTGGCTAACTGCATATTACAGCTCACATGCAAGCTGGGTTACGACCGAGAACTTTTCTTGATGAACCCTCATCAAATCGATTCATCCTTGCTGCCCACCTTTTACCAAGGGGTGATGAACGCCTGGCAAGCCCTGTCCTTTTCCCGTGAAATGGCAACATACAACATGGAAATGTTGTTGAACGAGCCCCTATGCTACAACCCCTTCCTGGAAAACAGCTTGAATAATAGGGGACTCGTTCAACGTTTTGTTGATGCCAAGCTGCTACGAGTGAAAGACCTCATGACAGAGTCTGGGAGCTGCCGGCTGAGTGCTGCCGCTGTGGCACAAAAAACCGGAATAAAATCTGTCAGGATCATCTCTCGGTTCCTTCAAGGGATATCCACAACGTATCGTAATACCTGCGAGGAACTTGGCCCTTCCCCCGAGGAAACAGCGGGTGACTTCCCCAAACTCCTAGTCTTCAGCCCGCCACTTAATCTGTCCCCTGGCCTGAACAGCCCTGATGATACTGCATTATCCCTTCCCGCCTTTCCAAAGAAAACTCTGTACAACGCGTACGTTAAAATTTTATACGCAAAAACATTTTCTGAGCACCCGAGGCTTCGATGGCGGGATGTTTTACCCCCAATACCACCCAATTGCCCCAATTGGCGAAGTTTTTATCTCTTGCCTACTCCAAAGTATGTTGGAGATATTCAATGGAAACTTGTACACTGGATTTTACCTTATAATGTTTTACTGAACCGGTTTTCTACTGCTAACTCTAATCTATGCCCTTTCTGTGCATCCATTGAAACCCTACCGCATATATACCTGGAGTGTGAACGATTGCAACCTCTTTTTACATTCCTTCAGGAACGCTTTGTGAAGCTTGGTTCCCTCTTTAATCACAATGTTTTTATTTATGGTGTTTTAGGACCGTCTTCCCTTAGGAATGTGGTTTTAATGAATTTTTTAATTGGCCAGGCCAAGTTTGCAATTTATAAATCCAGGAAGAAAAAAATGGGAAACGCTTCTGACTCGTCATGTGATGTACTGCTCACCCTTAAGGCTCTTGTAAATGCAAGACTAAAGCTAGAATACCGGTTTTTTAAAATGAACAAGAATTTAACATGTTTTAAAGAAAAGTGGGTTTTTAATGATGTCATATGCACACTTGATGATGATGATTTGAAAATAACCTTTCCTTGAGACCATTTTATTGTGTTTTGTTTCTTTGTGACTGAACATAACTGATTTTTTGTACTCTTGTAATAAAAGGAAGAAACAGTCAGTCTCTCTCTCTCTCCCCCTCTCTCGCGCCCCCTGCTGGCCGTTCGTGTGTTGGGCGTGGCAAGATGGCGTGCACTGGTGTTCGTTTGCTGTAGCTCCGTGCTTGTGTTGTGTTGTCCCCCCCCCCCCCCCCCCCATTCCTTCCTTTCCCATCACGCCTTTGTCGTGTCCTTCTTTACCACCTGTGCCCCTTTCCCTCCCTTGAGACAGAGAGAGTGAGAGAAGAGCCCAAAGGTGAGCAGACCCGTTCGGTTCAGTTTACCTGCTCCGTCGGTGCTGTTTACCTTACTCGCGTCGTGTGAACTTTATTATTCATTATTTCATTTCGACTTTATTTATTTTGTGTCCTTTCCGCCTGGTCAAGGTGGAAAGGTGAGACATCGCCGTTATGGCGAGTGTTCGTGCACGGCAGGAAGGGTTTGAAACCCTAACAAGGAAGCATGCTTTCGTGTGTGTCCCTCCCGAAGGTGTTCCTACCGAGGACATTATCCTAGCTGTAGGGAATGTTATCGGCGATGAAAATGTCCGCGCCGCGTCGCGGATGAACCAAAAGTTTGTTGTTTTCGTGTCGGACGAGAAGTTCGTGCATGATGTTGTTAGTACCGGTCTGTCATTGAAAGGTGGGCAGTTCGTCATGGTTTCCCCGATGGACACACCGGCGATTAAAGTTATTATTTCAAATGTCGCTCCGTTTATCACAGATGATAAGTTAATGGCTGTTCTGACCCGGTATGGAACTGTTGTTTCCCGAATCTCGATGATTCCCCTGGGATGTCGGGATGAACGAGTGAAACATGTTATGAGTTTCCGGAGACAAGTATTCATGGTGCTTCCTGATCGCGGCGACGATACAGGACTAAACATCTCGTTTAAAATTTCGGTAAATGATCGTCAATATCTAATGTACGCTTCGTCAGGCACCTTAACGTGCTTCCTTTGTGGAGCCTTCGGACACGTTAAAAGGTTTTGTCCCAAAGCATCTTGTACGAAGTGCGGCAAATTGGGACACACCAATGTGGGCTGTAAAAAAGAAAACACCCCGACCGTGATTCCTCATGCCTCGACCGTGCTTCCTCACGCCTCGACCGTGCTTCCTCACGCCTCGACCGTGCTTCCTCACGCCTCGACCGTGCTTCCTCACGCCTCGACCGTGCTTCCTCACGCCTCGACCGTGCTTCCTCACGCCTCGACCGTGCTTCCTCACGCCTCGACCGTGCTCCCCGACGCTCAAACCGTGCTCCCCGACGCTCATACCGTGCTCCCCGACGCTCAAACCGTGCTTCCTGGTGCTCAAACCGTGCTACCTGAAGCCCCGACCGTGCTTCCCGACGCCCCGACTGTGCTTCCTGATGTCCCAACTGTGCTTCCCGAGGTCCCGACTACGCTTCCCGAAGCCCCAACCGTGCTACCCGAAGCCCCAACCGTGCTACCCGAAGCCCCAACCGTGCTACCCGAAGCCCCAACCGTGCTTCCCGAAGCTCCGACTGTGCTTCCCGACGCCACGACTGTGCTTCCCGACGCCACGACTGTGCTTCCCGACGCCCCGACCGTGCTTCCCGACGCCCCGGTGCTACCCAAACCCAGTGAGATGGCACTTGGTGATGCTAGTACTGCTGACGAACCCATGAATGAAGAACTTGTCATACTGACCAAAAAACGGAAAGCACCACTAACAAATAGCCCCGATGGTGCGATAAAGAAGGCTGTCTTGGGCAGAGACACTGTCTCTGCAAAAGAGGGCAAAACGTTTACAGCAAACGAAAATATCGAACGCCAAAGTGGAAAAGAGGATGTTACTGACTTCCCAGGCTCTGAGAATAAAGCCTACATTGATCCGAACAATGCGGCCATTTTTGAGCCTGAACGCGAAGCCCTACCGGTCCCCCCTCCAGTAGCTGAGCGGACTGGTGACCAAACAAATTGCTCTGTCTTACAAACAGAAATCGTAACCCCGGCTACGCAGAGATCTGCAGCCATTTGCCAAAGCACACATAAAGAAAGTAAGCACCAGTCTGCTCGTGAGTGTGTACCAGAGTACCCAACGAAATCTCATGAGATGCATCCAGAGGAGCTTGTGAGAGCTGCAAGTAAAGCCCAAGATCCAGGTGGGACATTATCAGACCTGTCAGAGTCTGAGGACGAGGTGGAAGTGACTGAGCTGTCACAGTCATCAGCATCTCAGTCACAGATACCCCCCCAACACATCGTGTCGTTTCTAGCCGAAACGTACAGACAGCGTAACATAGTCATTAAAGACTATTTTGCCGATTTGGTTGCATTCATTTTGCCTCTGGAACTCACTACCTCACACCATCAGAGACTCCTCCTCACTCACCACATTCAAAACATCACTAAAGACCCACCTGTTCAACGCTGCATTCAACATTCAACCCACAGCATTTAACCCCTGACTATCTCTTCTCCTTCTCCCTCCTTTTGCTTTAAATATTTCCCTATTGATTCTTGTCTTTTTGCAATTGTTGTTTTCATGTATTGTTATGCATTATGTTTTCCACTCTGTCAAAGCGCCTTTGGGCTTCTGGAAAAGCGCTATACAAAATAAATGAATTATTATTATTATTATTATTCATCCACACTGCAAAATCCATAATTAAAACGCCTGAACAATTTGACCTGAATAAGTCACAATACCACAGGTTAAGAAAATTCATCACACGTGCAGGTGTAGAGCGTTCCCAGCCACAGGCTGATTTCATCAATACAGGATGAAAACTATAAAACTTGCAACTTTAAATATTAACGGTGGTGGTGCTAGCCACCTCCGCCAGGTTCAAGTAAAAAACATATTTCAACGGAAAAAGGTGGATGTGATCTTACTTCAAGAAACTCACATCACACCAAATGTGGAACATAACTGGCATCAACTTTTTAAGAGCCAATGCTATTTCAGCAATTTATCAGCTTCATCTGCTGGAATCGGCTTCTTGCTGAAGCCAGGCCTCATGTATGAGTCATGCCATTTTCAGGAGGTAATAAATGGTCGGCTTAGCTCTCTCAAACTAGTAAGCCATAACTTCCATTACACCATTTTTAATGTGTATGCGCCAAGTGATAGCGTAGAGCGTAAGTCCTTCTTCACCTCAATGATAAATCACTTAAGATCGGTTGATTTTGATCATTGTGTGTGTGTCGGAGGTGATTTCAATTGCACCTTTGACCCATCGGTTGACAGAAACTCTGTCGAACCCCATCCTGAGTCCCATGTACAATTATCCAATTTTTTTAGCACAATGGGCTTCGTTGATGTTTGGCGGTTGCACCACCCAAACACATCCCAGTACACCTGGTGTCGATGCGCCAATAGTCGAGTATCCTTGGCAAGGCTTGACAGATGGTACATCAACGTACCCTTTAAAAATACTGCGGTTTCTTCAAATCTTTTTCCTTCCGTGTTTTCAGACCATCATATGGTAACCCTAAACCTTTCCTTTCCTCAACCCGCAAATAGGAGCGCTTATTGGAAGTTTAATGTTAGACTTCTAGAAGATGGTATGTTTAAAGAAGCCTTTTGTGTTTTCTGGGCAAGTCTAGTAGCAAAGAAATCTTCCTTTTCTTCATCCAGCATATGGTGGGATAACATGAAATCTCAAATTCGGTTTTTTTGTCAATGTTTCCAATCACACAGCACAAACGACAAGCACTTTACAATGGCCCGGTTGGAATTGGATATTCTACAATTGGAGAGTAAATTGGCTCATGAAAACAATGACGCCAATTACCGGTTATTGCTTGTAAAGAAAGCTCTTTTAAGGGAGTTAGTTCAAGAGAAAGCAGCCGGTACATTAATTAGACTTAGAATACAGAATGTAAAATTATCAGACACCCCAAACAAGTCTTTCTTTCATTTAGAATCCTTAAGCAAGCCATCACGGCTAATCTCTTCTGTTTTGGACTCAAGAGGCAACGTTGTTGTCAACGAGGATGATGTTAGACTAAACATTATTGAATTCTATACAAAACTTTTTGAGGAGCAGACTGTTTGTAATGATACAATGATGGATTTAACCTCTCACCTCCCCTCCCTAACTGAGGCTCAACGGTTGGAGCTTGACCTACCAATCACCCTCCTTGAGCTAACCTGTGCTCTTGCTGCCATGGATTCAGGGAAAGCTCCGGGTATTGACGGTCTACCTCCCGAATTCTTTCTGACATTTTGGGACCTTTTAGGCCCTGAGTTGCTGAATGTTTTGGACACTTCTATACAGACTGGTATAATGCCGCTGAGTCTAAGAAGAGCCGTAGTGTGCTTGCTCCCGAAAACTGAAGATCCCCGACTTTTGGTGAACTGGCGACCGATCTCCCTGCTGTGCACGGACTACAAGCTTTTTTCAAAAGTACTAGCTAATCGACTAAAAAAGGTTATTGGCGATCTAGTACTGCCAGAACAGAGTTACTGTGTTCCTGGAAGATCCATCCATGATAATATTTCTTTAATCAGAGATCTCATTGATGGTAACCGTGTTAAAGAAGACTTTGGAATGATGTCGCTTGATCTTGAAAAGGCATTTGACAGTATCGACCATAAGTTTATGCATCATGTGTTACAGGCATGCGGCCTCGGAGCAAACTTTCGTTCCTACATTTCCTTGCTATACACAGATGTATTTAGTTTAATTAAGATTAATAATGTGCTGGCTCCCCCCATCAAGGTTCGGAGAGGGGTTCGGCAAGGGTGCCCAGTCTCTGGTTTATTGTTTGCTCTTTCTTTAGAGCCTCTTCTCAATCTACTGAGAAAGAAGATTTCTGGAATAGCACTTTCTCCCATGAGTGCACCGCTAACCCTATGTGCTTATGCGGATGACGTCTGCATCTTTGTAAAAGATAAGGATGATATTGATATCCTTGTTGAGTGCCTATCAAAGTTTCACGCTGCCTCCTCTTTAAAAATCAATTGGAACAAGAGCAAGACGTTATGGATACCCTCCCTTTATCGCAACCTTCTTCAGCCTGTACCACAGCCGCCCCCATCCCTCCCCGCAGGGTTGCTGTGGGGAAGTGAGGGAATTAAGTACTTGGGCATATTCCTTGGTTCCCCACAGTATGCTCAGAGAAATTGGGACGGGGTAATTGAGCAAGTGGGAGAAAGATTGAACCGATGGAAAAGGGTTTTACCTCATTTGTCCTTCATGGGCCGTGTGCTAGTGATCAACAACTTAGTTGCCACAATGTTGTGGCATAGGTTCATCTGCCTGCAACCGCCGGAGGCCCTACTCAAAGCACTCCAGGGCAAACTGGTGGACTTCTTCTGGGGAGGCTACCACTGGCTACGACCCGATGTGATATGTCGCCCCTCGGCTGAGGGTGGCCACAACCTCGTCGACATCAAAGCCCGCCTAATGGCCTTCCGGCTGCGGTCCATTCAACGTCTCCTCTACATGGAACATCTGCCAGGCCGGCTCCCTGCACGCCTTGTACTGCAGCGAGCGGGTAGGCTCGGGTACGGGTTTGAACTTTTTCAAATGAACCTCCAACATGTCGACATATCGGTTCTCCCTGCTTTTTACCAAAGCCTCTTAAATGCCTGGCAGAGTCTTTCTGTGAGTCGTCAGGCGGACACATATGTAACGAAAATGCTGGCACACGAGCCTTTGTTCTATAACCCTCTCTTTCCCGACATTCCAAAGAGTCGAGATTTTTGCCAACACTTTATAGCAGCTGGTATCGTGAAGGTGCGGCATCTCCGACATGACTCAGGGTATGGTTGGAAATCCGTAAGTGAAATCGCCGACCTGACAGGGATTTGGTCCCATAGGATGATTGCAAAAATTTTGAGGAAAATGATTCAGGTGGGACGGCAACTTGGCCTAACTTGGACTCGAGGTACAGAAGAAGATCTAAATGAGCCGACAGTGCCTAAATTGATTGTTGAACCCATTCAAAACGATTTGCCCCCTGTTAGCGATGGGTCAAAGCTTTTCCAGACAATGGACAGCAAGGGCATCTACAAGATGTGCCTCAAGCTGTTAAATGGGAACCCTTCGTTAAATGGAGTTACCCGATGGAAAGGATTGTTACCCGGAGGACCCCCCTCCGAACCTATCTGGGAAGCCATGTATAGTGAGCCCACATCCAAAAGAACAGGTGATCTCCAGTGGCGTTTGGCCCACTGGATTGTTCCTTCCAACACGTTTATTAGACATTTTTCTCCTGTATCTGTTTGTTGTCCCTTCTGTACAGTCAATGAGGACTTGTTTCATGCATTCATAGACTGTATCCGATTATTTCCTTTGTTTCATTGGTTGAATTACATTGCACACGAAATGCATGTTACTTTTTCTTTGAGGAATTTCGTCTTTGGTTTTGCTCCTAAACAGAATCCTGCATCTAAACTGTTTAATTTCCTAATAGCAACTGCGAAACTTGCTGTTTATTTGACAAGAAAAGACAAACTATCTGGCAAACCGATAGAGCACTGCAATATCATGTTGTGTTTGAATGCATTCGTCTCAGCAAGATTGAAACTGGAATTTACCCTTTCCAACGAGGCCGGAAATTTTCAAAACTTTGTTGATACTTGGTGTGTTGGTGGGTTTTGTGAGGTTAAAGAAAACGAATTTAGAATACTGTTGTGAGATACTGATTGTTTCTTATTTGATGATCATTGGGTGCTTCTTCTTTTTCTTTTTATTGGCATTATTGATTTCATTGCAAAACGTGTATATTGTTACTTTTATATTTTTGTAATAAAAGGACTAAAAAGTCAATCTATCTCTCTCTCTCTCTCTCTCTCTCTCGTCGTTGGTGAGGCAGCATGGTGGCTGTGCATGTTTAGCTGTGAGTTCTCTGTCGTGTTGGTTGGTTTTCCTATCCCCCATTTCGCTCCCTTGTGTCCTTGTTTATACTTGTAAAGTTTCCCCTGTGTGTCCTTTCATTGTTGAGACAAGAGAGAGGGAGAGAGCGCACACGGTAGGTGGTGTTCGGTTGCCTCTTTTCGAACCTCCGGGTTTGAGGCCTGGCCTCCATTTTGCCGTGTTTTTCCTAGTCCAGGCAGCGGTGTTTCGCTGCTCTAAACGGTTCTTGGACCTAGTCCATTAGTTTTTGGTTTTACCTCCACTTGCCGGTGTTGCGTGTGGTTGGTATCTTTTTTTTGATTTCTCACCCTTTATTTATTTAATTTACGTTCGCTATGGCAAACGATTGTTTGAGGAATAGCATGTACGAGTCGCTCTGGGCTGGTGTGCGACCCTCCGAGTGAGGTAAAGATGGAGCAAGTGCTTCTAGCAATTGGAAAATGCGTCGGCTCACATAATATCCGTGCAGCCTCTCGAATGAACAAGAAAGTTGTTGTGTTTGTATCGGAGGTGCACATGGTGAACTCCGTTGTGGAGCAAGGCCTTCTCATAGAACCCGACATGTTTCTAGTGGTTTCCCCATTAGATACACCTGTGGTGAGGGTCAATGTGTCTAATGCCCCTCCCTTTGTTAAAGGTGAGGACTTGTGTGCTCAATTGAGCAAGTTCAGTACGATCGTATCAAAAGTGACAATGGTGCCGATACACTCGGCAAGGGGTGAATTTCGACACGTGATGACTTTTAAAAGGGTCGTTTACATGATATTGCCCGAAAATGTGCAAAAGCTCAATGTAGTTTTGCATGCAAAGATTAATGGCCATACTTATAGAATGTATGCCTCCACGGACGTCATGACGTGCTATGGGTGTGGAGCTTACGGACACGTAAAGAGTTCCTGTCCCGGTTTGGTGAGACCATTAGAAAATCGAGACCAGGTGATTGCAGATTCTCCTCCCTCCCCACCGAATGGGGCGGATGATGTCGTAGTCTCCTCCCCACGACCTAATGGTGATCGGGAAACAGTTGACTCCTCCCCCTCACCTACTGAGATACGTGGAATGATAGACCCCTCCCCACAACCAATGGGTGAACAGGAAACAGTAGACCACTCCTCCCTACCTGCTGGTGTGACAAACGTTGTTGATCCCTCTCCTGTACAGGACTGTACGGATGACAATATGGAAGGGTTCGTAACAGTGGTTCGTAAAAAAGGACATAAACGTTCATGTCCCGTCGTGAAGGATGCAAGCACAGTGCAAAGTAAGGTACTTGTTGTGTCAAACGTGTCGCCGAGCTTGCAAGATGGAGCTTGTGTAGAGAATACCTGTGTGGGATTGCAAACTGAACCGGCACCGGGTTTAAATCTAAGCAATTCGTTTGCACCACTTGCCAAACTGTTTGAGGGTTCTGAGTGTGATATAGACATCGAGAATCCTCGCGCATCTCAGGAAGACACAAGTGGGGATATTGATAACCCTGATGTCTTACATGACATTAATGTAATGGTCACAGAGGTGGGCGCAGGGATGGCCAGGTGTAATGATAAAACAGATAAGTCAGACAGCCCCTCAGAGGAAACCTGTAAGCCTACACGTTTCGAACAAAATAAAAGGGATGATAAGAAGGAAGCTGCATATGACGATGAGCAGCTAAACATGAATGAAAACGATATCCATGTTTCTGATCCTGGGGAGATTTGTGCCTCAGAAATAAGTTTGCATCAGGAAGAGAATGACAAAGATGATGCGTTTGATTTTGATGAACCCTACTCTACCTCGTCAGGTAGTGGGTTTTGTGCCCAAGAGGATGGGGATGGGGACACTGTAGTTACAGAAGATGAAGTTAAAAAATTCCTCGATGAATCCTTCAGGAAAAGGAATGTCAGAATTCAGGATTATTTCCCAAACCTACATGCTTTTCTAAAAACTACTAGAAACATGATTCGTGAACCCCAGCAAGTTGGGATATCAGAACCTCAATTTCAGCGGTTGAGAAAGTGTGCCACTAAGGCAGGAAAAGAACTCCAAGAGGAGGAAAATTAATAAAGAATAAATGAAGGTAACGTCTCTCAACATAAACGGAGGCCGCAGCTGTATGCGGCGTCTGGAGGTGTTACAACTATTTGAGAAAGAAAAGATTGATATTTTCATGTTACAAGAGACACACATTAACGAATCTTGTGAAGACGAGTGGCGCAGAATGTTTAAAGGGTGCCATGTTTTCTCCAGTGCGGTTGAAGAAGCTAAAGCGGGGGTGGCAATAATCTTGCATCCTCGCCTTCAACCATCCGAGATTCACTATAGAGAGATTTGTAAGGGTTTCTTGATGGTGGTGGATTTTATTAGCAGCAATCAAAAGGTTAGCATTATTAATGTGTATTGCCCCAGTGACAGCGCTGAAAGGGCTCTATTTCTTCCAAAATTAGCGGATTGTTTAAGCACTGTTGATTTGACTTGTTTAATTTGTATGGGGGGAGACTATAACTGCACTCTCAACCCTCGACTGGACAGGAACACTCCTGAGCCACATCCACCCAGTGCAAAGTCCTTGGCACAACTTGTGAAAAAATACAAACTTAGAGATGTATGGCGATTACAAAATCCAAACACCCGTCAATATACATGGGTGTGCTGTGCAAAAAACCAGTTAACCATGGGTCGACTGGACAGATTGTACGTGAACCAAGGAATGGTGAATCTGGTTAAGAGAACATGTATAACTCCATCTGGTATTTCTGATCACCATATGATTGCAATGGATTGTATGTTACCTGGTCATTGCTGTAAGAGTGCACACTGGAATTTCAATGTGAAATTGTTACAAGATGAACATTTTAAAAATGCCTTCAGACTGGTATGGGAAGGATTAGAAAAGAAAAAGTGTTCCTATGTCAATATGCGACAGTGGTGGGACTGTACCAAGTCACAAATTCGGATTTTCTGCCAACAATATTGCTCGTATGCCACTAGTAATACGTCTGGGTTGATAAGTGCTCTAAAAGCAGATGTACTTAAATATGAACAAGAAGCTGGAACATCTTGGGGAAGTGACCAATATCAGCAGCTGATAGAAAAAAAGACCCTGCTGGCCGAACTGGTCAAAGAGCGTGCGGCGGGAGCAATGATTCACCTGCGGATGAGCATAATACACCTCGAGCCTCCAAACAAAGATTTCTTCAAAATGCAGAAGGCTGCCAACACTTCTCGGCAGATTCAGAGTCTACGCTCTCCCGACGGTGTTCTGACTCGCCAAAGTGACATTAAACATTCACTGCAAGAGTTTTACTCAAACTTGTTTACTCCAAGAACGGTGGATAAAACGATGGCAAATGAGATAATTGAACTTCTCCCATCTCTTTCTGAAGAGCAGCAACTCCAACTGGAATGTGACATTTCTCTGGAGGAGCTCACAACAGCAGTGAAACAACTCGAAGACGGCAAGGCCCCCGGAATTGACGGACTTCCTGCTGAATTTTACAAAGTTTTTTGGAATGTTCTGGGTCCTGCTTTAATTGAGAGTTTTCATGAGAGCCTAAATCAGGGGGAATTGCCCTTGAGCTGCAGAAGAGCTGTCTTATGTCTTCTTCCCAAGAAAGGGGATTTGCAGCAGATTACAAACTGGCGGCCTGTGTCATTGTTAAATACTGATTACAAGATTGTGTCAAAAATGCTTGCAATGCGTCTTAAAAAGGTCATCTCGTTCTTAGTTGGGAATGACCAAACGTATTGCATACCTGAACGATCCATGTATGACAGTATTTTCTTGGTTCGAGACTTGATTACTATCGGTCAAACTGCGTCGCATGCTTTTGGGTTATTACTCCTTGACCAGGAGAAAGCTTTTGACAGTGTGGATCACTCTTTTCTGTTTGCAGTTCTTACGAAAGCAGGATTTGGAGAAAAATTCATTTCTTGCATAAAACTTTTATACAACAATGTATCATGCCTGCTAAAAGTAAATAACAGTCTGTGTCATCCTTTCCCCTTTCAGCGTGGCATCCGTCAGGGCTGTCCACTGTCAGGCATGTTGTACACACTGTCCATCGAACCCTTACTGGCTCTCCTTCATACCACTTTATCTGGTTTGTCCTTGTCAAACAATTCCAAAATTGTTACATCAGCATATGCAGACGACCTGTGTGTTGTGGTTAAAAACCAGGAAGATGTTTTTGAGCTATCCCGGTGTTTTGCCAAATTTGAACTTGCTTCATCAGCAAGAGTAAATTGGAACAAAAGTGTAGCTCTTTCTCTGTACCCAGATACCCTATCGGGGTCACAGGCTTCACATATGGTTCCCCCAACTCTTCCAGGAGGAATGTTATGGGAAACGGATGGGTTTAAATACTTAGGCATCCATTTGGGAACTGCAAGCTATATGAAGAAAAACTGGGATGGTTTCTTAGATAACATTAAGCAGAAACTATCAAAGTGGAAAGGGATGCTCCATATCTTGTCACTTAAGGCACGGGTAACGATAATAAACAACCTGGTGCTTCCAATCGTATGGCATAAGATCATAGTAATACCACTATTATACCATAAGATCATAGTAATACCACTATTATACCATAAGATCATAGTAATACCACTCCAGCCTCCTCAAGCTCTGATCACCAACATTCAGAGGGGTCTAGTTGACTTCTTCTGGGGAGGCCACCACTGGCTTAAGCCAGATGTGCTGTGTAGACCATGTAATTCAGGTGGTCAAAACCTGGTGCACATCCCTAGTCGAATAATGGCTTTTCGGCTAATGACAATAAAACGTCTGCTGTACAGCGAGGTTGTGCCCTGGCGTCCTCTCACGAATACGTTGCTCAGGCAAGTAGGTGGAATGGACTATGACCGGGAACTTTTCCTTATGGACTTGAAACAGGTCGACAGAGCTCGGCTCCCTGCATTTCATCGGTCTCTCCTGAACGCCTGGCAAGCTCTAGGAGTGCAGCGGTTGGAGATCTCTTATGATCCCAGGAGGTTTGTGCATGAGCCATTGTTCCAAAACTCACTATTCGCTGAAGTATCTACCAGCCGAGCTTTTATGGAACATTTTACGAACAATGGGATTAATAAAGTGCGAGATCTTATGGAGCTATCCTTAAAGCGATGGTTGTCTGCCAGCACTGTTTCTGGAAAAATTGGCTTGCGTTCAATTAGAATAGTGAGCAGGGTCATAAAGATTGTATCCCAGACTTTTTTAGATTTAAACATTGGGTGGAATGGGGTAAATGAAGAAGTAGACTTTCGTTTAACCTTCCCTGAACTCTCAGTCACTGCCCAGGAACAACATGGTGTGTTTTCCTCTCACAGCGAAGAATCCAGTGTGTTCCACATCATGGGAAAAAGGGCAATGTATAGAATTTGTCTAGAGGTGTGCTTACCGGGCTGTGCAGCACCCTTAAGGAACAAGTGGAAAGAGTCTTTACCTGCAGGAGCATTTCTCACTCCAAATTGGGATGAAATGTACAAGAGTCCTACTGTTGGGCGTACAGGAGACCTAAATTGGAGACTGGTCCATCACGCCCTGGCCACACAGGTGTTAGTTCAGAAATTTAACCCTGCTGTGTCTAATTTATGTCCTTTTTGTGGTAATGTTGAACATTTGTATCATGCGTTTATTGAGTGCAAGAGATTGTCATCTCTGTTTCTGTATCTGAGCCGAATCTTTTGTAAATTCAAAATTGTTTTTTCTGTTACAATCTTTGTTTATGGACTTGCATGTAATACTAGGAAAAACTCTGTGATTTTTCTTTTGAATTTTTTGCTTGGAATTGCTAAGCTTGCAATTTATAAAACCAGAAAAGCCAGATTAGGTAGTGGAAAAAATGAAAATGCACTTTTTTGTTTCATCGGGATGGTGTCAGCACGTATATAGCTCGAACATGCTTATCATGTAAACATGGGGAACCTTCTTGTGTTTGAAGAGTTATGGGGCATGGGGGGTGTTTTGTGCAAATGCATTGGAAATGAGGTTGTGATTTGTATGTGAAGTGGAGTTGGAATACTTTGGTTTTATACTTTTATAATAAAAGGACACAAAAGTCTCTCTCTCTCTCTCTCTCTCTCTCTCTCTCCCTCTCCCTCTCCCTCTCGCTCTCGCTCTCCCTCTCTCTCTCTCTGTCGCCCCCTGCAGGCCGTTTGTGGTGGGCGTGGCGTCATGGAGGCTGTGAGCAACTGCTCTGTGTTGTAGTGAGTTCTTTGTGAGTTTTCCTCCTCTCCTGCCCTCCCCTGCCCCCCCTCTCCTTCCCATCCTGTGTACTTTGGCATTTTGTTTTCATCCGTTCTACACCTTTGTCTTCGAGAGAGAGAGGATTGAGAGCGGGCCCATTTTGGGTGCGGCCTACTGGCTTTGACGGCGTTTTGTAAGCCATTTTTGTGCTTATAATGCACGTTTATTACTTACTTTAGTTCGATTATTTAGGTTTGATACCTTCTTGTCCGGTTCGGACAAGTGGGGGGTGTTAAATTCGCTTGTATGGCGAATGCACGCTCTCGGTTAGAGGTATTCGATAGCCTAACGAGGAAGCATGCATTTGTGTGTGTTCCACCAGAATGAGTCCTCACTGAGGATGTGGTACTCGCAGTGGGGAAAATAATCGGGTGCGAGCATGTCCGAGCTGCCTCACGAATGAATCAAAAAGTTGTTATTTTCCTGTCCAAAGAAAACTTTGTTCACGACGTCGTGAGTGCAGGTTTAACCACAGAAGGTGGTGTTTTTATGTTAGCGTCCCCTATGGATACTCCAGCAATGAAAATCGTTGTATCAAACGTACCACCATTTATATCAAACGACAAACTAATGTCAGTCCTTTCTCGTTATGGAACAGCTGTGTCGAGAATGTCCATGATCCCTCTGAAGAGCCGAGACGAGAGGATAAAACACGTTATGAGTTTCCGTCGCCAAGTTTACATGGTACTTCCCGATTGTGGTGATGATACAGGGTTAAATATTTCATTTAAAGTAAAATCCGACGATCGGGAGTATCAAATGTACGCCTCGTCAGCCTCACTAACGTGCTTTCACTGTGGAGCCTTTGGTCACGTTAAACGTTTTTGTCCCAAGGTTTCGTGTTCAAAGTGTGGGGAAAATGGCCACGCATACACCGATTGTAAAAATGATAATACTCGTGTTCCTATTCAACCGACTGGAGTTAATCCTGTGAGTTTACCGGTTCCTGCTGCTCCCTCCTGCAGTGAGACGAACAATAGCAGCATCGTTGCGCATATCCCGAGTCTTGAAAACGATCGCACTTCACTTCCTGTCACAGAAACCGAAGCGACCCCAACTCGCACAACCTTTGCTGCGATTCCCTCATGTAGTGAAGGAATGGAGGAGGATCCTATTATTGGTTCTAAAAAACGAAGGGCGTCGGTTGATAATTTTTCTACCAGTAATCCAAAAAAGGTGGTATTGGAGAAGGCCAGTGTAGCTGAACACACACCTCAATGTGTTACTCATGCTTCCATCGGGTTTGAAAAAAAGGATGGTGAATCGGGTGCTGCAATTGAGGATAATATGTCTGAAAGTTTGTGTACAAACTCTGTGGACGCAAATTGCTATATGGGTGAAATAAGTTGCAACGCTGAATACGTTGATAAACCCTCGAACGAACCATTACGATCATTGACATCAGTCACTGTGAACGAGCAGACAGTGACTGACTCATCCCTCCACGGTGCTGCTCTACCGATGCAGACTCAAAACTGTGTTACCGAGTCGCTCATCGATTCGGTAGATTGTGCTCCACAAGAGGATGAAACCGAGGCTTCAACTTCTGACGAGCACAAATATCACCATGGCAGCGTGGATCGCACAGTGGAGCTCTCCAGCGAATCCCCAGAGATACTGACAATTCCCATAGTGACCACGGAGGCCGACATCCTCGATCCTGGAGGGACCTTGTCAGACTTGTCGGAATCTGATGAGGATGACGAGGTGCCCGAGTTGTCTCAGTCTCAGTTGAGTCAGCCAATTATATCTCCTCAACTCGTACTCTCCTTTCTGAATGAAACCTACAGACAGCGGAATGTAGTTATCAGGGATACATTTCCTGATTTAGGTCCATTTATTCAATCAGCAAAGGAAATAACAAGAAAGGGCAAAGAATTTCCACTAACAAGGTCACAATTTCACCAACTCAGGAAAATTATTACAAAAGCCAGTCTTGAGATTTCGCAACACCCAATCAAGCCTTTTGATAAAGAATGAAGCAAATTACCTTTGGCACCTTGAACATTAACGGTGGAGGTGCAAACCCAAACCGCCAAACTCAAGTGCAAAGTTTGTTTTGGCGCAAAAATGTCGATGTACTTTTATTGCAGGAAACGCACATCACCCAAAACGTAGAATATGATTGGTGTCGCGTTTTTGGGGGACAGTGCTTTTTTAGCAACCTGTCTTCCCTTTCGGCAGGTGTTGCTTTCGTACTTCGACCAGGGCTAGTACCTGAGTCAATCCTCTTCCAGGAGATCATTAAAGGCCGATTCAGCTCTCTTGAACTGGAGGTTAATAATTTCCATTTCACATTATTCAATGTGTACGCACCAAGTGAGAGCACAGAACGGAAAGCTTTCTTTGCGTCTGTGATTAGTCACCTGCAGACAGTTGATCTAAACCAATGTGTGTGTATCGGGGGTGATTTCAACTGTACCTTTGAACCTGTAATGGACAGGAACTCGGCAGAACCTCATCCCGAATCATGTACTGATTTATCCCTTTTCCTTTCTCGGGTTGGTTGGCTAGATGTATGGAGGGTACTTTTCCCCAATGAACCTGTTTACCTGGAGCCGTATCACCAGAGGAAGAGTGTCCTTTGCGAGACTCGACCGATGGTATATAAACTCACCTTTTAGAAACGCTATAGTCTCTCCAGATTATTTTCCGTCAATATTCTCAGACCATCATTTAGTAACCATGGGGTTTCTTTTTCCTCAGTCAATAAATAAAAGTGCATACTGGAAATTTAATACCAGTCTTCTAGAAGATGGTCTATTTAAAGAAGCCTTCCAAGTTTTCTGGGCTAATCAAATCCAAAGAAAGCCCTCTTTTTCTTCAGTTAATCTTTGGTGGGACAATACAAAAGCCCAGATTCGGGTGTTTTGTCAACAGTTTAGAGCAAACATTACAAATGTTAAGAATATAACAATGACTTGTTTGGAAGCTGACATTGTACAGCTCGAAGGTAAACTTGCTAAAAATAATAATGCAAGAAACTTCCAGTTATTACTAGAAAAGAAGATTCAGCTGAGAGAGTTAATCCAGGAGAAAGCAGCAGGGTTGTTGCTCAGACTAAGGGTTAAGAACTTAAAGGTTTTAGATACCCCTAGTAAAGCTTTTTTTCGTCTGGACTCTGTCAGTAAAGCACCCAAGAACATTTTTTCTGTAATTAATCCTGGCGGAGCTGTTGTTGTAAATCCCAGAGACAGACGGTTATGTGTTCAAGACTTCTTTTCCAAACTGTTTTCAAAACAGGTTGTTTGTGATGAAACAATGAGACTTTTAACCTCTCACCTATCCTCGTTAACTGAGTCCCAGCGGCTGGATATGGACTCACCAATTACGCTCGAGGAGTTAATGCAAGGCCTGGCCGGAATGGACTCGGGAAGAGCCCCTGGAATCGATGGTCTGCCGGCTGAATTTTATGTGGAATTTTGGGAACTATTAGGTCCAGAACTGATGCATGTTCTTGAATCATCACTGACTCATGGAGAATTGCCTTTAAGTTTGAGAAGAGCGGTGATGTCCCTTCTTCCAAAGGCTGGTGATTTGCGACACATGAAGAATTGGAGACCTGTTTCTCTACTATGCACTGATTATAAAATCCTTTCAAAAGTTTTGGCGAATCGAGCTAAAAGGGTAATTTGTGATTTGGTTCACCCTGATCAGAGTTATTGTATTCCAGGTAGATCTATGTATGATAACATATTTTTCATTAGAGATCTCATAGATGGCAACTGTGTGCAGAATGACTTTGGTATAATTTTTCTTGATTTAGAAAAGGCTTTTGATAGTATCGATCATGTCTTTTTGAATCATGTGCTTGAAGCCTGTGGATTTGGAGATAATTTCAGAACTTATATTGCTTTATTGTACAACAATATATTCAGTTTAGTTAAGGTGAACAATGAGCTTTGTTCTCCCATACAGGTTCAAAGGGGGGTAAGGCAAGGTTGCCCTGTCTCCGGCTTACTGTTCACCCTTGTAATGGAATCACTTCTCGTGTTACTAAGGAATAACGTTTCTGGAATGAGTATATCTCCTGATCATCCTCCAGTTGTCGTATCGGCGTATGCTGATGATGTTGCAATCATTGTTAAAAACAATAACGACATTGCAGCTGTAGCTAAGTGCCTACATTTGTTTGGTTTAGCTTCCTCGTTGAAGTGCAACTGGGAAAAGAGCAAAGCGCTATGGGTTCCCTCTGTCAGGGACAGTGCATCTAGAATGGCGCAAGACCCGCCAATACACCTTCCTGCAAGTTTAAAGTGGGTGGATGAAGGTGTTCGCTATCTTGGAGTGTTCCTTGGATCCCCACAGTATGGCCAGAAAAACTGGGAAGGTGTTGCTGAACGCGTAAAAAAGAGATTGAGTAGATGGAGGAGAGCCCTGCCTCACCTTTCGTACAAGGGCCGAGTTTTGGTAGTCAAGAACCTCGTCGCCTCCTTCTTGTGGCACAGATTCATCTGCCTGCAACCACCAGAAGGCTTGGTGAAGGAAGTGCAAAGGCAACTGTTGGAGTTCTTTTGGGGAGGGCATCACTGGTTACGGCCAAACGTTGTATGCCATCCATTGGCCGAGGGTGGCCAGAGTATGGTCGACATCAGGAGCCGTATAATGGCCTTTCGGCTATGCTCTGTGCAAAAACTTTTGGTGAAAGAGCAATTACCAAACCATGTTTTGGCCACCCACATTTTGCGGCAAGCTGGCGGGCTGGGATATGGCCACGAATGTTTCTTGGTCCTGCTTCAACAAGTTGACACATCTCCTCTTCCTGTTTTTTATCAGAGTGTGTTGAATGCATGGCAGAACCTCACAGTGTGCCGTCAAGAAGACAACTACGACATCCATATGTTTGCACAAGAGCCTCTGTTCTGCAATTGGCTTTCCCAAACATACCCAAAAGTAGGGACCTCTGCCAGCATTTCATAATTGCCGGCATCACAAAAGTATGGCACCTCCGGCAAGTTTCAGGTTGCGGGTGGAAATCAGCTCGAGAAGTAGCCGAGCTAGCAGGAATTCGGTCCGAAAGAGTGACTGCAAAAGTGTTGAGAGAGGTGATACGAATAGGGGTACGGCTGAGAGTATGCTGGTCCCACGAGCTCGAACCATTGCACGATGAGTGGGTTTTTCCTGGGTTACTGGTGCACTTCAGGTTGGAAGACTTACCCCCGGTTAGCTTGGGGATAAGCCCCTTTCAAGAGACTAGCAGTAAAGAGCTATACAAGTCATGTGTCAAGTTACTGCTGGGGGATACGCTGCTAAATGGAGTAATCCGGTGGAAGAGACTGTTGCCTGTGGGACCCCCCTCTGAACCTGTATGGAACTCCATGTATAGCAAGCTCGTAAGTAAAAGATCTGGTGATCTCCAATGGAGACTGATCCACTGGATAGTCCCCTCCAATAAGTTAATCAACCATTTCTCTCCTACATCCACATGTTGCCCATTCTGCATATGTACGGAGGACGTGTTCCAGGCCTTCATTAATTGTGTGAGATTGGTTCCTTTGTTTCGGTGGTTTAATCTTGTGGCACACAGAATGAAGGTTGTTTTCTCGTTGCGTTCTTTTATTTTCGGCTTTAATGCCAAGTCAAGCAAGGAAAATATGTTAATGAGGTTTCTTGTCGCAACAGCCAAGCTGGCAATATATCTCTCAAGAAGGGAGATATTGAACGGTAAACCTGCCGGGGAATGCAATGTAATGGTGTTTTTCAATGCCCTCGTGTCAGCAAGACTTAAACTAGAGTTTTGTTTCTATAAGGATGCAAACAATCTTGATGGATTCACCAATATTTGGTGTCATGAAGGGTTGTGTGAGGTTCGTGAGAACCAACTGGTAATATTTTTGTAGGTTGTATAAAGTTAATGGTTTATTTCGGCAAATTGTGTGCCGTGATACTTCTGTAACCTTTTCGTTTCATTGCTTTTTCATGTATTTATGGTTGGTGTAAAGATATAAATACATTTTTTTGTATTATTTTGATAATAAAAGGACTTCAAAAGTCAAAAGTCTCTCTCCCTCTCTCCCTCTCTCCCTCTCTCCCTCTCTCCCTCTCTCCCTCTCTCCCTCTCCCTCTCCCTCTCTCTCCTCCCACTTTGCACAGCTGCCGCTCGCTTAGCACGCACGTGCAATTGCCAGGTCTGTTGCTCAGTCACTGGCGGTACGTGCTGTGTCTCGTGTTGCTTTTTCCTTTCTTCCTACCTTTTGGTCCTTTCTGCTGTCCGAGTGTCGGTGTCCCTTTCTATCGTCTTGTCGACTGAGCGAGAGAGGGAGAGACAGCGCGGTTAAAGTTATCCGCTTTAGGTGGTTAACGGGATTTATTTATTTATTTCCCAGTTATTGTTGTTGTTGTTTATTTTTTTTGCATTTATTTCGGCTTTATAAACCTTTGTACCATTTATTGGTTTTTTTTTTTCGTTTAGTTACTTCAAATGGCTAGCAAGAATAGTCGAAGTAATGCCGGTCGTGACGCCGATGAGGGGTTAACAGATGAACACGGCATGTGTTTTGTCCCACCGGAAGATGTCTCGCTGGAGGAGACGCTCCTCGCAATCGGAGAATTGATCGGTTGTGAGAACATACGGGCAGCGTCCCGAATGCACCACAAGGTGGTTGTTTTCGTTTCACGTGTCCGTTTCGCGCGCATCGTCGTGCAGAACGGACTCACCTTGGGTAATGACCAGTTTGTTCCGGTTTCGCCATGGAACACTCCGGCCTCGAAGGTAATACTATCAAACGTTCTACCGACGCTGTCTAATGAGGAAATTCTTCAGAAGCTCGGTCAGTACGGTACTGTGGTGTCGAGAATTATCCAAGCCTCCATTCGCACCACAGACGGGAAGCTTAAGCATATCGAAACGTTTAGACGGTTTTGTTATGTTGTTTTGAAGGATGGTTTGACGCAATTGAATGTCTCTCTCGTTTTTAAGTCGTCAAAACGTGAGCACAGGATTTTTGCGGCAACGGAGAGGTTGATTTGTTACGGGTGTGGTGTACATGGACACACTCGGCAGTATTGTCCTGATGGGGAGAAAACATGCCACAGCAGCCGGACCAGCTCCCCCCATGACCATTACGGAGGATTCTGTAGATGATTCGCCTTCAGTGCGGGAATCTACGTCGGACCATCAAGGTACGGCTAAGAGTGGTGCTGATGAGACCCATACGGATGTGCTTCGTGTAAGCGATGAGTCATCCAGTACAGCTGGCCATCGTGCAACCGACGAGTCAGAAAATGTAAGGGAGAAGCCTCTACCTGTAGAGGGAATGATTTGTGAGGAGCAGCAGATTGTAGATGCGGCGTCTCGGAAAAATTTGAAACGGTCACTTGTAAGTGCGAGGAATGAGTACAAAGGTGTTAAAGTGTTGGTGGTGCAGACAGGAAGCAGTTTAAACGATTCAGACAGTCCTTCACATGAAGATCAGCAAGGTGGTGAAACTATGGCTGACATGATACCACCTGCTCAGGATGAAGGGGAACTTTTTCCTGAAGGTTGTAAATCAACCTGCGAAACCGAACAGCCTACTGATGACCATATCAATTCTAATGGGGAATGCAAAATACCCATTACTACTAATAACGACTCCTCCCCCCTCCATTGCATTGATGCATGAGGATAAAGAGGATGAAGAACCTAAGGTAGATGGGGATGGAACAGGTGTTTCTGTACAGGTTCAGGAGGAACTCGTTACTAGCGTCACAGAGGGAATTCTAACTACAGAGACACTGATTGGCCATGAGGAACCAGTGGCAATGGTTGACAGCCCTCCCCCCCCCCCCCTCAGGAGGAAGAGCAGCCTTTGGAGATCTCAAAATAAAATATTGTCAGATTTTTGAAGGAAACTTTCAGACAAAGGCATGTACGAATTAAGGATCATTTTCCTAATATCCAGGCCTTCCTTGCAGCCGCAAAACCTTTGCTGCAAAGGAGTGAGCATGTGGAAATCTCCGAACCTGACTTTCAGCAGCTGAGGAAATCCATCACGAAGGCAAACAAGGAATTAATTGAGGAAGAGGACTTCACCCCCCAGAAGAATCAACCATGGAACTAAATGTTGTATCCTTAAATATAAATGGGGGTCGTGCCCCCTTACGGAGGGTGCAAACCATTCAAGCGGTTGGAAAAGAAAAGGCTGACATTATTCTCTTACAAGAGACCCACGCTACTAGTGCTCAAGTAGCCGATTGGGGGAAACTTTTTAAAGGGCAATGGTGGCTAAGTGGGTTCCCTACACCTCGGGCCGGTGTTGCCATTTGCCTAAGTCACAAGATTTGTGCTCAACAGGTTTCATTGAAAGAAATCTATAAAGGGCATTTGATCTCCGTAGATTTTCTTTATGATACCCAAAAGATTATAGTAGTGAATGTTTATGCACCGTGTGACCCAATGGAGAGGAAAATTTTCTTTTCCACTCTGCGGGATTTTGTAAAAACTCTGGACCCAACAGCCTTTATCTGTATCGCGGGAGATTTTAATTGCACAATTTGTCCGTCGATTGATAGGAATGGTCATGAGCCTCATGTTGCCTCTACGAAAGCTCTAGAGGACACCATCAACATCTTTCGGTTTAAGGATGTGTGGAGATCACAACACCCACTCTCACGCTGTTATACATGGTGTAGATGCAATGATGGTATTATGTCAATGGCAAGGCTGGACAGATTCTATGTGAACAAGCCAATGTTGGGTGTAGATGCAATGATGGTATTATGTCAATGGCAAGGCTGGACAGATTCTATGTGAACAAGCCAATGTTGAATGTGGTGTCTGTCTCCAAAATTTTACCAACTGGATTCACAGACCACAGTTTAATTTCAAAGGCCTTTAAGTTACCCTTTCCACCCGGTGGTAGTGCTTCCTGGTCTTTGAATACTCGTCTCTTACATGACAAGGAATTTAATGAGGCCTTTCACGTCGTGTGGGAGAAAATTCGCTCCTCCAGACCTGAGTATGATAATCTCCGGCTGTGGTGGGACATTGCAAAATCCCAAATTAAGAATTTCTGTCAACAATATAGTGCATACACCACCAAAATCCAATCAATATCAATCGATCAGTTAAAATCTGAAATTATATCGTTAGAACAGAATGTTGACGAGGTTGGGAGAGGTGCACGTGACCAACTAATATGGGCAAAGAAAGCAGTGCTGGAGGAAGCAGTATGGCAACGGGCGATGGGTGCCTTGGTCCGAATGCGAATGAGCTATTTAACTCTGGACATGCCAAACAAAGAGTTCTTTAAGTTAGAGTCTTCCCTCAAAAGGTCACAACAAATTCATACTTTACTCACTCCCAATGGGTCGCTGGTGACCTCCCAGCAGGCGATCAGGTGTACTCTGAAAGGGTTCTATTCTAACTTGTACTCTCCTCAGAACGTGGACAATGAGGTGATACGAGAGTTAACTGCTGGGCTTCCGAGTGTCGAGGAGGATGAGCGATGCATGCTCGATTCCCCAATTTCGGCTGATGAACTTGAAGCAGCTGTGCGGAGCATGAAAGATGGGAAAGCTTCTGGAATAGATGGCCTGCCCACAGAATTCTACAAGACCTTCTGGGCCCTTGTGGGACCTGACTTACTCGATGTACTCTGAAAGCATACGTGTCGGAGAACTTCCAATGTCTTGTAGACGAGCAGTCGTTTGTTTGCTACCAAAAGCTGGGAATCTTCAATTGGTTGATAACTGGCGACCTGTCTCCTTATTGTGTGTTGATTTCAAGATTTTCTCTAAAGTACTTGCTAATCGTATGAAGACTGTGATCAGTTCAGTTATACACCCGGACCAGACCTACTGTGTGCCTGGAAAATCTATTTATGATAATATTTTTTTGGTAAGAGATATTATTTCATGCAATAATTTCCTGCGTGACGATTTTGGATTGCTGTTTCTTGATCAAACTAAGGCCTTCGATCGTGTTGACCACAAGTACCTTTTTTCTGTCCTGAAAGGAATGGGGTTTGGTGAAACTTTCACCTCTTATGTGAAACTCCTGTATACTAATACTCCTGTATACTCACACCTTGCTCGGCTTCACGCTGTTGAGGCCAAAGCTTTCAGAATCATTGGAATCTCCTGCGATGTAGTCAACTCCGAGGGCCTTTCACTCACTCACCGCAGGCAGGTTGGTGGTCTTTCTGTCTTCTACCGACTCCTCTCTGGCCTTGCTCCCCCAGCTCTCTCTGTGCTCTGTCCCCCAAATATTCCTTCAGGTCGCACAAGATCTGCCTGCAACCCTCTTATGGTTAAACTGCCAAAGTCTAGGCTCTCTGCTCACCTTCACTCTTTCATTCCCCTTTTCTCCCGCCTCTGGAACAAACTCCCCCACTCCATTCAATCCCACTCCTCCCTCCAGGTCTTTAAAACAGCTGTTCACCACCATCTCTTATCTTCCCCCATCGAAAACCTTGATCTTTTCTACCCCCGGTAATTCACCCCAGAGTCCTTGCAGCGTTCATATGTTTTATTCCTCTCCCACTTCCCCCCAAGTCCTCCCGATGTCCCTGCTCTCAAATGTTGTGTTTGTGTCCTTCCCCCTCTCTCCCCATCTTGTCTGCCGCTCCCCTTGTTTTTTTGTGTTTTGTGTGTCGGTTTGTCTTTTTTGTGATTATTGTTAGCTCTTTCACGAGCCTCGATCTTGTATACAAAAAAAAAAAAAAAAAAAAAAAAAAAAAAAAAAAAAAAAAAAAAAAAAAAAAAAAAAAAAAAAAAAAAAAAAAAAAAAAAAAAAAAAAAAAAAAAAAAACTCAATGTATGATGACAATAGGGAGAGCATAACAATAGGTTATGCTCTCCCTTTCCTTTCCAACGGGGTATTCGCCAAGGTTGCCCCCTCTCTGGGCTTTTATATATAGTCGCCCTTGAACCACGCCTTCGGTCTATTAGACAGCAAATACCTCAGGGAATGAGAAACATAGAAGGAGCAGGATTTGTGCAGACGGCTTATGCTGATGATGTCTGTGTTTTGATTAGAAGCTCCAATGATGTCTCTGCTTTACAACGTTGTATGCAAGATTTCTCTGCAGCCTCTTCCGGTGGGATCAATTGGAATAAAAGTACAGCATTATGGTGTGGCAAAGGCAATCTCTCTTGTGTATCACCACCCTCACTCCCACACAACCTGGTCTGGAGAACGGACGGGGTTAAATATCTTGGAGTGCATATCGGTAATCGTGAAACAGAAATGAAAAATTGGGAAGGAGTGTTGGAACAAATTATGCACAGATTGAAAGCATGGGAAGGACTGCTGAGGTCCATCTCCTATCGAGGCCATACCCTTGTCATAAACAATCTGGTTGCAACAAAATTATGGCACAGAATTATTGCTTTACAGCCATCAAACCAACTAATTATGGCTACTCAGCGAATGCTAGTAAACTTCTTTTGGAGTGGCTACCATTGGCTGAGGCCTGAGATATTGTACTACCCCCGGAAGGAAGGTGGCCAGGGCATTGTTGATATCTCTGGTCGGGTTGTGGCCTTTCGGCTGCAGTCTCTGCAGAGACTACTGTTCGCTGAACAGCTGCCCTGGCGGCCCTTTGCATTTTTTCTGTTACAACAGGCTGGTAGACTGAGATATGATCGGCAGCTTCTTTTGATAGACCTCGAGCATATAAATTTTGCCTCTCTTCCGAGATTCTATCAGAGTTTATTGGACACTTGGAAAAGGTTTGACGTCCACCGCTTCCTTGAGGGCTATAATTGTCGAATGTTCCTTCAAGAACCCCTTTTCTTCAATAACTTTTTTCCTGGTATCCCTCATAGCCATGCCCTGATTAAAAAAATTATCCAAGGAGGGATTAACAAAGTGTGTGATCTGAGAGATTCATCTGAAGTTAAGTGGAAACCTGCTGGTTTGGTGGCAACCTCAGTTGGATCTCGGTCTGTCCGACTTGTAGACCAAGTTGTACGTATAGTCATTAGAAAATTTAGACAGCTAAACATCGGCTGGGAAGGTGTTGGTAACATTGAGGACTTTCGGTTAGGTTTCCCTGAAATCAAAGTGCTCCTTTCGTCTTCTCTTCAGCCGGAGATTGAACATACCCCCCCTTTTCATCTTGTAACTAAGATTGGAATCCGTGATCTCTCTCGACAAAATAAGAATGTACCCCTCTCTGGGAGAACACGAGTAGCTTTGTGGTCAGAGCGGTTAGGGTCGGGGTCTCCGTCTACCCCCCTTTGGCCTCACATGTACACCTTACCAATACATGGTGTGTTAGCGGACATACAATGGAGGTTAGCACACTGGGCGCTTCCCTCCAATATTTTTGTCCACCGTATTAACAGCTCACTGCCGGAAACTTGTCCTTTCTGTGATCAGAAATTCATGCTTATGTACAGTGTCGTAGACTGACATCGCTTTTCTTGTTCCTTGAATATCTTTTTCACCAACTGTCCTACCCTTTCAATATGCATATGTTTATATTTGGTGTGTCTTTCAGGCCCACATGTAGAGATGTGGGTGTTCTTCTCAATTTTTTGGTTGCTGTTGCAAAATATGCGATATATAAATCTCGGAAAATTAAAATAGATAACGGCTATGGCTCTGATGCTATTTCTATTTTTAAAGGGTTTGTCTCAACACGACTCAAGCTAGAATTTGATTTCTTTGTCAGTAATGGAAACGTCCAACTTTTTGAGAGAAAGTGGTGTATTGGCAATGTTCTGTGCTCAGTCGATGATTCAAAAGTGGTAATTACTTTATAATTCCTGATTGATTTGACTTTTTTTCTTTGGAACTGATTGCTTGCATATATGTTTCTTCCTGTGTCCTTGAATACATTTCTCTCTCTCTCTCTCTTAGGTTTTCGCTTAATTTGCTCTTGATGTATTTATAGCTCTTGCGTGAGCATTTCCTTTAAAATTGGTTGTGGTTTTGTTTGTGTCTTCCCCTTTGGTTTGTAAAATATATATTTTTGTATATTTGCTGGTTTTCTTTTAAATACCCCTTTGCTCTTTTTGTGGTGTCTTCATGATCCTCATGCAATTTCTTTAAACTGGTTGCTGTGTTTTTTTTTTTTACAACTGCTTTGTGAAATGTGTTTTTTTACAACTGCTTGTGAAATGGCTTTACATTGTTTATAATAAAAGGACACAAAAGTCAAAGTCTCTCTCTCTCTCTCTCTCTCTCTCTCTCTATATCTCTATATCTCTATATCTCTATATCTCTATATCTCTATATCTCTATCTGCTGGCTGTGGGTGCGGTGTCATGGCGTCTGCTCGCTTCGTGTCGTGAGTGCTCTGTATTGGCTGTTTCCTATTTCCCTTATTCGCTCCATTGTGTCCTTGTTTCTGATTGTAAAGTTTTCCCCTTGTTTCCTGTGTGTGTTGAGACTTGAGAGAGAGCGGGAGAGCGCACGGTAAGTGTTTTCGCAGGTTCTTGTTGAAACCTTCGGTTTCTGGGCCTGCGTTTCATTTGCCTTGTTTTTCTGGTCGAACCGCTCGTCCGTGGATTCGATTCCTCATTTATATATTGTTTTTCCTTATCTTTTTCCTTTACCTCCACTTGCTGGTTGCTTGTGACAGGTTTCTTTTTGTTTAACTTAAACTTCCCTTATTTTATTTTCAGCTATGGCAAACGGACGTTTGTCCAATAGTGTGTACGAGTCGCTCACTCGTAAGGAGGGAGTGATAATTACTCCACCTGATGGAGTTAGTGTTGAGAATGTGGTGATTGGTTTAGGAGATCTTGTTGGAATCGAGAATGTTCTTGCAGCGTCAAAAATGAATCATCGCATCGTGGTTTTCCTGTCGGACGTGCGACACGTGGCCCAGGCGGTTGAAATCGGTTTAACCGTCCCGCCGGATATTTTTGTTAACGTTAATCCTTTGGACACAATGGCCGTTCGGTTAACTCTGTCCAATATTCCTCCTTTTTTCACTAGTGAAGAGATAGTCTCTGCACTAAGTGTCTTTGGCACAGTTGTGTCACGGGTCTCGATGGTTCCGCTTCGTCTTCGCTCTGACGCCTCGGTTCGGCATGTTATGTCGTTCCGACATTGTTATATCATTTTAAAGGATAACGCTCAATCACTCAATGCAGTTATGACGTTGAAATATAAAAACCGCAATTATCAAATCTATATTGCGACGGAAACTATAACTTGCTTTAATTGTGGTGAATCGGGGCATTTAAAAAACGTTTGCCCCAAGAATACCACCGGTGGTGCATCGATACCGGTGAAGACCATTAACACAAAAAGTGGTCCATCTAGAGTCGGGGACCCTCGTGATGCCTCAAACACGAGTAATTTACCTGAGCCGTCGGTGGCGGGGGTGGCTCAACCCCAGGCAGATGGTGAGGGTTTTACCGTTGTTCCCTATAAAAGGAAACATAAATTAAAACATTTAACCGATAACAGTCAGGATGTGGCGGCGAGCTGTCCAAAAAAGATGGCACCGGCTGACGAACACGACGAGTCCCGTTTGGAAGCAGCAATATCTGATGTTTTTAAAACAAGAAATCGGTTCGACGTTCTTGCTCTGGAGGATGATAATGCTTCTGCTTGTGGAGTTGGTGAACTCGAGCGGGAAGTTGGTGTGGTGCAACAGGAAGCGCATGTGACCACTCCCATGGTCACAGGCACCGTGTATGTGAACGTCGAGTCCACTCTTGTCCCTCTTCCTGCTGGGGGTGAGGTGTGTGACATTCCTGAGTTGCAGACACCTCGAGCCCAGGTGAATCAGAATGTAAGGCATCAGCTGATGACGTGCCGGGTTTGCCCCCAGCAGAATGTGAAACTCCTCCTGATAGTACATCTCTTCCTCTCCCTCTTCCTCCTCCGACTCCCATTCCTCCTCCCACTCCTCCTCCTCTTCCCACCCCCCTTCCTCCTCCCACTCTCCTTCCTCCTCCCACTCCTCTTCCTCCTCCCACTCCTCTTCCTCCTCCCACCCCCCTTCTTTCTCCTCCCACCCCCCTTCTTTCTCCTCCCACCCCCCCTCCTCCTCCTCCCGCCCCCCCCTCCACCTCCCCCACATACTCCTCTTCCTTTTGCTTTGGGTGCGGAATGTGACGTTTCCCTCATGAAACCACCAGCTCCATCTCTGGAGCATGAAATTGATGTCATGGACATGGACCGACACTCGGAATGTGATTCGGACGGGACCTCGTCGCTCGCCTCTGCCGGGAGTGTCGAAGCCTGGAATGACCCGGGTTTTCCCCAAGATTTGGAGGGTGAGACCAGTGTTCCACCCTCCGAGATCATAAAATTTCTCCATGACACTTTTCGGAAGAAACGGGTAAAAATTAAAGATGTTTTCCCTGACCTAATCGGCTTTGTGGTCTCTGCGAAGCGATTGCTTGTTAAAGCCGGACAGCTTGGCGTGACCGAATCACAGGTCTATCGTCTCCGGAAATGTATCCTGAAAGCGAAGAAGGAGCTGCAGATGTAGCCCAGCCAAGCTGTTTGACACGTTTATATACACCCTTATATCATGGCTTTCTCCTTCGCCAGTTTGAATATTAATGGGGGACGTTCTTCCCTACGTAAAATTGAAGTTAAACAGTTTGTTAAGGAAAATTGTATCGATATTCTACTTCTACAAGAGACAAGATGTAGTTCCTCTTATATGGGGGAGTGGCAAAGGATAATGAAAGGAAAATGGTTTTTTAGTAGTCTGGAACACCCAAGGGCTGGGGTAGCTGTCTATTTACAGCCTTCCTTCTGTAACTCTCATATAGTTTTTAATGACATAATCAACGGGTATTTAATTTCAGTCACTTTTACACACAATGGTTTTAAACACACCGTACTGAACATTTACTCACCGAGTGATAGCACAGAAAGACTTGCCTTTTCTACTAAGTTGGAAACATCTCTCATGCACATTGACTTTAATGGACTTGTCTGTTTGGGTGGAGATTTCAACTGTACCGTGGACCCTGCCCTTGATCGTAATGGAGAGGAGCCTCACCCAGCAAGCGCAGTGCCTCTGTTAAGATCCTTGTCCAAGTTCTCCCTTGTTGACGTGTGGAGAATCCGCAATATTTCTGTCCGCCAATATACGTGGTGTCGGTGCTCAAAGAGTCGTCTCTCGCTTGCAAGATTGGACCGGTTCTATATTAACAGTATTTTTTTGAATATCGTGAGTGGCGCGGACATTGTCCCGAGTGGCTTCTCAGATCATCACATGGTCACGCTTTGTGCTTGCCTACCAGTTCGGAATCGTGGTGCTGCCTACTGGACCTTTAATGTGAGCCTTTTGGAAGAAAAAATGTTTGTTGATGCATTTCATGTATTCTGGAGGGCCTTGCTCCAACGTAAACCATCCTTCCCCCGCCATGGGCAGTGGTGGGACAATGCAAAGTACAGATGAGATTGTTTTGCCAACAATATGGAGCTTATCGTACTCAACACAACTCTGCCCTTCAATCCCTGATTGCCAAGGAAATATTATCCTTGCAATCCAACCTCTCGGCCTCTAATACTGAGAGAACGAACTTTCTGCTGGCGAAGAAAAAAGCTCTTCTTGCTGATCTATGTGCAAAGCAAGCGAGAGGAGCGCTGATTCGTCTCCGAATGGAGAACCTGTGTCATTTGGACACCTCCTCCAAGTTCTTTTTTGCACTGGAAGTTCGAACTAAGAGAGGTCAGCAGATAACTTAAGTAAGGACGAAGGAAGGAAGAATAACGCACGATCAAAAAGACATCAGGTATTCCCTCAAGAACTACTTCTCTGACCTGTATCGCGCTAAGGGAATCGATAACGAGATCACAGGATCCTTGACTTCCTCCTTACCCACCTTGTCGGAGTCTGCGTGCCTGCAACTGAACAAGGAGGTAACCATGGAAGAACTCCATGCTGCTTTACAAATCTTACCTTCAGGTAAGGCCTCTGGCTTGGATGGGATACCTGCAGAATTTTACAAAGCTTTCTGGGACCTCCTGGGACCAGAGTTACTCGAAGTTTTGGTTGACAGCCTACGATTAGGCTTACTGCCGCTAAGCTGTCGTAGGGCGGTACTCGCCCTGGTCCCAAAGAAAGGAGACCTCCAGCAACCGCAAAATTGGCGTCCCATCTCACTGCTTTGTACGGATTACAAAGTTTTCTCCAAGGCTCTTACCAACCGGCTCAGGCCTGTGATTGGCGACATCATACACCCCGATCAATGCTACTGTGTTCTAAAAGGACAATACATGACAGTATTTTTATCGTGCGTGATTTAATTGATATCTGTGATCTTAAACAAAGAAATGTTGGTCTGGTTTTTTTAGACCAAGAAAAGGCCTTTGATACCATTGATCACTTTTATCTTTTTTCGGTTTTACGTGGGTTTGGGTTTCCAGAAAATTTTATCTCTCACGTACAGTTACTGTATAATAATATTTTTAGTCTACTCAAGGTTAACAATATTTTACGTCCACCTTTCCCAGCTCGTAGAGGCATTCACCAAGGATGTCCTTTGTCCGGCCTCCTGTACTCCCTCGCACTTGAACCTTTGCTTGTTCGCTTGCGTGCACGTCTTCTCGGTTTCCTTCCCCAACCAACGTCGCACCCAGTTAAGGTGATCGCTTATGCGGACGATCTTTGCGTAATCGTTCATTCGGATGAAGATGTCTCCGCCTTGGTCCAATGTGTCCATGAATTTAGTTTGGCAAGCTCTGCAAAGGTCAATTGGAAGAAGAGCAGTGCTCTTTACCTTGGTCCACAAAATGGAGCCATTCCTCCAACTCTGCCTGAACAACTTGAATGGACAAGGGATGGAATCCTTTATCTCGGTGTTTTTCTTGGCCCTGGAAACTTCATTTCAAAAAACTGGGAGTCTCTTATAATCAAAACTGAGACGGTTGCTGAAATGGAAGGGTTTACTTTGTCAACTTTCTTATCGGGGCCCAACCCTTGTTGTAAATAACCTTGCGGCATCAATGCTTTGGCATGTTTTAATGGCACTGCAGCCCCCAGATTTCATTCTCAAAAAGCTACAAGCTACTTTTATCGACTTTTTTTGGGGAGGTAAGCACTGGCTTCGACCTGGTGTGCTAAGCCTGCCTGCTGCTCAAGGAGGACATGGTCTGATTGCTGTTTCTAGCAAAGTGATGGCTTTTCGCCTCCTTTCACTTCGTAGGCTGCTGTACACTGACGTCTCGTGGAAAGCGTCGGCTCACTGCCTGCTTCATCAAGCAGGGAAACTCAACTACGACCAAGAAATGTTCCTTATAGACACCACGAAAGTTGATGTAACACCAGTCCCCCTATTCTATAGGAGTATGCTAGAGGCATGGCAAGCGGTTACTGTTCGCTGTGACAACAGGAACTATTCCCTTGAGCTGTTTTTAAACGAGCCCATCTTTATAAACCCCATTTTTGAAGGGGTCTGCAGTGACCGTGCTTTTATGCAAAAGTTTATTGATGTCGGATGCATCAAGGTTAAACATCTCAGAACCCCTTTTCCTTACAAGTGGAAGCCAGCTGCTGACGTTGCTGTAGCCACTGGAGTTCGATCCATTCGAGTCATAGGAAGGATCTTTTCTGTGATCCTGCATTTTTTCAAGGGAACCGGGCTAAAATGGGCCCCACAGGCGGAAGCTAGCCCTTCTTTATCCGAATTTCTCTTTCCTGGACTTCTACTTCATTTGCAGGGCTTCACCCCCTTTCATTTGATGGAGAAATCTTGTGTTTATGCTTTGTGTGTTTTAACCCTTGTTCACGATAGACCCGCAGAACCGCAAGCGCACTGGGGGAGAACGTTCCGGACTACTCCTTCCACCACCATCAATTGGCTTACTATGTACAAGGCCCCCATCGCCAAGCGCTCCGGAGACTTACAGTGGCGGCTGGCGCACTACATTTTACCATCAAATGTTTTATCGCATCGCATATGTTCCGGTAACACGGAATTGTGTCCGTTTTGCGGTGCGACGGAAACCATTTCTCACATTTTTGTTGATTGCCCTAGGTTGGCACCCCTTTTTACAGTTTTATCGCGTGTGGTCCGGGGGCTTGGCCTAATTTTTACGCATTGTGTTTTTATCTTCGGTTTCACTACTTCCCGCCTGTGTAAAGATGAGTGCCTTTTAGTCAACTATTTGTCTTCAGAAGCAAAACTTGCCATATACTTGTCAAGAAAACACAGGATGCAAAATGCCTGTAATTCTGTTGATGATGTTGTTCACCTTTGTAAAGCCTTCGTCACATCGCGTGTAAATCTTGAGTTTCAATCGAATGATTGCACAGTGTTCTCACAACGGTGGTGTATCAAGGCATCCTTATGTCAACTGGCTGATGGTTCTCTTACAATTAATTTATGATTTATCTTGTCTCCCATTTTAAACTTGTACAGCCATTGCCTTGAATTGTTTTTTGGGTTTTCACTGTGAACAATGTTTTCCTGGCAACAAATGGGGACAAATGTCAAATGTTTCTCTCTCTCTCTCTCTCCCTCCTCTCTCTCTCTCTCTCTCTCTCTCTCTCCAAATTTGTGGGGGGGGGGGGGGGGGGGGGGGGTTACAGCTCGACCCGGGGGTAAATGAGTGAACGGATCAACGCTGTAGCCCCAGAAAGCCTGCAACTCCAAAGCGTCATACAGATGGAGCACAGCTCGACCCGGGGGTAAATGAGTGAACGGATCAACGCTGTAGCCCCAGAAAGCCTGCAACTCCAAAGCGTCATACAGATGGAGCACCTGCAAGATGGAGCACCTGCAAGATGGATAACATGCAAGATGGACAACCTGCAACATTGCGTGCCTGCAAGATGGCGTACCTCCAAGATGGAGCACCTGCCCATTACGATCGGCCTTTTACCAACACCTCTGGAGTGGCTCACGAGTCCCCAAGTTCATCAAGGAAAACATATCGGAAAAGTGATATGATGTGATGCGTTCACAAACATTCCTCCAGCAGTGAACACGGTGACGTGTTACATGGTGCGTTCAGAAGGGAACACGGTTGGGAAGGACACGGATGCTCTGTCGCTTCCGGCTACTGGTTGTGCGAGGTTTATCTCCTGGTCTGTCCATTTGGATCGCATTGGGATCACCAATAATAATTAAAAAAAATCTCTCTCTCCCTCTTTCTAAATTTTTCGCTTAATTTAATTAAACGCTTAATTTGCTCTTGATGTGTTCATAGCTCTTGCATGAGCATTTCCTTTAAAATTGTTTGTGGTTTCTGTTTGTGTCCTCACCTTTGGTTTGTAAAATTTTTATACTTGCTGGTTTCTTTTGAATATCCTTTGTTCTTTTTTGGTGTGTTCATGATCCTTATACAATGTTTCTTTGAACTCGTTGCTTGGTTTAACACTGCTTTGTGGAATGGTTTTATACTTTTATAATAAAAGGATACAAAAGTCTCTCTCTCTCTCTCCCTCTCTCCCTCTCTCCCTCTCTCCCTCTCTCCCTCTCTCTCTCCCTCTCTCTCTCCCTCTCCCTCTCCCTCTCCCTCCCGGATGTCGGTGTGCTTTGGGCGCGGCAAGATGGCGGCTGTGCACGTGTGGTGAGGTACGAGCTGCTCTGCTGTTCTACTCCGTTGTCCCTTTCCACGTCGTATTTCACCTTTTTCCTTCCCCCTGTTCGTTTATCTTCACATCCTTACTCTGCATTTGTGCCCCAACCCCTCCCCTTTGATCAGACCCAACACTTCTGGGCTTCGGCCTCCCCCCCTCCCCCACCCCATTCTGCCTCCCTTTTCCCTCCTCGATTTCCTTTTTCTTATCTCGTTTGTATTTATATTCACTCCGTGTCCTTTGTTTCCTTTCCCTTTCCTTTTCTGAGAGAGAGAAATAGAGCCCGCAGCTGTTTGTGGATAACTTTTGCATTAATCGGCGGCCCATCCCGTCCTCCGGCTGATCGGTTTTTTTCTCCACCAGCTGTGTTTGTTTTCGCCTTTGAAAATCTGTCTCGGCTCGTAATTAATTAATCACTGTTCGAGAGCGATATTCACCCTCCTCCCATCCCTCCCTCATCCCTCCCTCGTCCCTTCTCCTCCCCCCGCCCTCGTCCCTTCTCCCTTCTCCCTTCTCCCTTCTCCCCCCCCCCACCCTCGTCCCTTGTAAATTATGACTTCGTTTTCACGTTACGCGGAATATGAAGCGTTAACACGTAGACATGGCGTCGTTTGTGTCCCGCCGAACGATGTCAGCGTCGAGGACCTCGTTATTGCTGTCGGCAACATAATCGGTATTGATAAAGTTCGTGCAGCCTCGCGAATGAACAAACGTGTCGTTATTTTCGTATCCGAGGCTGAACTGGTTCACGAGATTGTATCTACAGGATTATCGACAGATGATGGACATTTCGTACTCTTGTTCCCTCTCGACACTCCGGCCGTCAAGGACATCATCTCGAACTGTCCTCCATTCCTGAAGAATGAGAGACTGGTCTCCGAACTATCTCGTTATGGTACTGTGGTTTCGCATGTCACTATGTTACCTTTACGTTGCCAGGATGACCGGGCTAAACATGATGTCTTTCAGGAGGCAAGCTTATCTTGTACTTCCTCCTTCTAACGTCGAAAGAACGCTGAACATTGTTTTAAAATTCAAAATTGATAACCATGATTACCAATTATACGTAACCACTGACACCTTGAAATGTTTTGAATGTGGTAAATTCGGACACCTGAAACGCTCTTGCCCAAAAGCAGCTTCGTCGAATGATGGGACAAACCATGTAAACAACAAGGAATCATCTTTAGCTTCAGCTGTTAAGGGAACATTTTCCATGTCCGGTAATGACGCTCGCCCCCCCCCCCCCCCCCCCCCCCCACCACCCAATCCCGATGATCCAAACAGCACAACGAACGTCGGGGATGGTTTCACCATTGTTTCGTCAAGGAAGAGAAAGACCTTTCCCGAGGGTCATTTAACTCAGAAAAATGTAGCATTTAACAATAAGCAACCTGTCGGTAACACCCCCCCCCCCACCCCCCCCCCCCAGTCGTGACCGATGCCACTCTACAAGGCTTACCTGGGACAAACCCTGTACCTACAGCTAACAAGTTCGGCCCCCTTTCATGTGAGGACATAGACGTTCCACATGCAGGGACTGGTTTACCTGTTAACAAATCAAATGGAATTGTCTCACCTGTTACGGATTCGGCTATTGGAAAGTCCTCTGATGATTTTGCTGAGACCACTGGTGATGAACCTGCTGAGACCATTGGTGATGAACCTGCTGTCACTTTGGAAAATGTTAATCCTGAGCATGATGATGCTGAATTCCTGTCAGCAGAAAATAGCGAAACTGTCCCAGTTACTGCTCTCGCTTCATCACCTGGTGAAGCTGGAATCGCAGGAATCAATGCTTTGCAAGAGACTCTTATTCTGCTAGATACCGACACACCATCAGAGGTTGTTGCAGTCGGGGGAAGCAACATCGCTGCATCTGCTGATGCTGTTTCTATTTCACCAAATCCACAGATTATTGCTGTTATTCCACAAAGCAATGTTCCCACGGTGGGAGAGCACACAGATGTTACAACTAGTGCAGGTCCGTGTGCCAATATTGATGACAGTAGTGACATGCAGGACTATACAAGCTTGTGTGATTCGGAAATTAAAACTGACTCTGACGAATCTGACCTGGAGGAAGCAAACAGCCAGGTGGAAGCAATGGAGAAGCTTACCAGTCTAGGTCCTACTTCCCCTGAACAAATACGACTTTTCTTGCAAAATACATACAGGAAACGCAGTATAAACCTAACAGAATACTTTCCCGATTTACCGTCCTTCCTTGAGTGTGCTCAGGCTATTATACGCAGGCCTGACTCATTGAACTTTCGTCAGACACATTGTCACCGTTTAAAAAAATTGATCGCCAAGACGAAAAAGACTAGGTTAACTCATGGTGAGTTTCAAGATTGGAACGGTAAATGTCAATGGTGGTGGAAGTTCACTCCACCAGATCCAGACCAAGTAGCTGATAGACGCTAACGGTCTCGACATAGCTTTGTTGCAGGAGACCCATGCCGTCAGATCTGTTCAGGCCCAGTGGCGACTCATTATGGATAAGGAGTGTTTCTTTAGTAACAGCTCCTCGTCTAAGGCAGGACTCATGTTTGTCTTAGGGAAACATTTCCAACCATCCTCACTTCAATTTGCGAATATCATTGATGGCCATCTTGCCTCTGTGACCTTCTATCTCAATCAGGTCAAGTTTACAATCCTTAATGTGTATGCTCCAAGCAAAAATGGTGAGCGGATCTCCTTCTTTGCTGAACTGAGAAAGTTCCTCCAAACACTGGATCTGCAGACTTGTCTAATTATTGGTGGCGACTTTAACTGTACTGTTAATGCCTCATGCGACCGAAACGGGCCGGAACCTCAACCATGTACCGCAAAACTTTTTGCAAATATCATCGCAAAATATAATCTCCATGATATCTGGCGCTTGCAACACCCTTCTGAACATTCCTATACATGGTGTCATTGTTCCAACAACCACATCTCACTTGCGAGGCTTGATCGCATTTATGTAAATTCTCACCTGTTACATGGAGTTTGCAAATCTGACATCGTGCCTTCCAGTTTCTCCGATCACTCCCTAGCTCGAGCATTCGTTCAACTCTCTAAACCGTGTCCAGGGAGTTCTCACTGGAAATTCAACAATAGTTTCATAGAAGACTTCAATTTTATTCAGGCTTTTGAATCTTTCTGGACAGATCTCTTGGAACGGAAGATAAGCTGTTCTGTTAACCCACTGCTGTGGTGGGATTTAGTAAAAACCCAAATCAAAGGTTTCTGCCAACAATACCAGAGCTTCTCAAAAAGGGCTGATTATGAAGTGAGGAAATTATTGCAATCAGAGATTTTAAATCTTTAGAGGGTCACAGGACAAAATAATAATGTGCAAAGAGCCTTAACCGAAAAACAGTCTTTATTGAAAGAAATAACTGAGAGGAATGCACGTGGTGCCCAAGTTCGGATGAGGGTGCAGCACCTTAACGAGACAGACATACCAACTAAGTATTTTTTTCCTTAGAGAAACGCCTACCGAACAAACAGCTCTCTCAACTGCGTTTGGCAGACTCATCCATCACCTTCAACCAATCAGTTATCAAACTTTTCACAAAGAAATATTTCTCTAAAATATACTCGATGGAGCAAATAAATCCTGTCAGTGTCGCCTCTATCTCCGTAGGCCTGCCAGTGTTGTGTGAGGGTGGACGTTCCCACCTGGAGGGGCCCATTACCTTGGACGAACTTGGCGCCGCTCTGCACAGCCTTGCTGTTGGGAAAGCGCCTGGATTGGACGGACTTACAACTGAATTTTACAAGAAATTCTGGCATCTACTGGGTCCTGAACTCCTCAACACCTTGAACGCAAGCTGCCAGCTTGGAGAGCTCCCTCAGAGTTGCCGACGGGCTATTCTCACCCTCATTCCAAAGAAAGCAGACTTGCTCTATATTCAAAACTGGTGCCCAATCTCTTTGCTATGCACAGACTATAAGTTATTCTCAAAAGCCCTGGCATCGTGACTTACTCCTCATCTATCCTCATTGTTGAAAGAAGACCAATGCTATTGTGTACCCAAACGCTCCATCAATGACAACATCTCCCTCGTAAGTCATGATTGAACTGTGCAAAGAAAACCCCACAGATTTGGGACTTCTTCTCCTTGATCAGGAGAAGGCCTTTGACCGCGTCGATCATCGGTACCTCTTCAAAGTGCTTGAACGGTTTGGACTTGGTCCGACCTTCATTTCTTACATTAAGATACTGCATAACAATATTTCTAGTGTGCTTAAGATAAACAATGAACTTGTTACACCCTTGCCTGTCAACAGGGGAATTCGACAAGGTTGCCCCCTCTCTGGCTTGCTCTATGCTCTCTCCATCGAACCCTTACTGGGTTATTTGCATGCTAGACTAACCGGGGTTGGGTTTTCTCATCTCGAACGGCCCATTAAGGTGCTGGCATATGCCGATGATGTGTGTGTCTTTGTGCGGAACCTCAATGACATTAACGTTGTCCGTTATTGTCTATCCGTGTTTGAAAAGGCTTCTTCAGCCAAAGTGAATTGGGACAAAACGAGCGCCATTTGGCTTGGTCCGTCATGTCACTTGGCACCCAAACTTCCTGCTCCTCTTGCATGGGCCACTGATGGCGTGAAATACCTTGGAGTGTTCTTGGGTAATGATGTCACAGTAGCAAAGAATTGGGCTGGTCTGTTGGATTTTGTTGAAGGAAAACTGCAAAAATGGAGAAATCTGATAACACAACTGTCTTATCGTGGAAGGGTCTTGGTGATCAACAGTTTGGTGGCCTCTACCCTAGGGCACAGGTTCTTTGTGCTGCACCCTCTGGTAGTGTTGCTTCAACAGCTCCAGAAGTGCTTTGTGTCTTTCTTCTGGGATGGAAAGCACTGGTTGCGACCCGAGGTCCTCAGCTTGCCACTGACCGATGGAGGCCAAGGCCTGGTTGACATAAAGAGCCGGTTAATGGCCTTTCGACTTTCGGTTGCTTTACGCATGCTGTACATGCACCCCTCTCCACCTTGGGTCGACGTCGCTCGTCGCCTTTTGCAGCAGGCGGGTAGACTAGGCTATGACCACGCTATATTCTTGATGGATCTCTTGCATCTTGATATGTCTCCCCTCTCTAGGTTTTATCAGAGTGTACTAAACGCATGGCAAGCTCTAACGACAACAAGAGCTACACATTCGTACACAAAGCAAATGTTCTTGATGGAGCCCTTGTTTTACAATTCAATTTTCCATGATCTGCCTGCTGATAGGTGTCTCGTTCAATGCTTTGTCGCGAAGAACATAAAATCGGTCACTGATCTTTTAAGCCCAAATGGCAGTTGGATTGGAGCTGATGCATTGGCAAGCCTGGTTGGCATGCGATCCTCCAGAGTTGTGGCACGATTGTTACGCTGTGTGCTTCATACCTATGCACAGCTTCCACCTAACTGGGAGCAAGTCCAAGCAGACAACGAACAAGGTGCTTCTCCTGCTACCTTTCCTGAACTTATTTGCAAGTTTTCTCTTGCCAACTGTCCTCCTTGTACCCCCTTTAGCATAGGATTCAATGGGTTTCCTCAACAAAAAGACCTCTATTTGGGTTGCGTAAGTTTTCTTTTACAAGGGCAAATGACACAGCGGAGGGTTCGATGGAGAGACCTCTTACCTTGTTCCCCCCCATATTTTCCTAATTGGAAAGGATTCTATCATCCTCCTGTGCCGCCACAACATGGCGACCTCCAATGGAGACTTGCACACTGGATCCTCCCTTCTAACCACTTGCTGCACCGCTTCTCAAGTCTCCTGGCAGATGAATGTCCCTTTTGCAAAAGGCCTGAAAACCTCTTTCATATTTATGTTGAATGTCAACGGTTGGCTCCCTTATTTATTTTTCTTAAGAATTGTTTTGGCAGGATTGGTTTGGTTTTCAACACTTGTGTTTTCATTTATGGCTTAGACATCTCACACAAGAATTTGAATGATGTGTTAGGTAATTTCCTGCTTGCACAGGCAAAAATGGCAGTGCATAAATCAAGGAAAAGAAAAGTTGTTGATCTTGGAGCTAATGAGGAAAATGCCTTGTTCTTGTTTAAAAATCTTGACGAGCCATGTAAAGTTAGACTTTGCTTTTTTTTTTCCATAACAGGAGGGCTGCCACAGTTTGAGGCCAAATGGTGTGTGAAAGAAGTCATTTGCAAAATCTTGGAGAAACGTTTATTGTTTTGTGAAATGTTTTCTGCATAATTTTACTGTATTAATATTTTTTTGTCTGTTTTTCTCCTTGAAATGAGAATGTGACCCCTATTTGGGGGTTTTCTTTTTTATTTTTATCATAAAAAGATACAAAATTCAAAACTCTCTCTCTCACTCACTAGAACATTCCAAGAGAGATTGCAGGTCCTTTCTCCTCCTCCTCCCCCCAACCCCTCAATGGGTTTAAAGGCATGGCTGAATACGGATCTGCTCAACTTGGCTTAAGAAGAAATATTAACATGGAGATGAGTATGTTGTATTAATCATGAGTGGCAATGCATTATGGAATACTAGCAGAAGTACCCGGCATTGCCGGGCGGGGGAGGGGAGAGGAGGGGGGAGGGAAGGGGAGGGGAGGGGAGGGGAACGGGGGGGAGGGGAGGGAGGGGGAGGTGGGAGGGAGAAGGGGGGAGGGGGAAAAGGGAGGGGGGAGAAGGGGAGGGGGTAGGGTGGAGGGGGAAGGGAGGGGAGGACGGAGGGGGAAGGGAGGGGAGGACGGAGGGGGAAGGGGAGGGCCAGTCAACAATGACGTTGCAGTTCTCATGGTCGGAGAGCAGCAAAACAATCGCGACATCGTCCTGCATCTTCGCAACAGCACGAAGCGGATTTTGGAGACTCACCGATCCTGTGACGCCCTCCAGTACCGGCGTTGCCGGGCGGGGGAAGGGAGACCCGTACATTCCCAACCCGTACATTTGCCCTCTCGACTCAAGCTGACTCGGACAAAAGCCTCGCACAAATTACACCGTGAAGGCCCAATGGCCATGTCTATGCCACAAATCAAGTACGTGAGCGAGTCGGGCGCACTGAATTGAAAATATATAGAACGCTCATACTCCGTGAAAAGTGAAGCCGCCGTGTCGCCATCTTGGTTAGCACGACTCGACCAACTCGCTTCGCGGATCTCGTTTGTTTTGAATGTGTGAATGACGTGCGAACGCCTAACCGTGAGTTTATGGTGGCAAGGAACATCACGTGATCGCTCTGAGCGAATCAGCGCGCTGCTCTGCCACCTGCTCAGATTCCGTGTACAATATTCCTCGCTGAAATGTGCTGAGGTAAATATGAATAAAAAATATGGATCTCATAAAGATGAAAGAAAAAAAAACCTATGTGGTGTGAATGGCAATGTTCCTCGCTGAAATGTGAAAAAACGCAATCGCTTTTCGCTCTGAAATACGTGCGAACGCGTAACTGAGTTTATGGCAGCAAGGAACATCACGTGATCGCTCTGAGTGAATCAGTGCGCTGCTCTGCCACCGCCTCAGATTCCGTGCATAATATTCCTCGCTGAAATACGCTGAGGTAAAAATATGGTAAAAAAATATTATGAAATATTTTTTTTTAGGTCGGCCATGTTCTTCCCAGGCTCAATGGCCATGTCTATGCCAAATATCAAGCACGTGAGCCTCTCCGTTTAGGAGTCTATCGGTAACATTACACACACACACACACACACACACACACACACACACAAACTGTGTTTTATATATACTAGGGCATGCCCGTACTATATCTATATCTAAAATTATAACCCCCCCTCTATTTACATGAAATGGTTTGGTCCATGAAATGTTTTGGTCCATTCGCAACGCCAAAGCGAACGGCGAACGCTTTACATGAAATGGTTTGGTCCATGAAATGTTTTGGTCCATTCGCAACGACAAAGCGAACGGCGAACGGCTTGCGAGTACAGTGACAATCCCCCCGGGGTTTTTATTAGTTTTAAAACGGAGCTTGGCAACCGCTGGCGTTCTTTAGCCGGCAGCTTCGCCCGCCCGAACGCCGTTACAGTACCTTCGACCGCGGGTTGCTCGGACTTCACTTGGCGGTCAGGCACTTCCGCCATCTGCTCGTGCGAGTACAGTGACAATCCCCCCCCCCCCCCCCTCTATTTACATGAAATGGTTTTTATTAGTTTTAAAACATAGTTTAACGCCAACATAGCGCCAACATAGTTTGAAAACGTGAAATAAATGAATACGCTCTCAAATGTGCCATCCGAGGCAGAGTGTGTCCGCCACGTTCGGCACACGTGATAGCTCGCTGCTCTCTGATTGGTTGAATCGTTTTTTGGACATAGCTCGGTAACTACTTCTGCGATTAATTTAAAACCTTGAAAAGGCACATCCTCGGGTCCCCAGCAATATACCTGGCAAGTTTAAAGTATATCGGACCCGTGGTTGTCGAGAAACAGCGGTCACAGACAAACAAACAAACGTACAAACGTACAAACGTACAAACGTACAAACAAACACACAGAGATTACTGGAATTATAGATAGATATATGTATGTATTATTGGCCAAGCAAAGCAAAACCTACTGGCTGTATTTATTTATTTATTTTTTTGTATAAAAGATCGAGGCTCTTGAAAGAGCTAACATTAATCACACAAAAAGTCAAACCGACACAATCCGACGCATAAAACACAAAATAAGGGGAGCTGTAGACAAGATGGAGAGAGAGGAGGAAGGACACAAACACAACATTTGAGAGCAGGGACATCGAGAGAACTGTGGGAGGGAGAGGGCTTGGGGGCAGGTGGGAGAGGTATAAAACATATGGACACTGCAAGGACTTCCAGGAAAGAAGTTGGAATTTCGAAAAAGTGTATCTGGGGTGAATTAGCGGGGGTAGAAAAGATCAAGGTTTTGGATGGGGGAAGATAAGAGGTGGTGGTGAACAGCTGTTTTAAAGACCTGGAGGGAGGAGTGGGATTGAAGGGAGTGGGGGAGTTTGTTCCAGAGGTGGGAGAAAGGGGGAATGGAAGAGTGAAGGTGAGCAGAGAGCCTAGATTTTGGCAGTTTAAACATAAGAGGGTTGCTGGCAGATCTTGTGCGACCTGTAGGAATATTTGGGGGACAGAGCACAGAGAGAGCAGGGGGAGCAAGGCCGGAGAGGAGTCGGTAGAAGACAGAAAGACCACCAACCTGCCTGCGGTGAGTGAGTGAAAGGCCCTCGGAGTTAGCTTCATCGCAGGAGATGGCAATGATTCTGAAAGCTTTGGCTTCAACAGCGTGAAGCCGAGCTCGGTGTGAGGCAGGAGCACCGGCCCAGAGGGGGGAACAGTATTTCATTGAGCTGCGGATGAAAGCCTTGTATGTGGTGAGGAGCTCAGGTGTGCCAAGGAAGGACTTCACACGACAGAGGATGCCCAGTCGGCGACTGGCTTTGGAGTCCAGCTTGGGAATGTGGTTTTCCCAAGAAAGATCATGGCAGATAGTGAGACCCAAAAAGCTTGAGTGACAGAACTTCTTGGAGAGGATTGTTGAGAAAGTAGATGGGAGGGTTGTCCAGTCGGTCTTTTCGGAGGGACAAAGTAAAAGTGTGAGATTTGTCAGGATTGAAAGACATGTTCCACTTGTTTGACCAGTCTGTGATTTTGTCCAGGTCTGCAGAGAGTGAGGAGGCTGCAGACTGCAGATCTGAGTGAAGAGGAATGGAGCGGCAGAGAGGAGTCATCAGCAAAGAGATAGAGAGGATTTTCCAGAGAGTCGGAGAGATCATTGATGAAGACCAGAAAAAGCACAGGGCCCATAACACTACCTTGGGGAACTCCAGCCAGAACAGGAAGGGGCGATGAGAGAAATCCATTCAGGGCCACACGTTGACTATGACCAGAGAGGAAGTCCGCAAGCCAAGCGTGGAGATTTCCATGGATACCATAGGAGGAGAGTTTGGTGAGCAGAGCTGGGTGCCAGACCATATCGAAGGCACGTGATATGTCGAGGGAGACAGCTCTGATTTCCTGTTTGGCATGAGGACCTCCATCCATTGTTGAGACAGCAGAAGCAACATGTCCAGAGTAGAATAACCTGGTCTGAATCCAAATTTATGATCGGAGATCAAGCCATTGGAGAAGAGGAAGGATTTGATATCTGAAGCAATGATGGATTCCATGACTTTGCTGATAATTGGGAGCAGGCTGATTGGTCTGTAGTTGCAAGGATCTGTTTTTGCACCTTTTTTTGTGTAAAGCGGTAATGCTGGCTGATTTCCAAGATGCTGGCAGATGACCTTGAGCAAAAGAGAGGGTGAAAAGAACAGAGAGAGGGTGAGATAGACCCGCAGAGCAGGATTTTAGGACCCGTAGGCTGATGCCGCCTGGTCCCGTTGCAGAATCAGAGTCGAGGTTTAACAAAAACTTCTCCACCTTGTCAGGAGAGAAGGAAACAGAGTCCAGGAGCTGTTGGGTTCGACTGGGTAATGTGGGAACAGAGAGAGATGGGTTTGGGACACAAGATTTTGAGGCAAACACAGAGTTGAGGCATTCGGCTTTGTCACGTGCGGTGTCAACTGTGTCGCCATTTGAGGTGAGGGAGGGGATGGAGGGAGAACAAACACCAGAAACGGATTTGACCTGACGCCACCAGGATTTGGAGGAAGGAGACAGGTTTGAGAGTTCATTCTTGAGTGTGGAGAGATCGTGCTTTCTGGCACTCCTGAGGGTAGACACACACTTGTTCCGAACTTGGTGGAAGGAACTGAGATTACCTTCAGTTGGATTTGCCTTCCAAGAGGCAAAGGCAAGTTGTTTCAGGGCAACTGCCTCACCACAAGATTCAGTAAGATTTGCCTTAATGTACTGGATTACATTAACATTCTTCTCTCCAACTCAGTGAAAAAGCAGTTCCGTATCTGGTAATGCATATGTTTGAGCAACTCTGTGTCTCATTGCTTCCCTTTGATCCTTTGTCAGTTCATGAACCTGTTGCCCTCTGTCATTTAGCTCCACTGTGGCCTATTTTTTCTGTAAACAATAAAAGAAACGCTGTCCACCACCATCTCTTATCCCCCATCTAAAACCTTGATCTTTTCTACCCCTGTTAATTCACCCAGATCCAATTTTTTGAAATTCCGACTTCTTTCCTGGAAGTCCAAGCAGTGTTCATGTGTTGTTTTCTTTTTTACCTCTCCCACCCCCCCCCCCTTCCCATGCCTCCACCCTCCAAGCCCTCTCCCTTCCACAGATCTCCTGACGTCCCTGCTCGCCATCTTGTTCTCCTGCTCCCTTTATCATATGTTTTATGTTTTAAGTGTCAGTTTGTCTTTTTTGTGATCAATGTTAGCTTTTACACGAGCCTCGACCTTGTATACAAAAATAAATAAATTCAGAACTCATAGAAACCCATCAAGGTTGATTTACACTACCCGTCAAAAGTTTTAGAACACCTCATTTTTCCAGTTTTTATTGAAATTTACACAGTTTAATGTCTCAATGTACTCTGAAATTAAGCATAGTACAAATAAACAATTGGAGATTAAAAAGAAATCATAGAATCATTTTGTTTAACAAAATTTAATTTACATTTTTGACTCAGCAAAGTAGCCACCTATTGCAGATATAACCGCCGAACACACTTGTGGCATTCTTTCTACAATGTAAGTAAATTAAGCCTTGAAAGTTGATGTAATAATTCCTACAGGTGTCCCAACCTCTGCTGATTACTTGATTACAAACCCCCTGTCTGTATAAAAGCAATATTGGAACAGACTGTTATTACACCCTCTGAAGCATTATTTGGACAATATTGCAGTGCAGGAAGTAGTATATTGCTATCATAATGGCGAGAAAAAGGCAATTAACAAAGGAAGACAGACAGACCATTATAACCCTTAAAAGTGTAGGTCTTTCCTTTCGAGAAATTGCAAAGAAAGCCAAGGTGCTAGTGAGTAAAGTTTCCTACACCATCAAAAGTCACTTGGAAACTGGAGGAAACTCTGACAGGAAGAGGTCTGGCAGACCCAAAGCCACCACAGAATCAGAAGACAAGTTTCTGGGAGTCAACAGCTTGCGTGATAGGCAGCTCACAGGACAACAGCTTCAAGCACAGCTTAACACTGGTCGAAGTAAGGAAGACTCCGTTTCAACTGTGAAGAGAAGACTTCGAGCTGCAGGTTTGACAGGTCGAGTGGCACTAAGAAAGCCATTGCTAAGATGGCAAAATAAGAAAAAGAGGCTTGCCTGGGCCATGAAGCACCGCCAGTGGACTACTGAAGACTGGAAGGTCTTATGGACCGAATAATCAAAATTTGAAATCTTTGGTTCATCACGCAGGGTTTTTGTACGCCGTCGAGTAGGCGAAAGGATGATTCGTCAGTGTGTGACACCAACTGTCAAGCCTGGAGGAGGAAGCGTGATAGTCTGGGGCTCTTTTGCTGGATCCAGAGTCGGCGACTTGCACAGAGTGACTGGCACCATGAACCAAAAAGGGCTACCACAGCATTTTGCATAGCCATGCAATACCCTCTGGTATACACCTAGTTGATCAGGGGTTCATCCTACAGCAAGATAATGACCCTGAACACACCTCCAGGCTATGTCAAAACTACCTTCGAGGAAAAGAACAAGACGGTAGGCTTCAAATCATGGAATGGCCAGCACAGTCTCCAGACTTAAACCCCATCGAGCTGGTTTGGAATGAACTGGACAGAAGGGTGAAAGAAAAGCAATCTACAAGTGCAACACATTTGTGGGAACTTCTGCAACAGTGTTGGGAAGAACTTCCCGAACAATATTTGATTTCCATTGTAGAAAGAATGCCACGAGTGTGTTTGGCGGTTAAATCTGCAAAAGGTGGCTACTTTGCTGAGTCAAAAATTTAAATTAAATTTTGTTAAACAAAATGATTCTAAGATTTATTTTTTTATCTCCAATTGTTTATTTGTTCTGTGCTTAATTTCAGAGTACATTGAGACATTAAACTGCGTACATTTCAATAAAAACTGGAAAAATCGAGGTGTTCTAAAATTTTTGACCGGTCGTGTAATTACATTGTGATGACTGCAAATTACTGGGCGAGCTGAACATTTCCCCCAAATCAAGGGTTAGGAAATACATGACAACTTACAACTGAGAAAGGGAACATCTGAAAGATGGGGAATGGAGAAGTGGGAGACCTAGGAGATATGAGAAATAAACAGAGATAGGTTGTTTGAACTGATAATGAGATGAAGTTATGAGCTGATAGGGTATCCAATTTAACATTTTCACATCATTTGTAACATCTACTTCCCATATATGGTTCTTGGTCAGCCCAAACAGAAGTCAATCAATATTTCCTTTTATGTTGCATATGCAAATTACTTGTTTATGTCCAAATGAACGTTATAGCAGTATTACATCAGTATTCCAATCAAATTGTTCCATGGGCACTAGACAGCCAATATTCTCTTGATTGCTCAAACAACAGCAAGTGCAATTGCCTCTCCAGATGAAGCTCAACAATGGACAACTCTCTTGTCAATGGGAACAGTTGGCAGGACATAGTATTTAGTTATGTACTCTGCTCTGAATTGTCTAGCCTGGATTTGCTTCTTGGCACAACCATAAACTGTAATGCTGGTGTTTCCTGCTTTTAACCTACAGGAGGACTGCATCAACAGCTGCGCTTAAAGCAAGCAAATGATAATAAACGACCTCCACAAGCTGTATACGAAGGAGATAGAAGAGGATGAAGAAGCAGCGAACATTTCCCTGCCTTATGGCATTTTCCACCTGCGATGGCATCAAGGTCATAGACCAAGACAAGCAAAGTGTAGGCACAGAGAGGTATATGCCACCAGTTTGTATTAGACATCTATCAAGGTTTTTGTTCAGTTTGAATCTTGATTGGGATAATAAATTTGCAAATTGTCAAGCTAGCAGAGATTTTGAAAGCTAGATATTCAATTTGCTTGTGAATGGGATAATAAGGTAAACAGAGATCCTATAATCACAAGGACAATTTACTTTTGATTAGAGAGGCTGGCAGGGTTTCTGAATGTGTGGACTCACCTCTGAGTGATCTCGCTTGGGTTTGAATATTGGCCCAACTACATATTTGTCACCCTGGTGTTTCGCAGGCAGGGCAATACATCAGTGGGTGTGCCACTCCTCCGGTGGATGTTGAACTGGAAGTCCTGTCTGACAGTCCTGGTTGTTGGTGGGTATTAAAAATCCGAGTGTCCTTCATGAAGAGTAGGTGAGCTATTGCCAACAGATGAGGAGTAGAGTCAGGTCAGTTGAGCCAAGGAAACAGCACCCAGTGGAATGGTGAGAGGAGTTGGTGTGGAAGGTCATGCTGCATCAGTCAAGTGTAGGAGTCTGGGAGCTGGGCAGAATGAGCTTAAGTTTGAGTGGCGCTATCGGAATGCCAGCCGTTCACGAGCTTGTCTATCACTGACTCACCCCAAGCCACACATCCTCTGGTGCCGCCAGAGAAGGAAGGCCATCCTCAGCCATCAGCCATTTTCATTCTTTCTCGCCATCTCCGTTTTGTCTCATGTTCCTTGTGCAAATCTGGTGTGATTAAGGGGTAGTTTTAAGGTAGGTGTGAGCCATCTGTATCTCTAGTACGCACTCTTTTTGCTCCCCTGGCTCTTTCATTGAATTATTGATTCATAGCAGTTTATCCACCCTTTGGGTGGATGGAGTATCTGAGATTATTTGCTGAATAAAGTATATGCTGTAAATAAAACCTGATGGATGTTTGTTTGGTGTAATATTTAGCATTATAAACCATGAAAATGAAAAAACTTTTTTGATCGATTCAAACCTTTACAGGAAAATGAATGAATCCCAGGAAATGAAAGGGGCAGGGAATCCCAAGATGATACTTGTATGGAACACCTGCTACCTATGGGAGAGTAATACCCCCTCCCTCTGGTGGGGGTCAGTAAAGCATTAATTGCACTATGCCATGTGTACAGTGCAAAATTGCAAGTCATCTCCATACTGATCCTCTCCTACCGCCATCGGGTGGTGCCATATTCTACATATCATGGTTGATGACAAACGGACACGAACCATGTTTTTCGTTTTTATTATACTAGCTCGCTGCTTGGTAACTGAACACAACCCCGGGTTTCCTCCCTTTCAGTTTAGTGTTAAACAGCAGTAGTAACCTTCAAAAGGTAATCATTCGTGTTTGTGGTTTATAATACTTTTGGGGTGCCAAACAAAACTCAATGACAAGTGCACATACATTCAAAGTACACCGCCCCATGCCAAATAATTAAATATGCTGCAGCGCGGCATTGCCGGGGCGCCTCCGGCGCCCGGCAATACCGCAGTGCAGCTCATTGAGGCTGCATTGGGAGGGAGAGGTGTACACTAATTGATTGATTAATTGTATAATTAAAATCAATAAAAGATTATCACAAAATATTTTCATAATCAATTGGCTAATCGCATAACTAAACCACTAGTGCTTCATCCGAAGATGTATCTTTTAGAAATTTAATTAAATAAGTCATTTATAAAAAATTAAATAATTAATTGATTACTCAATAAATAATTAATCGATTAATCAATAAATAATTAATAGATGAAATGATTAATCAATAAATCAAAAATATCCTTGATAGCCACATCACTTGGTCACTTATGTCCAAATATTAGCTTCCCAGCTCAAAAGGTGCCTGAGATATTGGCCAAATGAGAAAGAAAATAAATAAATGATTAATAATGAAAATAAATAAATAATAATCATAAAAAAATTAAATTGGTAATCAATTTGGTCAGAGAACACATAAACTACCACTATTTCATCAGAATCTGTAACTTAAAAAAAAAATTTTTTTGGGTCATTAATCGAATAATTAAATAATTAATCGATTAATTGATTAATTAATAAATCAAAAATATCCTTTGCAGCCAAATCACCTGGTCATTGGCATGTCCAAATATCAGCTTCCTAACTCAAAAGGTGCCTGAGTTAATAATGGTCAGAAGAGAAATGAAATTTAATTAATTAAATAAGTACTTAATTAAACGCTAATAATTAAATAACTCCTCAATTAATTGATTATTCAAAAAACAAAAAATACCGTATTTGACAAAGGACTTGCTCACGACTGTGCCGAAATTTCAGCTTCCTAGCTCAAAGGATGGCTGAGATATCGTCCGGACAACCAAGAAAGAAAACAAACAAGTACACATACATTCAAAGTACACCGCCCCATGCCAAATAATTAAATATGCTGCAGCGCGGCATTGCCGGGGCGCCTCTGGCGCCCGGCAATACCGCAGTGCAGCTCATTGAGGCTGCATTGGGAGGGAGAGGTGTACACTAATTGATTGATTAATTGTATAATTAAAATCAATAAAAGATTATCACAAAATATTTTCATAATCAATTGGCTAATCGCATAACTAAACCACTGGTGCTTCATCCGAAGATGTATCTTTTAGAAATTTAATTAAATAAGTCACTTATAAATAATTAAATAATTAATTGATTACTCAATAAATAATTAATCGATTAATCAATAAATAATTAATAGATGAAATGATTAATCAATAAATCAAAAATATCCTTGATAGCCACATCACTTGGTCACTCATGTCCAAATATTAGCTTCCCAGCTCAAAAGGTGCCTGAGATATTGGCCAAATGAGAAAGAAAATAAATAAATGATTAATAATGAAAATAAATAAATAATAATCATAAAAAAATTAAATTATTAATCAATTTGGTCAGAGAACACATAAACTACCACTATTTCATCAGAATCTGTAACTTTAAAAAAAAAAAATTTTTTGTCATTAATCGAATAATTAAATAATTTATCGATTAATTGATTAATTAATAAATCAAAAATATCCTTTGCAGTCTAATCACCTGGTCATTGGCATGTCCAAATATCAGCTTCCTAACTCAAAAGGTGCCTGAGTTAATGGTCAGAAGAGAAAGGAAATTTGATTAATTAAATAAGTACTTAATTAATCGCTAATAATTAAATAACTCCTCAATTTATTGATTAATCAAAAAAAAAAAATACCGTTTTTGACAAAGGACTTGCTCACTATTGTGCTGAAATTTCAGCTTCCTAGCTCAAAGGATGGCTGAGATATCGCCCGGACAACCAAGAAAGAAAACAAACAAACAAGAAAGAAAACAAGTACACATACATTCAAAGTACACCGCCCCATGCCAAATAATTAAATATGCTGCAGCGCGGCATTGCCGGGGCGCCTCCGGCGCCCGGCAATACCGCAGTGCAGCTCATTGAGGCTGCATTGGGAGGGAGAGGTGTACACTAATTGATTGATTAATTGTATAATTAAAATCAATAAAAGATTATCACAAAATATTTTCATAATCAATTGGCTAATCGCATAACTAAACCAGTAGTGCTTCATCCGAAGATGTATCTTTTAGAAATTTAATTAAATAAGTCATTTATAAAAAATTAAATAATTAATTGATTACTCAATAAATAATTAATCGATTAATCAATAAATACTTAATAGATGAAATGATTAATCAATAAATCAAAAATATCCTTGATAGCCACATCACTTGGTCACTCATGTCCAAATATTAGCTTCCCAGCTCAAAAGGTGCCTGAGATATTGGCCAAATGAGAAAGAAAATAAATAAATGATTAATAATGAAAATAAATAAATAATAATCATAAAAAAATTAAATTATTAATCAATTTGGTCAGAGAACACATAAACTACCACTATTTCATCAGAATCTGTAACTTAAAAAAAAAAAATTTTTTTGTCATTAATCGAATAATTAAATAATTAATCGATTAATTGATTAATTAATAAATCAAAAATATCCTTTGCAGCCAAATCACCTGGTCATTGGCATGTCCAAATATCAGCTTCCTAACTCAAAAGGTGCCTGAGTTAATAATGGTCAGAAGATAAATGAAATTTAATTAATTAAATAAGTACTTAATTAAACGCTAATAATTAAATAACTCCTCAATTAATTGATTATTCAAAAAACAAAAAATACCGTATTTGACAAAGGACTTGCTCACTACTGTGCCGAAATTTCAGCTTCCTAGCTCAAAGGATGGCTGAGATATCGTCCGGACAACCAAGAAAACAAACAAGAAAACAAACAAGTACACATACATTCAAAGTACACCGCCCCATGCCAAATAATTAAATATGCTGCAGCGCGGCATTGCCGGGGCGCCTCCGGCGCCCGGCAATACCGCAGTGCAGCTCATTGAGGCTGCATTGGGAGGGAGAGGTGTACACTAATTGATTGATTAATTGTATAATTAAAATCAATAAAAGATTATCACAAAATATTTTCATAATCAATTGGCTAATCGCATAACTAAACCAGTAGTGCTTCATCCGAAGATGTATCTTTTAGAAATTTAATTAAATAAGTCATTTATAAAAAATTAAATAATTAATTGATTACTCAATAAATAATTAATCGATTAATCAATAAATACTTAATAGATGAAATGATTAATCAATAAATCAAAAATATCCTTGATAGCCACATCACTTGGTCACTCATGTCCAAATATTAGCTTCCCAGCTCAAAAGGTGCCTGAGATATTGGCCAAATGAGAAAGAAAATAAATAAATGATTAATAATGAAAATAAATAAATAATAATCATAAAAAAATTAAATTATTAATCAATTTGGTCAGAGAACACATAAACTACCACTATTTCATCAGAATCTGTAACTTAAAAAAAAAAAATTTTTTTGTCATTAATCGAATAATTAAATAATTAATCGATTAATTGATTAATTAATAAATCAAAAATATCCTTTGCAGCCAAATCACCTGGTCATTGGCATGTCCAAATATCAGCTTCCTAACTCAAAAGGTGCCTGAGTTAATAATGGTCAGAAGATAAATGAAATTTAATTAATTAAATAAGTACTTAATTAAACGCTAATAATTAAATAACTCCTCAATTAATTGATTATTCAAAAAACAAAAAATACCGTATTTGACAAAGGACTTGCTCACTACTGTGCCGAAATTTCAGCTTCCTAGCTCAAAGGATGGCTGAGATATCGTCCGGACAACCAAGAAAACAAACAAGAAACCAGAGTGAAAACTGAGTACTCTCTTTCAGCGTGCGTCACTGCCGAGCCCCCTTCGGTGCCCGGCAATGACGATTTGCAATGCCTGGAGGTGGCATAGGAAAGGAGCGGTGTACAACAAGTACACATACATTCAAAGTACACCGCCCCATGCCAAATAATTAAATATGCTGCAGCGCGGCATTGCCGGGGCGCCTCCGGCGCCCGGCAATACCGCAGTGCAGCTCATTGAGGCTGCATTGGGAGGGAGAGGTGTACACTAATTGATTGATTAATTGTATAATTAAAATCAATAAAAGATTATCACAAAATATTTTCATAATCAATTGGCTAATCGCATAACTAAACCAGTAGTGCTTCATCCGAAGATGTATCTTTTAGAAATTTAATTAAATAAGTCATTTATAAAAAATTAAATAATTAATTGATTACTCAATAAATAATTAATCGATTAATCAATAAATACTTAATAGATGAAATGATTAATCAATAAATCAAAAATATCCTTGATAGCCACATCACTTGGTCACTCATGTCCAAATATTAGCTTCCCAGCTCAAAAGGTGCCTGAGATATTGGCCAAATGAGAAAGAAAATAAATAAATGATTAATAATGAAAATAAATAAATAACAAGTACACATACATTCAAAGTACACCGCCCCATGCCAAATAATTAAATATGCTGCGGCGCGGCATTGCCGGGGCGCCTCTGGCGCCCGGCAATACCGCAGTGCAGCTCATTGAGGCTGCATTGGGAGGGAGAGGTGTACACTAATTGATTGATTAATTGTATAATTAAAATCAATAAAAGATTATCACAAAATATTTTCATAATCAATTGGCTAATCGCATAACTAAACCACTAGTGCTTCATCCGAAGATGTATCTTTTAGAAATTTAATTAAATAAGTCATTTATAAAAAATTAAATAATTAATTGATTACTCAATAAATAATTAATCGATTAATCAATAAATAATTAATAGATGAAATGATTAATCAATAAATCAAAAATATCCTTGATAGCCACATCACTTGGTCACTCATGTCCAAATATTAGCTTCCCAGCTCAAAAGGTGCCTGAGATATTGGCCAAATGAGAAAGAAAATAAATAAATGATTAATAATGAAAATAAATAAATAATAATCATAAAAAAATTAAATTATTAATCAATTTGGTCAGAGAACACATAAACTACCACTATTTCATCAGAATCTGTAACTTTAAAAAAAAAATTTTTTTTGTCATTAATCGAATAATTAAATAATTAATCGATTAATTGATTAATTAATAAATCAAAAATATCCTTTGCAGCCAAATCACCTGGTCATTGGCATGTCCAAATATCAGCTTCCTAACTCAAAAGGTGCCTGAGTTAATAATGGTCAGAAGAGAAATGAAATTTAATTAATTAAATAAGTACTTAATTAAACGCTAATAATTAAATAACTCCTCAATTAATTGATTATTCAAAAAACAAAAAATAGCGTATTTGACAAAGGACTTGCTCACTACTGTGCCGAAATTTCAGCTTCCTAGCTCAAAGGATGGCTGAGATATCGCCCGGACAACCAAGAAAACAAGAAAGAAAACAAACAAGAAAACAAACAAGAAACCAGAGTGAAAACTGAGTACTCTCTTTCAGCGTGCGTCACTGCCGAGCCCCCTTCGGTGCCCGGCAATGACGATTTGCAATGCCTGGAGGTGGCATAGGAAAGGAGCGGTGTACAACAAGAAACCAGAGTGAAAACTGAGTACTCTCTTTCAGCGTGCGTCACTGCCGAGCCCCCTTCGGTGCCCGGCAATGACGATTTGCAATGCCTGGAGGTGGCATAGGAAAGGAGCGGTGTACAATAACCACATCACTTAGTCACTTATGTCCAAATATTAGCTTCCCAGCTCAAAAGGTGCCTGAGATATTGGCCAAATGAGAAAGAAAATAAATAAATGATTAATAATGAAAATAAATAAATAATAATCATAAAAAAATTAAATTGGTAATCAATTTGGTCAGAGAACACATAAACTACCACTATTTCATCAGAATCTGTAACTTAAAAAAAAAATTTTTTTGGGTCATTAATCGAATAATTAAATAATTAATCGATTAATTGATTAATTAATAAATCAAAAATATCCTTTGCAGCCAAATCACCTGGTCATTGGCATGTCCAAATATCAGCTTCCTAACTCAAAAGGTGCCTGAGTTAATAATGGTCAGAAGAGAAATGAAATTTAATTAATTAAATAAGTACTTAATTAAACGCTAATAATTAAATAACTCCTCAATTAATTGATTATTCAAAAAACAAAAAATACCGTATTTGACAAAGGACTTGCTCACGACTGTGCCGAAATTTCAGCTTCCTAGCTCAAAGGATGGCTGAGATATCGTCCGGACAACCAAGAAAGAAAGCAAGAAAACAAACAAACAAGAAACCAGAGTGAAAACTGAGTACTCTCTTTCAGCGTGCGTCACTGCCGAGCCCCCTTTGGTGCCCGGCAATGACGATTTGCAATGCCTGGAGATGGCATAGGAAAGGAGCGGTGTACAATAATCATAAAAAAATTAAATTATTAATCAATTTGGTCAGAGAACACATAAACTACCACTATTTCATCAGAATCTGTAACTTAAAAAAAAAAAATTTTTTTGTCATTAATCGAATAATTAAATAATTAATCGATTAATTGATTAATTAATAAATCAAAAATATCCTTTGCAGCCAAATCACCTGGTCATTGGCATGTCCAAATATCAGCTTCCTAACTCAAAAGGTGCCTGAGTTAATAATGGTCAGAAGATAAATGAAATTTAATTAATTAAATAAGTACTTAATTAAACGCTAATAATTAAATAACTCCTCAATTAATTGATTATTCAAAAAACAAAAAATACCGTATTTGACAAAGGACTTGCTCACTACTGTGCCGAAATTTCAGCTTCCTAGCTCAAAGGATGGCTGAGATATCGTCCGGACAACCAAGAAAGAAAGAAAACAAGAAAACAACCAGAGTGAAAACTGAGTACTCTCTTTCAGCGTGCGTCACTGCCGAGCCCCCTTCGGTGCCCAGCAATGACGATTTGCAATGCCTGGAGATGGCATAGGAAAGGTGCGGTGTACAACAAGAAACCAGAGTGAAAACTGAGTACTCTCTTTCAGCGTGCGTCACTGCCGAGCCCCCTTCGGTGCCCGGCAATGACGATTTGCAATGCCTGGAGGTGGCATAGGAAAGGAGCGGTGTACAACAAGTACACATACATTCAAAGTACACCGCCCCCATGCCAAATAATGAAATATCCTACAGCGCGGCATTGCCGGGGCGCCTCCGGCGCCCGGCAATACCGCAGTGCACCTCATAGAGGCTGCATTGGGAGGAAGAGGTGTTCGCTAATTGATTGATTAATTGTATAATTAAAATCAATAAAAGATTATCACAAAATATTTTCTTAATCAATTGGCTAATAGCATAACTAAACCAGTAGTGCTTCATCCCAAGACCTATCTTTTAGAAATTTTATTAAATGTCATTAATAAAAAATTAAATAATTAATTGATTAATCAATAAATAATTAATCAATTAATCAATAAATAATTAAGCAATTAAATGATTAATCAATAAATCAAAAATATCCTTGATAGCCACATCACTTGGTCACTCATGTCCAAATATTAGCTTCCCAGCTCAAAAGGTGCCTGAGATATTGGCCAAATGAGAAAGAAAATAAATAAATGATTAATAATGAAAATAAATAAATAATAATCATAAAAAAATTAAATTATTAATCAATTTGGTCAGAGAACACATAAACTACCACTATTTCATCAGAATCTGTAACGTAAAAAAAAAAAAAATTCTTGTCATTAATCGAATAATTAAATAATTAATCGATTAATTGATTAATTAATAAATCAAAAATAGCATTTGCAGCCAAATCACCTGGTCATTGGCATGTCCAAATATCAGCTTCCTAACTCAAAAGGTGCCTGAGTTAATGGTCAGAAGAGAAAGGAAATTTAATTAATTAAATAAGTACTTCATTAAACGCTAATAATTAAATAACTCCTCAATTAATTGATTAATCAAAAAACAAAAAATACCGTTTTTGACAAAGGACTTGCTCACTATTGTGCCGAAATTTCAGCTTCTTAGCTTGAAGGATGGCTGAGATATCGCCCGGACAACCAAGAAAACAAACAAACAAACAAACAAGTACAAATACATTCAAAGTACACCGCCCCATGCCAAATAATTAAATATGCTGCAGCGCGGCATTGCCGGGGCGCCTCCGGCGCCCGGCAATACCGCAGTGCAGCTCATTAAGGCTGCATTGGGAGGGAGAGGAGTACAATAATTGATTGATTAATTGTGAAATTTAAATATATAAATGATCATAAAATATTTTCATAATCAATTGGCTAATAGCATACCTAAAGCACTAGTGCTTCATCCGAAGATGTATCTTTTAGAAATTTAATTAAATAAGTCATTTATAAAAAATTAAATAATTAATTGATTACTCAATAAATAATTAATCGATTAATCAATAAATAATTAATAGATGAAATGATTAATCAATAAATCAAAAATATCCTTGATAGCCACATCACTTGGTCACTCATGTCCAAATATTAGCTTCCCAGCTCAAAAGGTGCCTGAGATATTGGCCAAATGAGAAAGAAAATAAATAAATGATTAATAATGAAAATAAATAAATAATAATCATAAAAAAATTAAATTATTAATCAATTTGGTCAGAGAACACATAAACTACCACTATTTCATCAGAATCTGTAACTTAAAAAAAAAAATTTTTTTTGTCATTAATCGAATAATTAAATAATTAATCGATTAATTGATTAATTAATAAATCAAAAATATCCTTTGCAGCCAAATCACCTGGTCATTGGCATGTCCAAATATCAGCTTCCTAACTCAAAAGGTGCCTGAGTTAATAATGGTCAGAAGATAAATGAAATTTAATTAATTAAATAAGTACTTAATTAAACGCTAATAATTAAATAACTCCTCAATTAATTGATTATTCAAAAAACAAAAAATACCGTATTTGACAAAGGACTTGCTCACTACTGTGCCGAAATTTCAGCTTCCTAGCTCAAAGGATGGCTGAGATATCGTCCGGACAACCAAGAAAGAAAACAAACAAACAAGAAAACAAACAAGAAACCAGAGTGAAAACTGAGTACTCTCTTTCAGCGTGCGTCACTGCCGAGCCCCCTTTGGTGCCCGGCAATGACGATTTGCAATGCCTGGAGATGGCATAGGAAAGGAGCGGTGTACAACAAACAAACAAACAAGAAACCAGAGTGAAAACTGAGTACTCTCTTTCAGCGTGCGTCACTGCCGAGCCCCCTTTGGTGCCCGGCAATGACGATTTGCAATGCCTGGAGATGGCATAGGAAAGGAGCGGTGTACAACAAGTACACATACATTCAAAGTACACCGCCCCATGCCAAATAATTAAATATGCTGCAGCGCGGCATTGCCGGGGCGCCTCCGGCGCCCGGCAATACCGCAGTGCAGCTCATTAAGGCTGCATTGGGAGGGAGAGGTGTACACTAATTGATTGATTAATTGTATAATTAAAATCAATAAAAGATTATCACAAAATATTTTCATAATCAATTAGCTAATCGCATAACTAAACCACTAGTGCTTCATCCGAAGATGTATCTTTTAGAAATTTAATTAAATAAGTCATTTATAAAAAATTAAATAATTAATTGATTACTCAATAAATAATTAATCGATTAATCAATAAATAATTAATAGATGAAATGATTAATCAATAAATCAAAAATATCCTTGATAGCCACATCACTTAGTCACTTATGTCCAAATATTAGCTTCCCAGCTCAAAAGGTGCCTGAGATATTGGCCAAATGAGAAAGAAAATAAATAAATGATTAATAATGAAAATAAATAAATAATAATCATAAAAAAATTAAATTGGTAATCAATTTGGTCAGAGAACACATAAACTACCACTATTTCATCAGAATCTGTAACTTAAAAAAAAAATTTTTTTGGGTCATTAATCGAATAATTAAATAATTAATCGATTAATTGATTAATTAATAAATCAAAAATATCCTTTGCAGCCAAATCACCTGGTCATTGGCATGTCCAAATATCAGCTTCCTAACTCAAAAGGTGCCTGAGTTAATAATGGTCAGAAGAGAAATGAAATTTAATTAATTAAATAAGTACTTAATTAAACGCTAATAATTAAATAACTCCTCAATTAATTGATTATTCAAAAAACAAAAAATACCGTATTTGACAAAGGACTTGCTCACGACTGTGCCGAAATTTCAGCTTCCTAGCTCAAAGGATGGCTGAGATATCGTCCGGACAACCAAGAAAGAAAGCAAGAAAACAAACAAACAAGTACAAATACATTCAAAGTACACCGCCCCATGCCAAATAATTAAATATGCTGCAGCGCGGCATTGCCGGGGCGCCTCCGGCGCCCGGCAATACCGCAGTGCAGCTCATTAAGGCTGCATTGGGAGGGAGAGGAGTACAATAATTGATTGATTAATTGTGAAATTTAAATATATAAATGATCATAAAATATTTTCATAATCAATTGGCTAATAGCATACCTAAAGCACTAGTGCTTCATCCGAAGATGTATCTTTTAGAAATTTAATTAAATAAGTCATTTATAAAAAATTAAATAATTAATTGATTACTCAATAAATAATTAATCGATTAATCAATAAATAATTAATAGATGAAATGATTAATCAATAAATCAAAAATATCCTTGATAGCCACATCACTTGGTCACTCATGTCCAAATATTAGCTTCCCAGCTCAAAAGGTGCCTGAGATATTGGCCAAATGAGAAAGAAAATAAATAAATGATTAATAATGAAAATAAATAAATAATAATCATAAAAAAATTAAATTATTAATCAATTTGGTCAGAGAACACATAAACTACCACTATTTCATCAGAATCTGTAACTTAAAAAAAAAAATTTTTTTTGTCATTAATCGAATAATTAAATAATTAATCGATTAATTGATTAATTAATAAATCAAAAATATCCTTTGCAGCCAAATCACCTGGTCATTGGCATGTCCAAATATCAGCTTCCTAACTCAAAAGGTGCCTGAGTTAATAATGGTCAGAAGATAAATGAAATTTAATTAATTAAATAAGTACTTAATTAAACGCTAATAATTAAATAACTCCTCAATTAATTGATTATTCAAAAAACAAAAAATACCGTATTTGACAAAGGACTTGCTCACTACTGTGCCGAAATTTCAGCTTCCTAGCTCAAAGGATGGCTGAGATATCGTCCGGACAACCAAGAAAGAAAGAAAACAAGAAAACAACCAGAGTGAAAACTGAGTACTCTCTTTCAGCGTGCGTCACTGCCGAGCCCCCTTCGGTGCCCAGCAATGACGATTTGCAATGCCTGGAGATGGCATAGGAAAGGTGCGGTGTACAACAAGAAACCAGAGTGAAAACTGAGTACTCTCTTTCAGCGTGCGTCACTGCCGAGCCCCCTTCGGTGCCCGGCAATGACGATTTGCAATGCCTGGAGATGGCATAGGAAAGGAGCGGTGTACAACAAGTACACATACATTCAAAGTACACCGCCCCATGCCAAATAATTAAATATGCTGCAGCGCGGCATTGCCGGGGCGCCTCCGGCGCCCGGCAATACCGCAGTGCAGCTCATTGAGGCTGCATTGGGAGGGAGAGGTGTACACTAATTGATTGATTAATTGTATAATTAAAATCAATAAAAGATTATCACAAAATATTTTCATAATCAATTGGCTAATCGCATAACTAAACCAGTAGTGCTTCATCCGAAGATGTATCTTTTAGAAATTTAATTAAATAAGTCATTTATAAAAAATTAAATAATTAATTGATTACTCAATAAATAATTAATCGATTAATCAATAAATACTTAATAGATGAAATGATTAATCAATAAATCAAAAATATCCTTGATAGCCACATCACTTGGTCACTCATGTCCAAATATTAGCTTCCCAGCTCAAAAGGTGCCTGAGATATTGGCCAAATGAGAAAGAAAATAAATAAATGATTAATAATGAAAATAAATAAATAATAATCATAAAAAAATTAAATTATTAATCAATTTGGTCAGAGAACACATAAACTACCACTATTTCATCAGAATCTGTAACTTAAAAAAGAAAAATTTTTTTGTCATTAATCGAATAATTAAATAATTAATCGATTAATTGATTAATTAATAAATCAAAAATATCCTTTGCAGCCAAATCACCTGGTCATTGGCATGTCCAAATATCAGCTTCCTAACTCAAAAGGTGCCTGAGTTAATAATGGTCAGAAGATAAATGAAATTTAATTAATTAAATAAGTACTTAATTAAACGCTAATAATTAAATAACTCCTCAATTAATTGATTATTCAAAAAACAAAAAATACCGTATTTGACAAAGGACTTGCTCACTACTGTGCCGAAATTTCAGCTTCCTAGCTCAAAGGATGGCTGAGATATCGTCCGGACAACCAAGAAAACAAGAAAACAAACAAGAAACCAGAGTGAAAACTGAGTACTCTCTTTCAGCGTGCGTCACTGCCGAGCCCCCTTCGGTGCCCGGCAATGACGATTTGCAATGCCTGGAGGTGGCATAGGAAAGGAGCGGTGTACAACAAACAAGAAACCAGAGTGAAAACTGAGTACTCTCTTTCAGCGTGCGTCACTGCCGAGCCCCCTTTGGTGCCCGGCAATGACGATTTGCAATGCCTGGAGATGGCATAGGAAAGGAGCGGTGTACAATAAGCTATTTATAAACGTTGACACCGTGTTTGTTCAAGGAAGAAAACCCCCTTGGGGAGGGGCGATATTATTAGTTCTGTATTAATATTGTTTCTAATAACATTAATATTGTGCTATTATCATTGGTGTTGTTATTACTTTTATTATCAGAAGCGGCCTTGGAAAAATGGCATTAGCTATCTCAAGACAAATATACACCTTAACATGGATTTCTTGCAAGATGGAAAAGCTCGTTGTGGATGGGGGCAAATTAAGTCTCGACAACCTCCATCGTGTGATCCTTAGTCCTTCTGTCAAGTTTGATTGAAATTGGATAGGTAACAACCGAATGTATCGCTGTCAGGCAAACAGACAGACACCAAATTGCGTATTTTAGTATGATGATAAATCGTGTCACCCTCCACTCTTACAATTGAATCTCTGCTTTGGGACACTCCAGTCTTGACAGGGACAGGAGGTGAAAGGATTCCTTTGCCGACAAAAGAGCCACACGTTGCCGACAACAGTAGAGGAAGTCAATCAGCGGTGTGTGGAGTTAGCCTTGGATGCCATAGGCAGGGAGTTTGCAGAGCAAGGCAGACTGTATTGAAAGCTCGAGATATGTTCAGAGAGATGGCCCTGATCTCATGTCTGACATTGAGGGCCTCCATCCATCGTTAGGTGAGTAGAAGCAAAGCAGCAAGTCCAACGTAGAGTGATCTGGTCTGAAACCAAATTGGTGATCTGAGATGCGATTGTTGGAGGAAAGGAAGGATTTCATATGAACTGCGATGATGGATTCCATGATCTCACTGATGATTGGAGGGGAAGCTGGTAGGGTGCAGAATGGGGAGGGGAGCTGGGAGGGTACAGGATGCCGGGGGTGGGGGGTGGAGGGTGGGGATGCTGGGAGGATGCAGGATGGGGGGGGGGGGGGAGGGGAGAAGGGAAAAGCTGGGAGGATGTGGAGCAGTTGAAAGGGGCACAGCATTTTTCTTCTTCTTCATCAGAATCTCTTCTTTTTTACAAGACTAATTTCCCAAAGCCTTTTCACTCCCAAACACTTTGTTCATCCATTCATTCCTTCAATGGAAATCATTTTTTCCACCCCTCCCATGAAGTCTCTCTCTGTATGTCCAATTTGGGCATCCTGAGAAGTCATTTTTGCTTTTTATGTTCTTTTAAATATCTGGTATCCACCCATAAGTTATACTATATAACTAAAACAATTAATCAACAAAACAAATTTGTCCATTAATTCATTGTCACCCTGCATATATAGTCATATTATATGAAATAATATAATGTACATTCATATACATTAAGATGATAAGATGTTGGTTTTTGCCGAGGCGGAGGCACCGCAGCCCTAACAGTTACCCCGAATAACCCGATTCCCGAACGTTGGCCGGATCACGCCACAGATATTCAATAGGGAAAAGACAAAGGCGACACGGATGTGAAGAAGAAGAAGAAGAAAAAATAATAGGGAATACGAATATAATTTATTTACTATTTACAGGCTCAAAAGTAACCAAGGAGAAGGAAGGATAATAAAATAAAATAGACAGAGGGACGGACCAGAAGGACACAGTGAAAATCGCGAGCTTATCTATGCAGTCTTAATTAACCAAGGGACAGAACAAACAAGGACAGACTCACGCGGGGAATGATGATAGGACTGGCGGGAGATGGATGGCTGGAGGGAGAGGAAGGTCCAAGGGTACTGCAGCACGATCGGCGGTGCCGTTTCCTCAAAACTGCCGTCAAGGCCCCAAGCTGCTGTTGTTGCTGCTGTGGCCGCCGCTGCTGCTGCTGTGTCTGCTGCTGCTGCGGTGGACGTCGCGCGCTTTGCCAGGACTCGTCTGACTCAACCACACAACTGAACAACGTGCTTGCTTCTTGCCCAACTCTCTTGCTTGGTCCAACTTTGGTGAGCAAGGCGACGAATAGCAGGCATTGTGCTTCCCTGGAGGATCTTTTTAATGTTCTCTCTGGATGATCTCTCTGGATGATCTCTTTAATGTTCTCTCTGGATGATCTCTCTGGATGATCTCTTTGGATGATCTCTTTGGATGATCTCTTTAATGTTCTCTCTGGATGATCTCTCTGGATGATCTCTTTGGATGATCTCTTTTCGCAGTACCTTGCGCGCGCGCTTTTATAGCGCCTCCGGCGATCAAGCCGCCGGCCTTTAGGACATGCCCCTCGGTGTGCTCACCTCGGCCCTGGTTGGTCGCGCGACCCTCTGGCTCCGCCCTTGATGACGACGGGCGGGCACGCCCGTCTTCCCCGACCCGAGCACATGTTCAATGGTGGTTTTGGAGGGGATGTAATTGGCAATCGAGGCTTGGCAATGATGAAAGGGGAATGTGAAAGGAATCTACTCTATTTCACTTGGTGCAATGGAGTGTTATCTTAATGGAAGACAAGGCCTTACCCTAATACACATAATAAAGATATAACTATCAACCAGGGGGAAATCTATGATTGGCTGACGTGTATGCTTTATGGACTAATTATGGGACGCCCTTTGACCTTTATACATAACTGGAGTAAGGAGGGTCCAGACTTAAGCAATAATTCACAACAATTTACTACAATACAACACAATAAAAAAAATACAATCCTCATATCCACAACAATATATATATATATATATATATATATATATATATATATATTGTTACAGATACGACTTTGATGGTATGGTGGGCCGAGCGGGATGGCCGCCGTATCCGTACAAGTTACCCCGATTGCACCCGGGGTTGACTAATCGCGCTATGCTGGCTCAATAAGAAAAAGAAGACACCCGGCTGGATTACAATCACACAATACGACACCAGGGATACGGTTCTCAAAGGTTGTTATTACAATTGCGGAAGGTTTAGATTACAGGGACAAGAGGGAAACATAGGAAGGTGGGCACTTAAACACACTTATATTATCCCCGGACAGACGACAGGTAAACGCGGGACAAGGCTCACTCACACGGGGTTTGATGGCCAGGAAAGCGGGTAGCGATCGCTCCAGGTGCACCTGTGCTCAGGGCAGGATCACGTACGGTGGTGTCCAGAGATGCGTGAAGGTATCACAGCGCTTGTGGGTCGCGACTTTGGTCTCAAGCTGGGGAGGTCGCTCAGCGCTCGGGAGGGTGGCGTCTTTTCCTTCCAAGGTTCGGGGCGCATCTGACGTCACGTCCGGCGCGGGGCCGCGTATATCCGGCGGGGAGTGACACGCCCTCGGCTCGTTAGCGCCGCCCCAGATGGCATCGGCCCATGGCTTCTCATTGGGTGCGGGGGTTACCGGCTCCGCCCTTGACGAGGGGCCGACAGGGAGCCCCTTCGTGGTAACCCCGTGGAGCGCGTGGTCAATGGCGGCTAACTGAGCCGGAAGGAGGACGCCCACTCCCCATGCCGTCACCGCGCCGCCCCCCTCTTTTGTTGTTGTTGTTGTAGTTGGCGCTTCTTCATGGGGAAGAGATGCGGAGAGGTATGGGGAGGTCCTAAACTTCCTAACAGGTGCCATATAATCACATTCTGGTGCCACGAAGAGTCATAATTAATGGAAACAAGTCCTTAACTGACATAGATTAAGAATAACTAGCAAGATGTCCTATAATTGTCTACGTGTGGTGCGGGGGACCTGGGCACGACATTTAATGGGGGGATGAAGGGGAAGATCGGCTCTAATGGGTGTTGTTTACAGACAATGGGACTAGGGAATGGGGTAAGGGAGAGTTGGGGAGTATCGGAGAAAATAGGGGAATATTTACAAGCGGATATGGAGGCCAAATTCCATATTCGCAACATTGCACCCTTCTCTACCCTCGGGGCGTCCCGACCCGATAAATCTTTACCTACTTTAGTGTGGCACGCAATGTAGTTCCCTCTACTATTAACTCTACCCTGAGTGCGACAGTTTTATAGATATTCACAAATGAGTAAATATGTCCCCCTGCGACGTTGCACCCTTCTCCTCTCAGAAACACACCCACAGGATAACCGAATCCGGAAAGAATCCTCAAACTAAACATACAGCCGGTAGGGAGCATTATTTACAAGACTACGCTGCTATTTACACTACGATCCAGGACCTGTTTTTGGAGGAACACATGCAGATGTTATGCATAGAGAGAGCGCGCTTGCCAACATCGATACACCAACCCACGAGTGCTCTGTGGCCGACGGCCTTTAATAACGTGCAGAGCACCCTTTCCCAGCATCAAAAGCACCACCCCACCACACAGTCAGCACCATCCGGTGCAGTCACCATTGTTCATTGGTATAAAAATAACTTCAACAACCCCTAACCCTGCAGGTGTCTCTTGCTCTTCTTGTGGTGCACTTGGTGTTACTTAAAAGTGGTTCACCTGTATGGCATAGGTGCCACGTTGACCCATAGGTCCATCCCCGGGTGGTGCTTGGCCGCAAACGAACTGCGGTCCATCGTGGGTGGCCACAAACATTGCGGTCCATATGGTGTATCGATCCCGGCAGCAAGCAGCGAAAGTGCAGGCCCACAACTGCGTCGCCAGCACCTCTCTCTCCTCTCTCTCTACCCCAAAGCCAGATCCTCGGAGGTGGGAGACAAAAACAAGACAAGTGAGCAAGGTGGTAAAGGCGCAAAAGTGCACGCAATGCAAGGTGATGCACACTGGGGGCACATGGGAACCAGGTGAGACAGGTACGTTCCTACCGTACGCCCCCCCCACCAGGTAACCTACATGGCCCCTCCCTTACCCCTTACTGTATCAACAAAACACAACACTACCCATAAACATCTACTTTACAAATCCACAAACATCCCTACTGTCTTCCCCGTTCCTCCCATATACCAAATTCGTCTTCTCTCCCTCCTAACCAATCAAATTTGCCATTTTCAACTCTCATCAAAATTTGCCATTTTCAACTCAACATCAAAATTTGCCATCACCAATTCATCATCAGTCCCTCCTAGGGAGGGAGAGATGGAATCACCCCAATGTCTCATCCACGTCGTGATGCGTCTCACAAATCCAACAGCAATTCTCATTTCCTGCACAAAACAAAGAAAACACAGGTGTGGAGTCATCATCATCACCACAGGTAAGTGGCTGCGTATGGTGCGACAGGTTCATCAATCCTAACTATTTCCTAAATGACTTTAACAACTTTACACTACCCGGGGTCTTTCTCCGGCCAAACCATTGGCCCTCTTACGCTATGGGTTCTAAAAACCAATTCCCATTGGCCAAACTGTGGTGCTCTTCAATTTGGGGTCTCACTCCCCCGATTCATCTCCCGGTGCCCTCGTACAATTTCTGGGCTGCGACGTGTACCTCTCCCAGTGGGTCTACCCACCTGCACACCTCCACCACTGCAGTTGCCTCCGAGCTTACCTGCTCCTTACCCTAACCTAACTACCAGGGGAAGGCCCTCTGGCTCTCTCCCCACTCCGTGCCCTCTCTGGCACTGGGCTGCCCGATCCACACCCGGGATCCTCAGGCCCCATCCACAACTCTACCGGCTCCCAGAGCCCACCTGCGGCCTCACCTGGCCGACATCCTCACAGTGGTGGAGTGCCCAACCAACTACACACACTAACAGGCTACACGCCCAGCCATTTCCACAACACTAATGCACCCATCCACAACACCATTCTGCAACCCCACCACAAATGCCAATATCCAACCACAATTTACCTGCACCCTCTACCTAACACTTACACTACCCGCCCCGGGTATCCGTGATAGGGGTCCACTCTTCCCCCATCCACACCTTCGCACCATGCACACCACTCCGTACCACTTACTCCAACTCTCTCCACACACCTGTACTTGCACACCTGTGCTCTCATTCTTGGTGCCGCCTGCACCCTTCTCTCCCCAAGCGCATTCGCGCTGATCCACACACTCACTACTCATACACTGCTCCACACACCTGTCCAGTTGCACACCTGTGCAATCACACCTGTTCAATCCTCACACACACAGCATCATCTCAGCTAACTACTCCCTTCTGAAACTTGCGCTTCCCAGTCGTCCCTTTAAACTATTGCGCTCCCTCGTCATTATCATCCATACTAATCTACCTGCGTCCCCACTACAGGTATCAGTCACTAACTAATCTTAACGTCACCTAATGTCAATCTCTTCTAGATCCCTACATTATCCAAGCCCTCCCTGGCTCGGTTGTCATAGCCACCCCATAAACTATTGCGCATTTGCCCCACTATGGGAAAGGTGGCAGGGATGCCATCCCACCCCATCGGGGGTCTCTCACTACCAATTTTGCACATCAAATTTCAACAAATCAAAAATTTGGCCAATCACTGCCCATCATCTGCCAATCACTACTGCCAATCCTTTGCCAATCATCAAATTTTGTTTTTCTCTAATTTTGGGTCCAAAACACTAACCTCATCACCCAGTCGACTCACTAATACCTCTCGGTGCGCCAATCCCTGTCCAAAGCCCGGCTTCGTAAAGCCAAGCAATGGATGCTGGTTGTTCTGTGCCAGTGGCTGGCTGCATCCTGCCTTCGGTGCAGGGAAGGAGGTTTACCCGGCCCGAGATCCCACGCACCTTCTCGGCACGGAGCCATCCAATGTCCCGATCTCGACCTGCCGGAATTCCTCAACAAAAAGTGGTCGCCATGACGACCCTTTCTATCGGGCTGCCAGCTCCGCCTAGTGGAGCCTGGACGCGGCCGTTCAAAGCGAGGCCCGGCACGCACCGAGGGCCCGATTCGGCTATAAGTCGTTCTAAACTCTACCCCGTCTAACGTCGATGCTTCACCTGCATGCTTACACCCCGCAGCCCGTTCCTTGCTCACACACCCAGCCGTGCCCATGCTCCTCGTACCTTTCCTTACACACCCAGGTACACCCATTCCACTCACAGCCTTGGTCACACACCTGACCACCGAACACTTTGGCACACATTCGTTGCTCGCACACCTCACCAATACACCGCTTCGCGCCCCCTCCGCGGTCACCTCCTCTGTGACAATCACAGGTGTGCCCTCATTCGCACACCCAATCACGTGCCTCACCACCAACTCCAGCGTGCATTCCCACTCACGCTCTACCATTCCAGGTGTGCATCCTTCCATCCCAGGTGTACATCCTCGCTCACCTGTCACAACTAACTCACTCTCCTTGTCACTCTCAATCCTCTCACCACCACTCTTGACAACGCACTCACCCTTACTCTTGACAGCACACTCTTTCCCCATGTACCTGTCCGTCACACACCTTCCTCGCGCACACTCTCCCGTCACACCCTCTGCAACACTCACCACACCGCGCTTCCATGTGCCCCCTCGCACACGCGCTACGACCGACTCATTCTCGCCAGCACCCTCACTACTCCTTGGCACGCACTTTTTCCTCACACACCCCAGAGTCGGACTTTCTTGCACACCTCCTCTTTCGCACACCAGACCAGTCGCACACTTCACCAACGGCCTCTCACGAACACCCGGGTCTATCTCGACCCCCAAGCTTATTAAATCCCCTGGCGCATCATACGCACGACCATATTGGTCACCACTTACACCGGGTCCTCTTCCTCTTCGCTTCTCCTCCATCACCTGCGAATCCCTCATCCGGTTAATGAGCACGTCATCACGATCCAAACACAGACTTTGGACCAATTCTTTTATCTCCTCTTTTATTTCTTTCTTATCCCCTCTCCGTCGCTTCTTAATTTCGCTCATCCCTTCTTCCACTTCTTCTAATTTGTGCTTCACCTCTTTTATTCCCCGGTACGTCTCCTCAAGCTCGTCCTCCAAGGCTACCTTGACCGTTTCCATGTGCGTCCTCACCTGCCGGTCCTTCGTCTCCATTACCTCTATCACCTCGTCCAACCTCGTTGTCAGTCCCTCACGTACCATCTGACATTCCCTCTTTGTCGCTATCAAGTCGTTTTTTATGTCGTTTTGTGTCGCTTTTAAACCTCCTAATACCGCAGTGTTCCTTTGAACCTGCTCCACTAACTCCGTCTGTCCCACCGTCAGCTGCTCCACCTCCTGCGTCAGGTCCTCTATGCCCCCTTGTAACTTTACAGTCCCCTTTCTCACCTCCTTCTCCATGTGCTCCTTACAGTGCCTCACCTCCTCGCGCACTCCTCCGACCTCCTCACTCACTCCTCTTCTGATCTCCTCTCCCATCACTTGCATCTCCTGCCCAGATGCCACCCTCATCTGCTCCATTTCCTCCCTGTGAGCATCCAGTTTGGTTTCTACCCCCATTCTGACCCCCTCTATCTGCTGCTCCATTTGTTTAACTTCCCTTTCCGCTTGGTCCCTCATGTCCCTCAATTTGCCTTCCATACTGTTTTCTAACCCCTCTAACCCATTTTTCACTCCCTCTATCTGATTCTCCTGGGCAGCCATTCTATTTTCTACCCCCATTAACCCATTTTTCACCTCCTTTATCCCGTTGTCTAACCCCTCAAAATTTTTGTCTACCTTCTCACCAGTACCCCTCGCTTCGTCCCTCCTTACCCCCATCTGGCTTCCCATTACCCCCAATCGCTCACTCCGAGCCCTCGCTTCGTCCCTCATTACCCCCAGTTGGTTCCCCATTACCTTCATTTGCTCACAATGAGCATCCATCAGATTCCCCATTCTGTTTTCCCTTTCTTCATTATACTGGACCACAAGGGCCGTCATTTGTATACAAAACGAGTTCCAATCCATCGGGGGCGCTGCCACGGTCGCTGGCGCGGTGCTCAGCGAGGCGCCATTTTGCGCGCCCGCTTCTTCGTGCGTGACGGCGCTATTTTGCGAACCTGCCGCCCTCACTGCTTCGCTCTCCTCCTGTCCCTCATTTTGGTCCTGGATCGACCCTACCTCACTCTCCCCTACCGGACCCCAGCCGTCTTGATCCGCCATAGCGCGACTTGCAAAATTCGAGTTTCGTAAAACAAAACAAATTTCGGCCGCTCCAAATTTTGACCAAATTTTTTTTTTTTTTCCTCTATTCGTTTTTTTTTTTTTTTCAAAATTTGGTCGGGCCTCGAATCCCACTCCTGACACCAATTGTTACAGATACGACTTTGATGGTATGGTGGGCCGAGCGGGATGGCCGCCGTATCCGTACAAGTTACCCCGATTGCACCCGGGGTTGACTAATCGCGCTATGCTGGCTCAATAAGAAAAAGAAGACACCCGGCTGGATTACAATCACACAATACGACACCAGGGATACGGTTCTCAAAGGTTGTTATTACAATTGCGGAAGGTTTAGATTACAGGGACAAGAGGGAAACATAGGAAGGTGGGCACTTAAACACACTTATATTATCCCCGGACAGACGACAGGTAAACGCGGGACAAGGCTCACTCACACGGGGTTTGATGGCCAGGAAAGCGGGTAGCGATCGCTCCAGGTGCACCTGTGCTCAGGGCAGGATCACGTACGGTGGTGTCCAGAGATGCGTGAAGGTATCACAGCGCTTGTGGGTCGCGACTTTGGTCTCAAGCTGGGGAGGTCGCTCAGCGCTCGGGAGGGTGGCGTCTTTTCCTTCCAAGGTTCGGGGCGCATCTGACGTCACGTCCGGCGCGGGGCCGCGTATATCCGGCGGGGAGTGACACGCCCTCGGCTCGTTAGCGCCGCCCCAGATGGCATCGGCCCATGGCTTCTCATTGGGTGCGGGGGTTACCGGCTCCGCCCTTGACGAGGGGCCGACAGGGAGCCCCTTCGTGGTAACCCCGTGGAGCGCGTGGTCAATGGCGGCTAACTGAGCCGGAAGGAGGACGCCCACTCCCCATGCCGTCACCGCGCCGCCCCCCTCTTTTGTTGTTGTTGTTGTAGTTGGCGCTTCTTCATGGGGAAGAGATGCGGAGAGGTATGGGGAGGTCCTAAACTTCCTAACAGGTGCCATATAATCACATTCTGGTGCCACGAAGAGTCATAATTAATGGAAACAAGTCCTTAACTGACATAGATTAAGAATAACTAGCAAGATGTCCTATAATTGTCTACGTGTGGTGCGGGGGACCTGGGCACGACATTTAATGGGGGGATGAAGGGGAAGATCGGCTCTAATGGGTGTTGTTTACAGACAATGGGACTAGGGAATGGGGTAAGGGAGAGTTGGGGAGTATCGGAGAAAATAGGGGAATATTTACAAGCGGATATGGAGGCCAAATTCCATATTCGCAACAATATATATATATATATGTCAAGTAGTAGATTTGTTATTGCCTAAAGTTCAGTTATAGACGTTGGTTGCTAATGTGTTATGATTTAAATGTTGTTTAAAAATGCTATTTTCATAAAGTTAATAAAGGGTTTTTGCTTCGTTTTAGTTTTGGATGAGGAAAGGCTCGCTGAGGTCATGCTGGACAAATTGTATACGTGTGCTTTTTCGAGGCTAGTCGTAAAACCACGCCCACATGCGCGTGATTTTGTGTAACGCGAGTAGAATGATTAGATTGCAGACATAAACCTATTGTTTTTACCATATATATTTTGTATTAATCACAGCGACGCATGACTCTGTATAAACATGCTTTGAATTACTCATGTAAACAAACCCATAAAATATATGGGTTTGTTTGGCCAAGCATACACTCTTCTCTTTGTGAGTTACATTTCTGTTTTCTCGGAGCCCAGAGAAACATTTGGTCCGAATGATAAGGAAGGGCTGACTCCCCCGAACAGCGGATAACGGTGGGAGGGACTCTCGCCAGTCGCTTTGTTCTCTCGGAGATTTTCTGATAATCGTATTCATATATAAGTGAATGAGAATCAATGTGTTTCCAGGAAGGCTTGACTTGGCATGAGACTGGCTCTTGCTGTAGATGTCTTGGCTTCTTCCGGATCTGTATAAGTTGGTTTTTAATAAAGCTGCGTCATTTTTCAGGCTATTTGTGGACTTCTTTTCCAAACGAAGAGCTGATTCTTCACAGATGGTACCAGGAGTGGGGTCAGCACCGGACGACGGGAAACGGAGCCCGAGGGACAGGAGGAAGCCTGCCTGAGGCCGGCGCCGGCACGTTGATTTGATTAAAGGTGGGAGTTGTTTTATATCAGAGGGCTATTATTCCAAATTCGTACCTTCCTCCCTCGCGCGGGTTCAGTCTCCTTGTCTTCCGCGCTGCCTGCACTCGAACAGAAATTGTAAGTAAAGGCTCATTTTAGGCCTCAGAATGACGTGGCTTTGTTAAAGCCAGGATAAACAAGTAAGGATACCAGAAAGGACTTAACAGTAAGCTTAAAGTTACAGTTAGCACCAGGAGGGGAAAATGAGGTCGGACAGCCATATAGGCTGAAGCCAGGTGGCCAAGATTTTTCCAGGAAGGAACAGCCCAGAGACAAGATGGGGTATGCCATTGCATGCCAGGGAACGAAGGGCTGTGGCTAACTTAGATAGAAGGCCATAGGAACATAGAAGGCCATAGGAACATGGCCAGTAAAAGGATTTGCGCAGGATATCGGTGAAGATAACGTTCGGTACAAGGGAAGGGGGAAAGTGAGGTCGGACAGCCGTAAAGGTTGAGCCAGGCCGAGAACTTTCCAGGAAGGATCAGCCCAGAGCAATAAGATGGGAAGCAAGCTAATGAAAGAAGGGGAACCCCTTAAGGGAACCCCGGCATCTTTCATGTTTAAGAGGCATCATTTTGCTGCGGTAAGACCATTAAAGGACTGGGCTGTGTTAACTAAAGATTTAAATAATCCCTGGCCAGAGGACAAGTAAGTAAGCAGTTAAACAAGTAAAACAGCGAGTGATGCCGCTGGACCAGATACCAGACCAAGACCCCCCAACCCCCCCAAGACCTGAGCTCAGTCCCGGGGCTCTAGGCAACACCCCCCACCCCCCAAGACCTGAGCTCAGTCCCGGGGCTCTAGGCAACACCCCCCACCCCCCCAAGACCTGAGCTCAGTCCCAGGGCTCTAGGCAACACCCCAACACCCCGCCCTGCCTTCCCTTTTTTCACCTCAACCCACCCCCGTCCAACCCGTCCCAAAAATCCTTTTCCTTGAATGAGAGACGTAACATGAATGAGCAAAGATTGTTTGGGAGTGGCTGGAGAAAGGCATGATTTGAGTCGATCTGAGTTTCGCGCGAAGTCTGGGAGACTTCTATGAGTATATGAATGAGGAATGAATGTATATTGGGATGTTAATTGACGTGTGTATCTGGCCAATGTATCTGTCTGTATGACATATGCAAAGCAGAGGGTTTCGGTGTGAAGCTTTGTAAGTGGTCTGCTCGACATGGGGGAAATTCAGGCCGGGAATGTCCATTTTAGCGTCTATCCGAGAGAACAGGCGAGGTCCTGAACTGAGTCCGGATTTTCATCTGTTTGGGAGTTGTTTGGGAAGCGAATTGATATAAATCGGGTCAGGAAAGCACTCGGAGTGCCCTTGTCGACCTACTGTTGATATGAAACGGTTTCTTGGAGATGGTTGCAGGATGGGCTGCTTTGTCTTTCGAGCGGCAGTCGGACGGAGGTTTGGAGTTTGTGGAACTGGAGGTTCAGAGTTTGGGTCGAAGTGTGTGTTTTACTTGAATTGAAGAGTTCATTCAATGGCAGATATTGTGGATTGTATGTGTGGGATGTATCGCTGAGGCAGCTCACCTTTGGAATTGGTGTCATATAGTGCATTTTGGGTCAGAGAGGTGGAGCGTCGGAGATCCTGTTTTTTGCGATGTTTACGAGCTAGGGATGAGTTCTGACAGCTCAATGTTCTGACAGCTCACTACATGCCAGGTCGTAGATTTGTTATGACAGCTTTTCGCACTTTGTTATGACAGCCGACTGCATGTCCCAACGTGAGGTAAACCCCGCCGTGAACGCGAATAGAGCGGCGTGCAGGGAGTGTTGGGATTCGTGTGGAGGCACGAGGGTGCGCGCCAAGACGGGGGGCGGCGTGGCGTCGTCGCGTTGAGATGGTTGTGCCAGGTCGATCGGCGATCTCTGAATTTAAATCGGATCTTTGTCATGTGTGTTGTGAAATTAACGTCTATCCGAGAATCCTGGCGATGTTCGTTTAATTAAAGTGTGGTACAAACCTGTGTTTCCGCCGTGCGGCTCCGTGGAAGTTTGGGTAGAGGGATATTGTGCGTTCGGGCAGGAGCCGAGCGAGCCGCGAGTCACGGGTGTGCTGTATGAGATTTGCTCAGAGTGCCGGCGATAACTCGCCCACTCTCAGAGGAGGATGTGTGCCCAAATGCATTGTGGGTCATTTCGACTTTGCTGGATGTCGGACGTTCATGTCAGACGAGCCATGTCGGAATAGTGGCCGGCTGCGACATATATGCCAGGCAATGTCACAGGACGAATACGTTATTTAAGATGGATTTATATGGATGGATGGACTTATAAGATGGATTTTTATTTAAGATGGATTTATAAGATGGATAGATGGATGGATTTATTTAAGATGGCTAAAATAAACGATTTCAAGACAGAGTAATTAATTTCCGGAGCCAAGTTCCAACAGGAAGTCTTGTTCATACAGTAAGGTACAGTGCGGAGTGGCGGCTGGAAGATGCATCGATGCATTTGTGTTGATCGATGCGGACACAGATTTAGTATGCTGGTAAGGTTAAGTTATTAAAATTGGAAATTCAATAATTTGAGCAGAAATGTCACGTTTCAACAGAACGCTGATCCGAGGAAGGAGGACGGTTGAGGTTTCAACTGTCGGTATGTGGTGTGGCTTGTGCCAAGGTGTGGGCGCGAGGAGGTGTGTTGATGAAGCGTTGTGCGAACGAGGAAGGATGTGCGAAACGTGTGCACCAGGTAGTAAAGGTGATGCATTGTGAAGCACGCCTCGTACGGAAGTTCCTGGACGGATTGTGACGGTTGTTGGATTCGTAGGAGCTAGCATTTTGCGATGTAGAGCCTCAATAAGGGTCATTTGTCTGTCTGGATGTGGTTCTTGCAGGGAATGACGCCGGACTTGTATTATTTGCGGAATAATAAAGCGCTGGTTACCCCAATTCGAAGTTTGACCTTTTAAAGTTTAGTTGACCTTTGTTCGAGATTTGTAAGGGAAAGAGGTCGGAGATAATTCACTAACCTTGGAAGAACGACAGGCGGAGTCAGTCTACAGGGTGTTGCTTTAACGACAGGATATATAGGACTTAAATCTGGAGAATATCGGGACATTATATTGTGGGTAAAACCAAAATCATGTACATAATTAGTGGACAGAGAATATCGAGTTTTTTGTTGTTGTGGAAGCGTCAGGTACAGTACGCTTGGAATTTAATTTAACCGGGCCGAGTACAGTGACGTGTTCGATCGAGCTGTGGGGATTTGAGATGGATTTGAGTCACGTTAAATGGAGGACATTTGGGAGGATGAAGAGATGCAAGTAACGTGGATTAAATTGTGGTATCACGAGTTGGGTGCCAGAGATATTGTGGTTATTATAACTCACTGATTATAGGGGGCGCCGGGCGCACCGAGTACAGATCGGGTTGCATGATGGAGCACGCATGCATGGATTTTGGCTTTGCGAGGCTCCGGATAGAAATTGGCATTTCGATGCTGTGGATTATATTGTGCCTGCCCGGAAAGGTGATGTCCTGTGCTGGGGCTGGCGACATGCCTCTGTTATTTGTCTGTCTGTCGGTCTGATTGTAAGTCTTTGGTACTGGGAGGGCTAATTGAGTGCTTAGGCGTCATTGTTCCATGGAGGCAGGAGCTGTGAGTCACAAAATGTAAACGGGAACTTTGTGTAACTTTGCACCGGATCCACAAACAGAGAGATGGACAGGACAACAATGGAGTTTATATGGACGGGTTTGGGGCAGGTTCAATCTGACGATTACAGAGTGCTTTGTTCTGTTCACGAAACATGTAAAATTCATGGAGTTGAAGTGGTTTGCAAGAAGGTAGCAGAGTCAGTACTGGGATGCAACCTCGTCCAGGGGTTTTGGTCCAGCCTGCAAGGAGTCCAGGGGCTTGTTTCAGGGCTGGGTCGCCAAAAATGGGATGCTGTGCCCATCTGGATGTAAAATTATCCATCAAGGACGGGGAATGATGTGCAGTGTGATTGATTGGAGGTAATAAGGATTTGTGTTGATTTCCTGATTTGAGTTCATCTGGAAACAAAGACAGATGGGATTAATGTGTATATCAGGAACAATTTGGAAAAGAAATATGGATATATGACATTACTAAAATATAACCAAGCAATTGAGAGTTCTTGGGTTAATGGGATATAAATAAATGCATCTACAAGTTGATGGTTTATAAAAATTTAGTTCTGGATGATACTTAAACGATGAACAATGTTGGCAATATACAAAGAATGTGACTTGTTTTTTGGGGGGAAAACATGTGGTTTAAAATTGGTTGGCTAAGTTTTAAAGATGGAGATGTTTCGCAGAACTCTTATGATTATTTATATGAGTGGTGGACTATTCCATGGCGAAGCATTTTTCAGTTTATTGAAAGTTGGATTTTGTAAAATAATGGCTTAATATAACCACAGTAGAAAATAATATACAGATTTGGGACATTTTGTAAACTTTCGAATAATGAGAAGATTCATAAAATTCATTTTATTTATTTCATGGAAAATATTTGGGTTGCAAGTGGAGAAGCATGGTATGGTATAAAAATAAAGAGGGAGTATCCAGGAAAAAGATGTTCAAGTGAACTTTGTGCTGTGAAAAGAATGTCGAGTTAATGGAAGTGTTTTGTTCGATTAATTTTGTTCAATTTGTGTTCAAATGACCATCGATGTTGGGGGCAAAGTTATGGGTGAATTTGGTGAGTGGTTGTGGGCAAACGAAGATTAATTTAGATTTATCATAGTTAAGTTCGAGGAAGTTGATTTGAAGCCAGAATTTTATTTGGATGCCAGAAAGGAGAAAGGAGATGCTGAAAGCCAGAAAGGAGATGCTGTTGTCTACTCTGAATGACAGGTGGCGGTATCCAGGGCGCTGAGGAGTTTGTTCACGTTGTAAAGTTTGTTTATTTAGTTTGTTTATTGTAGAGAAGAGTGCTTTTGGGATTCCGGAGCCAGAGTGGATAATTTGAGAGTAGTAGGTGGTCCTTGTGGGCTTGGGAGTGAACTGATTTGGGTTTAATAGGCACAAGCTGGTCTAAACAGGGTGAGGAGGATGGCGTGATTGATGATGTCAAAGGAGGCGTTGAGGTGAGGAGGATGAAAATGTTGAGGTTGCCGGCATCAGAGGAGAGAAAAGGTCGCTGGTGATTTTGAGGAGAGCAGTTTCAGTACTGTGGCTGGAGCAGAATCCGGATTGGGATGTTTCATACAGGTTATTGGCAGAGTGGTGATGTTTGAGTTGAGTGGCCACAGCACGTTCCAAAACTTTTGACAGAAAGGGTAGATTGGAGATGGGTCTGAAGTTATTTAGGGTGTCAGGGTTTAGTCCAGGGTTTTTCCAGAATGGGGGTGAAGTTTCACGAGTTTTTGGGGAAATCGGTATGTGAAGCTGGATTAAGTTGGAACTGCTTGATGAGCCATGGAGATGGATTGGGTTTTGTTGTTGGTTGTCTGGGAGTTCGGTTGTTGCATTGCCAAAGGTTTCTGTGTGGTGGACACACTCGTTGGCTGTTGTCTTGTGTGACGTGGATGGAGATGTATGTGGCTGCGTGTGGCTGCCTGGAATCGGGAAGGCGGCTACAGTGGTTGATATTGGTTGTGGATCGTCCGGGGTGCTTCGATTTGCATAGGGGGTGAAGATTGGGATATTACATTATTTTAAGTAAGTATTGGTATGAGTAATTACATAAGTAATTATGAGTTATTATGAGTATTAGTTATGAATAAGTGATTATTTTAGTAAAGTTACATGTTTCGCTGTGTTGTGGATCTGGGGACAAGCTAGTTTGATGGGTACCCTGGGGTCTTCGGCGTGTCTATGTGTTTGGCTATCTGTTACACCGGACTCTTGAATGGGTTTTCATGAGACGAATTTCAGACATAACAGTGAGAATCTATTTTGAGCGAATCACAGTGGGTGAGGAAAACATTGTGTGTGACCAGACACCAGAACTGACCAGAATTGAAATTGGAAGTAGACCAGGTTATTTCTATTATTTGTTTATTCGTGAAAATAAATAAATAATAGGGGGAGGTTAATGGAGGTTAATGGTGGTTTGTTTGTGTTAATGGAGGTTAATGGTGGTTTGTTTGTGTTAATGGAGGTTAATGGTGGTTTGTTTGTGTTAATTCTAGTTGAAACTCTCGCTGAAGTAATTTTCGTTTATTTTTATTTTTTGATTCGATTTGAGAGTTGAGATGATTGATTTTTTATTAATTTTATAATTTTATTTTTATTGATGTTGGAAACAGGTAATGGGATGCTGAGAGAAGGATTGAATTTAATTTGAATTGGACTGGATTAAATGGGATTGAATTTAAAAATTGAATATTGGATAAAATTGGATCCACTTGAAAAAAGTGGATTAGGAAATTGGAGAAAAGGTGTTCTATGAAACTATGAATTGAATGAATTGAATCTATGAATTGGAGACCTGTAGACCAGGCGCTCCCAGGAGACTTGTGGACCAGGTGTTCGTGGAGCACTTCACCTGCAAGAACGCCTTGGAACCAAGGTGGAAGGGACCAGTCCAGGTGTTGCTGACTACACCAACGGCAGTCTTTTGCGAGGGCAAGACCTCGTGGATCCACGCCACGCACTGTAAGTTGGCCATACAAGCACCAGACACTACACCACAGCAACCACAGTAAGGATGGGCCTAATCATAGGTACAATACTATTGATAGCGACAGCAGCTAGGGGAAACTCCGATTCCAATAGATGCGAAAACGAAACCCGACACCTCACCGTAACATGGGGACAAAGAGTATCACTACCATGTTTCGAACAGAAAGCCCTGCACACAAATTGGGTGAACATAAATTGGCTAGCACTGTCGGCAGGGCCTGGACGCGTTGGCATGGTACTACAAAAGCAACGAGAGTTCCGGGAAGACGGGCAAGCTAGCATTAAGACCTTGGCCCAACCAGGATACCAATGGGGAACCCCTGATTTTAAGCTACAAACACGCACACGCCTAGGGAAAGGCATGACTATGCAGGTCCGGTGCAGCGTCTGGACCCCTGGCGCGGCCGGTGGCGAAAAGAACTACATACGATGCAACGAATACATACTCACGCCGCAACCCCAGGATAAGGCCCCAAAGAGGGGGGAAAACACATATTGGAAAGTGGCCAGGGAGGTGGCAACAATTCAAAATAGGACACACTGCTGGTCGTGCATGCGCTTTCCCCAAGCAGGCACCACAGGAATACACATGATAGTGCTACCTCTGTCCCTCAATGACCTCTGCTCACAACCTATCGATTCCCCATGTTTAGTCACCACGCTGGAAAGAGAAGGGGTTGACAACGGCAAGAGTTGCAATCGACAATTTAATTATCGCCCGTCAATGATTGCCCATGTGGCCGAGAGGCCTGCCCCCGTCTGGGTCAAACCACAGAAAGGGAGGGTCTGCCTCCAGGGTTCCGGCCACTTGCGTATGGGAGAATCAGAATGCGCCTACACTCTCCCCGGGAAGCTGGGACAAGGGAGCTCGGGGATTACATTACGAATAGTACTGCAAGATAAACGCAACCACAACATAACGGCTATAACATTCTCTAGGGGGGTTAGTAGGATTAATGGGGTGGTAAAGGGACTCCAGTGCTTATCCACCCACCTGGTCCCACCCCATGGGACAATGTTTATATGCGGCGACAAGGCTTACCCCTATTTACCAAATAATTGGGGGGGCACATGTTATCTGGGTTCAGTCCTTCCTGACGTTGAGATACTGGATGAGCTAGACCCAAAGTCCTTGGACAGGCGTTATAAGAGGTCAGTCATGAACGAAGATGGAACCACTAAACTACACGGGAGTCTATGGGAAAAGGTGTTTGGTTTCTTCTTCCCAGGAGCGGGCACAGTCATGGATAGTTTCCGGATAGACAAATTGGCTTTGGCCCTAGAAAAGGTGGCAAACGACACCGCTACGGCTCATGACATACTATTGGATCGATCGGATCGCGCGCGAAAATTCTTATACATTTAGCTGGCTCACTGACTGGTTCCAGGGATGGACGGGCACCATAGTGAAGTGGTTATTGACCGCACTGGCTGTGATAATCGGGGTAGTAATTTGGGGGGCACTAATGAAATCTCTAGTCCTCCTCTGTATAAGAAAGTATTTTACAGGATGGAAAGTGAAGAAGCCGCCGACAACGACTATGGCTCTGACCACAGAGGCCGTCGACCTGAACGGGTCCTTCAACAAGGCAGTTGCGACCGGCGCTCCAGAAAATTGCATTGAATTTTGTAATGACTGTGATACTTGTGCGGATCCCATGTGGGAACTGGCTGCTGCCTGTAACGGTGTATGTGATGACTGTGATACTTGTGCTATAAACCCCTTGCGTGTACTGGCTAACGCTGCTTATGTATTACAAGCTGACAGCTGCACGCCCCCTTTCAACCCAACTATGGATCTGATTGCGACGCTGGGTCTGGCGGTCGAGGGACCCGACGTGGATATCCTAGACCCGCAAGCCGACCAGGCGCCCAAGGGAGACTTTGACATAAAGGAAGTTCCTCTCTTTGCTTCATATGTATTAAGTTCAAATGCTTCAAGTGAATCGGATTTTTCGCTCTGTACCCTGACCAGGAAATTGAGACACAAGATACTGACAATACTATGTATTCCCCAGAACAGCAGCACGTGAGGGACCTCATGGGCATGATCGTTGATTAACTTCGAAGATCTGCAAGGACTGGGTCTGCAAAGGGTGGGGGGAGCAAGTTCCGCAGGGGAGGTGGTGGCCCTCTGGCGGAGCAGAACCTCATCTGGACCAGACAGCTTCGTTGTGGATCCGAAACGTTAATGGACTTTCATGTTCTGAGCCCTCAGGCTCCGAGCACGCACCACACGTTCGCCAAATGCACGGGCGAGGCGCTTTGGGCGCACGATATGCCCTTGGGAGATACCCGCATTACACAATTATTTTTTCAATACCCGCATTACACAATTATTTTTCAATAAAGCCCGATGTGGCACGTTGTCTCTTAAGATACTTTGTCTCGACGAGACAAGAGGAAGGAATGTCAAGTAGTAGATTTGTTATTGCCTAAAGTTCAGTTATAGACGTTGGTTGCTAATGTGTTATGATTTAAATGTTGTTTAAAAATGCTATTTTCATAAAGTTAATAAAGGGTTTTTGCTTCGTTTTAGTTTTGGATGAGGAAAGGCTCGCTGAGGTCATGCTGGACAAATTGTATACGTGTGCTTTTTCGAGGCTAGTCGTAAAACCACGCCCACATGCGCGTGATTTTGTGTAACGCGAGTAGAATGATTAGATTGCAGACATAAACCTATTGTTTTTACCATATATATTTTGTATTAATCACAGCGACGCATGACTCTGTATAAACATGCTTTGAATTACTCATGTAAACAAACCCATAAAATATATGGGTTTGTTTGGCCAAGCATACACTCTTCTCTTTGTGAGTTACATTTCTGTTTTCTCGGAGCCCAGAGAAACATTTGGTCCGAATGATAAGGAAGGGCTGACTCCCCCGAACAGCGGATAACGGTGGGAGGGACTCTCGCCAGTCGCTTTGTTCTCTCGGAGATTTTCTGATAATCGTATTCATATATAAGTGAATGAGAATCAATGTGTTTCCAGGAAGGCTTGACTTGGCATGAGACTGGCTCTTGCTGTAGATGTCTTGGCTTCTTCCGGATCTGTATAAGTTGGTTTTTAATAAAGCTGCGTCATTTTTCAGGCTATTTGTGGACTTCTTTTCCAAACGAAGAGCTGATTCTTCACATATATATATATATATATATATATATATATATATATATATATATATATATATATATACTGTATATATTGTTGCGGATCCCGGGTTCGTCGACGTACTAAGGGGGTTTAAGCCCTGCTCCCCCTCGAACTCCGAGTCCACGAGGCCGCCAACCACAACTACACTAGTGGTGGACGGATTGCCAAGCAATTCCAGCTGCCGAGCCCGCAGCTACGTGTGGAAGGGATAACGGTGACCACCCGAATACCTTCAGACACACGCAGCTGTGAGAACGGGGACTGAACCCCGCACGAGTCACGCTGATCCTGGATGCCCGAGCGGTTGTGCATCGCGTAACTCGTGCCGTTAACACTATCGAACCCAATCGAGCGGTTTTAATTCGGGGCGATGCTAGGTCAATATGGAAAGGACGATGACGGCCAGGTTGGAAACCAAACACAGGATTTATTCACAATTCACAGTATTTACAGAACATGGACAAAGCGAAGAATCTTAACGGCCTTACCTAGGTTCCCAGACAAGGGCCCTCATTCGTTCGGGGAAGGGAAGGAAGAGGGTAATGTGCACGAAGCGCAGCCGCTTCGTGCAGCTCGCCCAGATGGGCTCGGTCGTGCAGCTCACCCGGATGGGCTCGTTGGACAGAAGCCCCGAGAATCGCTCCAACCTGGGACACCACAGCCGGAGATGATCGCGGCAGGGCCGACGATCGATAACGTGCACATAGCAGGAACCCGAGGAGCGCTCAGTCTGCGGGAGCCAAGCGAGCGTGGGAGAGTATAGGGCAAAGTGGGGCATTAAGATCCAGGGGGAATTAGGCTCCGCTACATTGTAATTGGATTATATTTTATTCATGATACACCGGCCATGTTCTCAAGTGACTCAATAACCAATCAGAATGAGTTTTCCTGAACAAGAAGTTATTATAAAATGCATTTACAATGTAGTGGAGCCTAATGCCCCTGGAGCTTAATGCCCCCCTTTGCCCTAGCAGGAGCCCAGCCAGAGTGTCAGAGCGTCTATATGCAGGAGCCTGGTGCGGGAGTCAGAGAGTCAGTGGGTCAGAGCCAGAGAGTCAGTCAGAGCCGGGCAGAGAGTCAGAGCGTCAGTGCCTACCAGAGAGTCAGAGAGCAGGAGAGTCAGAGAGAGAGAGCGGGGAGCCTGGGCCGGGTTTTATAACCCCCTGAAACCCCACTCGAATGTTCCATGGGCCTCCATTGGCCGCCTGGGGTCACGTGTCGTGACAGCCCCTCATTGGGTCACCCTCGGCCACTCTCTTTAGCTCTCATTGGTGACAGCTCATTGGCCACGCCCTCGGCCACTCCCTTTAGCTCCTCCTTCGGGCCTGCAAGGCTTGGCCTAGTCTCATGACAAGGCACTTTAGGCTTCGATGAGGCCTACTATTATCCTGCATGCCTCAACGCATATCAACGCATCCCAACACTGGGAAGGGGACTATGCTTTATATTTAATAAGAAATAACTAACTATGCGAGGCTATATGTTGTGGCGTAACTAACTATGGGGGGGGGGGGGGGGCGTTGCCTTATATATATATATATATATATATATATATACATATATATATACAGTGGAACCTTGACTTACGAGTTTAATTCGTTCTGTGACCGAGCTCGTAACTCAATTTGCTCGTTTCTCAAATCAAATTTCCCCATTAAAATGCATTGAAATGCTATTAATCCGTTCCAGCCCGCCAAAAACCACACCAATTTTTTTTTTAATATACAGTATATATAAAAAATATCTCGCGCTTTATATTTCACCTGTATGCAGCATACAAGTTGGCAGGATGGCCTGGACTGGAGGTACGCACACTTGACTCTAAACTGTCCAGCCTGGGTTTGAATCCCGACCCAGCTATAACCTGTCATGTCGGTGTTTCACAGGCAGGGTGATTCATCAATGTGTATACCGCTAAACTGGGCGCCCCGTTTGCGTCCCATTAGTTGTTGGATGTTGAGGATCTCACCGCGTCTTCCACAAAGAGAAGGCGAGCTATCGCCGGCACTCTGAACAAGTTGTGGCCTGGCATGCTCTTCTCCTCTGCCGTTATATACGTCCTCCTCGGCATCTTTTTCCAGAAGAGCCCTGTCTCGTCACAGTTGAAGATTTGCTGGGGGATGTATCGTTCGGCTTCTATCAGTTCGGCAAAAGTTATAATAAAATCTTCAGCTGCCTTCACATCCGCCTCACCAAGTCGACAACACGCACACCTCGCTCATGTTTTTCGACGATTGCGTGTTTTATATCCAAGCACATCATCCTCTTCTTCTTCTCAGCACTGCCCTTGGCACTCAATTTCTTAGGACCCATGGTTAAAACTAAGAAATTTTACAAAATAACCAAAATGCGAAAACAAAACAGCAGCGATATACGGCAGAGATACTGTACTTGCACGGCAAGATAACCACGTGACCGGAACCCACCTGGTGGGGGGTGGCGTAAGCTCCAAAATAACCAAAATGCGAAAACAAAACAGCAGCGATATACGGCAGAGATACTGTACTTGCACGGCAAGATAACCACGTGACCGGAACCCACCTGGTGGGGGGTGGCGTAAGCTCCAAAATAACCAAAATGCGAAAACAAAACAGCAGCGATATACGGCAGAGATACTTGCACGGCAAGATAACCACGTGACCGGAACCCACCTGGTGGGGAGTGGCGTAAGCTCCAAAATAACCAAAATGCGAAAACAAAACAGCAGCGATATACGGCAGAGATACTTGCACGGCAAGATAACCACGTGACCGGAACCCACCTGGTGGCGGGTGGCGTAAGCTCGTAACTCGGATCTCGGCTCGCATCTCAAAGCAATAAACCGCCCGAGCGACGGCTCGTATCTCGGAAAACTCGTAAGTTGGTGCACTCGTAAGTCAAGGTTCCACTGTATATATATATACTAGCAGAAGTACCCGGCATTGCCGGGCGGGGGAGGAGAGGGAGAGGGGGAAGGGGAGGGGAGGGGAACGGGGGGAGAGCGAGCCCCTTGGTAAAGCGAGCGATTTTTTTTTGTCATAGCGTCATAGCGTCATAGCGTTCATAGCTTCATAGCGTTCATAGCGTTTCATAGCGTCATAGCGATTTTTTTTTTCATAGCGTCATAGCGTCATAGCGTTCATAGTGTCATAGCGTTCATAGCGTCATAGCGTTTCATAGCGTCATAGCGATTTTTTTTTTCATAGCGTCATATCGTTCATAGCGGTCATAGCGTCATAGCGTCATAGCGTTCATAGCGTCATCGCGTTCATAGCGTTTCATAGCGTCATAGCGATTAATTTTTTTCATAGCGTCATATCATTTATAGCGGTCATAGCTTCATAGCGTCATAGCGTCATATCGTTCATAGCGTTCATAGCGTCATCGCGTTCATAGCGTTTCATAGCGTCATAGCGATTTTTTTTTTCATAGCGTCATATCGTTCATACCGTTCATAGCTTCATCGCGTTTCATAGCGTCATAGCGTCATCGCGTTCATAGCGTTTCATAGCGTCATAGCGATTTTTTTTTTCATAGCGTCATAGCGTTCATAGCGTCATAGCGTCATCACGTGATCGCTCTGAGCGAATCAGCGCCCACCTGCTCTGATTCCGTTGATTCCGTGTGCTGAAATGCGCTGAGGTAAATATGAATAAAAAATATGGATCGTCAAATATTTTGAGTTCGGCCATGTTCGTCCCAGGCTCAATGGCCATGTCTATGCCAAATATCAAGCACGTAAGCCTCTCCGTTTAGGAGTCTATCGATAACATTACACACACACACACACACACACACACACACACACACACAAGCTGTGTTTTATATATATAGATTGCAGGAGGAGGTGGTGGTCGACTCCAAGGGATCTGAGTGATATGTAGTATTGTAGGAGGGGGTGGTGGTCGATTCCAAGGGATCTGGGTGATATTTAGTATTGTAGGAGGAGGTGGTGGTCGATTCCAAGGGATCTGAGTGATATATAGTATTGTAGGAGGGGGTGGTGGTCGATTCCAAGGGATCTGAGTGATATATAGTATTGTAGGAGGGGGTGGTGGTCGATTCCAAGAGATCTGGGTGATATTTAGTATTGCAGGAGGAGGTGGTGGTCGATTCCAAGGGATCTGAGTGATATATAGTATTGTAGGAGGAGGTGGTGGTCGATTCCAAAGGATCTGGGTGATATTTAGTATTGCACGAGGAGGTGGTGGTCGATTCCAAGGGATCTGAGTGATATATAGTATTGTAGGAGGAGGTGGTGGTCGATTCCAAGGGATCTGAGTGATATATAGTATTGTAGGAGGAGGTGGTGGTCGATTCCAAGGGATCTGGGTGATATTTAGTATTGCAGGAGGAGGTGGTGGTCGATTCCAAGGGATCTGGGTGATATTTAGTATTGTAGGAGGGGGTGGTGGTCGATTCCAAGGGATCTGGGTGATATTTAGTATTGTAGGAGGGGGTGGTGGTCGATTCCAAGGGATCTGGGTGATATTTAGTATTGTAGGAGGGGGTGGTGGTCGATTGTGAGGGATCTGAGTGATATTTAGTATTGTAGGAGGGGGGTGGTGGTCGATTGTGAGTGATCTGAGTGATATATAGTATTGTAGGAGGTGGTGGTGGTCGATTGTGAGGGATCTGAGTGATATTTAGTATTGCAGGAGGAGGTGGTGGTGGTCGATTGTGAGGGATCTGAGTGATATTTAGTATTGTAGGAGGGGGTGGTGGTCGATTGTGAGGGATCCTAGTGATATTTAGTATTGCAGGAGGAGGAGGTGGTGGTCGATTCCAAGGGATCTGGGTGATATTTAGTATTGTAGGAGGAGGTGGTGGTCGATTCCAAAGGATCTGGGTGATATTTAGTATTGCACGAGGAAGTGGTGGTCGATTCCAAGGGATCTGAGTGATATATAGTATTGTAGGAGGAGGTTGTGGTCGATTGTGAGGGATCCTAGTGATATTTAGTATTGCAGGAGGAGGTGGTGGTGGTCGATTGTGAGGGATCTGAGTGATATTTAGTATTGTAGGAGGGGGTGGTGGTCGATTGTGAGGGATCCTAGTGATATTTAGTATTGCAGGAGGAGGTGGTGGTGGTCGATTTTGAGGGATCTGAGTGATATATATATAGATAGTCGCGCGGCAAGGAACATCACGTGATCGCTCTGAGCGATCGATTGCAACTCTGCGTCCTGTTGTGGGCGTGGCCAACGTGGCCTCATGCTCCCAGGTGATTGGCTAACTCGAGCTCGAGAGAGCCATAATGCGCTACGTTATGGCAAAAAATATGAATCTAAAGATGAAAGGGAAAAAAACCTATGTGGTGTGAATGGCAATGTTCGTCGCTTATATGTGAAAAAAGGCAATTGCTTTTCGCTCTGAAATACGTGCGAACACGTAACTGAGTTAATGGCGGCAAGGAACATCACGTGATCGCTCTGAGCGATCGATTGCAACTCTGCGTCCTGTTGTGGGCGTGGCCAACGTGGCCTCATGCTCCCAGGTGATTGGCTAACTCGAGCTCGAGAGAGCCATAATGCGCTACGTTATGGCAAAAAATATGAATCTAAAGATGAAAGGGAAAAAAACCTATGTGGTGTGAATGGCAATGTTCATCGCTTAAATGTGAAAAAAGGCAATTGCTTTTCGCTCTGAAATACGTGCGAACGCGTAACTGAGTTAATGGCGGCAAGGAACATCACGTGATCGCTCTGAGCGAATCAGCGTGCTGCTCTGCGACCGGTCAGATTCCGGTCATAATATTTCGCGCTGAGATAAAAATATGGTAAAAGCATATTATGAAATAAATTTTTAGGTCAGCCATGTTCGTCCCAGGCTCAATGGCCATGTCTGTGCCAAATATCAAGTACGTGAGCCTCTCGGTTTAGGAGTCTATCGGTAACATTACATACACACACACACACACACACACACACACACACACACACACACACACGCACGCACACACAAACTGTGTTTTATATATATAATAGATATATGTATATATATAGATATATATATCTCTGTGGCGGACACAAAAGCCCACTGGCGTGGTGACATCATTCCACGCACCGAGTGGGCGGTGGCCACGCCCGAGGGGTAGGCGTGGCCTCATGATATACCCCGGGCGACCAGCCCGGAGGAGTTTAGTGTTACAGTGTAGTCTTACAATAAAGACGTTTATATGTTACCGCTTGTCCGCTTCCTCCTTGCTCACAAGCAGCGCGCGTAACGCCGCGCTTTACTGGTGACCCCGATGTGATCTCATCCGACCGCGGCCCCCAGTTCACCTCGGAGCTCTGGGGGGCGGTTGCGCAGGGGCTCGGGGTCCGGCTGCACCGAACCACGGCCTAACACCCCCAGGCTAACGGCCTGTGTGAGCGATTTCACCGCTCATTGAAGGCCGCGCTCCGGGCCACCCTCCGCGACGGCGGCTGGGTCGACAGGCTCCCCTGGGTCCTGCTGGGCCTCCGGACGGCGCCCAAGGAGGACCTGCGTGCATCCGCGGCGGAGTTGGTCTTCGGGCAACCGCTGCGGGTGCCGGGCGAGTTCCTCCCCGACTCCACGGCACCATGGTCCGCGGCACAGCAGCGCTCCGCTCTGCAAGAGACCGCCCAGAGGTTCGCCCCGGTGCCAACGGCATGCCACGGGCACCCACCGACGCACGTCGCCCCGGAGCTTCGCACGGCGGAGTACGTCTTCGTCCGCCACGATGCCCATCGGACACCACTGCGGCCCCCGTACGACGGGCCTTTCCGCGTGCTGGAGACCGGGGCGAAGCACTTCACCCTGGACATCGGCGGTACTCCTGACCGCGTTTCGGTAGACCGCCTCAAGCCGGCCCACCTCGATGTGGACCATCCACCGCCAGTGGCCCGACCCCCACGTCGGGGCCGCCCTCCTGCGGGCGGACCCCCGGCACCGCCCAGCCCCGCCGCCACGGCGCCCCCCGGTCCTGCACCCATCCCAGGGGCAGCCAGGGGCATCCCACCTGGTATCCCTGCACCCCGGACGCCGCCGATCGCCAGGGGGCGCTTCGGCCGGGTCATTCGTCTGCCCCGCAAACTGGCCCTCCAGGTGCGTGGGAATTCTGGGGGGGCGCGTGTGGCGGACACAAAAGCCCACTGGCGTGGTGACATCATTCCACGCACCGAGTGGGCGGTGGCCACGCCCGAGGGGTAGGCGTGGCCTCATGATATACCCCGGGCGACCAGCCCGGAGGAGTTTAGTGTTACAGTGTAGTCTTACAATAAAGACGTTTATATGTTACCGCTTGTCCGCTTCCTCCTTGCTCACAAGCAGCGCGCGTAACGCCGCGCTTTATCTCTATATATAAAGGAGGAGTGTCTGTCTGTGTGTGTATGTGTGTGTCTGTCTGGATGTCTGCTTAAAACTCAAGAACTACACATTTCGGAGAAAAGTTTTGGACACAGATTCGGAATCAGCATAAAATCCCGGTGGTTTTAGGCTACGTTTTATTTTAATATCAATGGTTTAAAAAAACCGCGCCAGCTGCAATTCCATGGTGTAGTTTGTGGCGGCGGTAGACGTTAGGGGTGTATTGCAATGGTTTGTCGGGTTTGGCTGTGGGTCCAGAATAGCTCCAATTTCCTTTTGTCCTTCTACGTTTATTTTGAATCCTCTGTTACAACGCCTTCCTTATCTACCTTATATCCCCCCGACGAGGCCTCTACATAATTTCATGCGGCAGAATTTCGTGCATTTTGAGTGAAAGAAGTGAGACGAAGTTGAAGGAGGAAAAAGAGGCGCGATCACTCTGGAGGCCTTGATCGTGAGTGGAAATGGCGGGAATTGCGTTTGTATCGCAAAGTAAAGGATCTGCATTCATTTCTGAACTTGCATTGGTGGATTGTTATACATCTGCATTATTTTTCATAAAAATTTTTTATGTTGAACTTGAAGGCTCCAAATACGGACTATATATATAGCCCTCATTGAGGTAAAAATAAAAGTAAAAATCCTGCTATCGCTTGCCAAGCTAGCCGTTCCCCTCTCCCTCTCCCTCTCTCCTCGCCTCCTCCCCCTCCCTCCTCTTCTCCCCTCTCCTCCTCCCCCTCCCTCCTCTTCTCCCCTCCCCCCCTCTTCTCCCCTCCCCCCCTCTTCTCCCCTCCCCCCTCTTCTCCCCTCCCCCCCTCTTCTCCCCTCCCCCCCTCTTCTCCCCCCCTCCTCTCCCCTCCCCCCTCCTCTCCCCTCCCCCACCCTCTCCTCCCCTCCCCCCCATTCCCCTGCCCTCCCCTCCCGTTCCCCTCCCCTCCCCTCCCGTTCCCCTCCCCTCCCCTTCCTCCTCCCCTCCCTTCCCCCCTCCCACCTCCCCTCCCTTCCCCCTCCCTCCTCTTCTCCCCTCTCCTCCCCCTTCCTCCTCTTCTCCCCTCCCCCCCTCTTCTCCCCTCCCCCCCTCTTCTCCCCTCCCCCCCTCTTCTCCCTTCCCCCCCTCTTCTCCCCTCCCCCCCTCTTCTCCCTCCCCCCCTCTTCTCCCCTCCCCCCCCTCTTCTCCCCTCCCAACCCTCTCCTCCTCTCCTCCCCCGTTCCCCTCCCCTCCCCAGCCTCCTCCCCTCCCTTCCCCCGCCCGAAATGCCGGGTACTTCCCATGGCCAGCTGTACGTGGGTTGCTCGAGGGTTGGAAAACCAAGCAATCTTTATGTCTTGGCACCAAGTAAGAAAACCAGAAATGTATACCAAGAGGTTTTGAGAAATTGAAAATTGACAAAACGTCATGGAGGAAATGTACTGTGATATTGCTCTAAAATATACATGGTCTTTTCATCATATATTTGTATTATTCTTATTCAACCCGGGTGAAGCCCCCCCTCCCTCCCTCCCCTCCCCTCCCCCCTCCCCTTCCCTCCCCCTCCCCTCATCCCCCTCCCCTCCCCCTCCCCCTTCCCCTCCCCCCTCCCCTCCCCCCTCCCCTCCCCCCTCACCTCCCCCTCACCTCCCCTCACCTCCCCTTCCCCCTCCCCCTCACCTCCCTCCTCACCTCCCCCCTCCCCCTCACCTCCCCCCTCCCCCTCCACTCCCCCCTCCCCCTCCCCCTCCCCCCTCCACTCCCCCCTCCCCCTCCCCCTCCCCCTACCCCCTCCCCCCTCCCCCTACCCCCTCCCCTCCCCCTCCCCTCCCCCTCCCCCCTCCCCTCTCCTCCTCCCCCCCTCGCCTCCTCCCCCTCCCTCCTCTTCTCCCCTCTCCTCCCCTCCCTCCTCTTCTCCCCTCCCCCCTCTTCTCCCCTCTCCCCCTCTTCTCCCCTCCTCCCCTCTTCTCCCCTGCCCCCCTCTTCTCCCCTCCCCACCCTCTCCTCCCCTCCTCCCCCGTTCTCCTCCCCTCCCCATCCTCCTCCCCTCCATTCCCCCGCCCGGCAATGCAGGGTACTTCCCATGGCCAGCTGTACGTGGGCTGCTCGAGGGTTGGAAAACCAAGCAATCTTTATGTCTTGGCACCAAGTAAGAAAACCAGAAATGTTGTATACCAAGAGGTTTTGAGAAATTGAAAATTGACAAAACGTCATGTAGGAAATGTACTGTGATATTGCTCTAAAATATACATGTTCTTTTCATCATATATTTGTATTATTCTTATTCAACCCGGGCGAAGCCAGGCACCTCAGCTAGTGTATATATATATATATATATATATATATATATATATATATATATATATATATATATATATATATACACACATATATATATATATATACATACATACATACATACATACATACATACATACATACATACACTAGCCGAAACCCGTGGAACATCCACGGAAGGGAGGATGTGGTGTATGGATAGAGTGTACCATTATGGATGGCATAGGGGATTTGCTTGTCCGAGTAAGAGTTAGGAAGAAAGATGAGAATGAAGAGTGCGTATATGAACAACGTATTTATTGCAATCTACTTAAATGACAACGCTATGATATACTTTTGAAAAATGAATGGATTCGTAATAGGAATCGGCATAGCACCACTCTGGCCACACTGGCGCAGTGGTATGTGTCAATGGAAAGGAACAGCAGTAGAACCATAGACTTTTAAAAAAATGAACGGAATAGTAAATCGACTGGAATTAGCCCCATACTGGCGCATTGGTAAGCGTCAATGTCAAGGCAGAGCAGTAGGAATAGAATACAATGAACGCAGTATCAGAGGTTGAAATTATTTTAAAACTTCTGGATAAACAATGTTTGGGGTAATAGTCAAGCCTCTGACGACTCCTTGCGTACTCGTATTATCAACCTTGATATACACATCTTTGAACGACCGTGCTCTTGAACATGCCACATATAACTGGCCGTGGTAGAAGACAGGAGCAGGCAAATAGATACCCAGTTTACGGAATGTTTGGCCCTGGGCTTTATTTATGGTCATTGAATATGCCAGGCGAACAGGAAACTGAGTTTGCTGTAGAACGAAGGGTAAACTGGCATCAGATGCGGCGAGTCTGATACGGGGTATAAGAGCTCGTTGTCCCTGGTGGGCACCTGTTAGTATTTCTGCATCAAGTACGTGAGAATGAAGGTGGTGAAGGCGAAGTCTAGTGCCATTGCAAAGACCTTGACGAATATCGAGATTCCTGAGAAGCATTATAATAGCCCCTGGTTTGAGGCTTAGACGGTGGGGCGGCATCCCCGAAGGTGTTATGCTGTTGAGAAACTCAATTGGATAGCTCTGAGCCTCTTCATTGTCATCAGAAATGGCGCAATCAGTGCTGTAGTCGATTGTCTTTGGACCAGGAATTCTGTCCAAGCCCTCATCATTTAGCTTCAGAGTATGTTCGTTGGTGGGGCTCAGAATAACCGTTTGAGCAAGATTTGCCTCTGACACATCATCAAAAACATAGTCAATTATTTTTCCCTTTACAATGTTAAATTGGGAGGGAAGTGCGATACATTCCGGGTGAGTGTTGGGGAAAGGCTTGTGAAGTTGACCATTGCCAAGTTCAATCAGCCACTTAGCGAAATCTTGTTGGTCCTCGTTGGCTCGCATGTTTTTCCACAGTTTTACAACAGTACAATGGTGCCAAAGATGAGAACGTTTCAGACAGTTTTCGACAATGACTGCACACGGCTTCCTCGGGACAACTGGAAGTACCTGTCTGAAGTCACCACCAAGAAGAAAATTTTTTCCACTGAAGGGAACGTCTGTAGCAGTTATATCTCTCAGTGCTATATCGATGGCATTGAGAGCATGTAAGGGGACTATTGATGTTTCATCAACAATAAACATGGTGACTGATCGAAGCAATTCAGCATGGGCAGAGTTTGGTGCTATATTGCAGGTAGACATATCAATGATAGGGACTGGAAGCTTGAACAGATTGTGAACAGTCCGACCACCGTTGAGCAGTGTGGCGGCAATGCCTGCCCATGCACTTGAAGCAACTCTGAGATTCTGACCACGGAGAAATGAAATCAACGTATTGTAAAGCATAGTTTTGCCACTACCGCCAGGACCATCGAGAAAATAACAGCGAGGTCGTGGTGGTGATTTACTCTGAACCTCCACCACTGCAGCACACACAGCATCGAATAGCACCTTCTGTTCAGTGTTCAGAAGGGGTATCTGAGCTTTTGCCATTACAGCGTGTGGAAAGGAACCAGATTCGGAGTCTAATTCAGCTTCGTCTGGGAGATTCGGAAAACCTAAAGCAGCACAAGTAAGACCAGCATCGAGTAATATTGCTTGAACGTGTTGCAGACCACGCAATTCAGCCACTTGTAAATCACTGGAACGACGAAAGTCCTCAATGAGCGATTCTCTGTGCTTTAGCCAAAGTGTCACTGGATCTTGTGGCTGACAATGGATGCATATTGTGGCAAAGAGGGACCTCAATTCAGAAGGCATTCGGAATGAAGAAGCCTGGGTTAGTGCACTGTCCCATTCATCATCGTTTGACAAAAGGTGACGCATAAGACAGGCATCCTTGAATGAAGATGCCATGACGCCACCAACAGTTTTAATGTCATCGAAACAGGTAGCCCCAGGTACATGTAAAAGCAGTAGACGAAAACAGTATCGCTCCATGTCTTTGGGACCGACAGTGTACATGCGAGCTATGACTTTTTCTCCGCCACGCTTCCGAGCCTGCCATGTTTTGTCAGATGTGAAGACATAATGGTTGGGAATTTCAGTGTAAATCCACTGCCGTGCACTTTCATCATGCGAATTGAGTAGAAACCACGCAGTTAGCATGGTACGAGTATCGATGGCTCTTTGTGCTGCCTCTTGCTCATGCCCTTGCTAAAAATATACTGGTTGTTGACGGGGAAGATGAACAGGCAATCGAATAACGGAGTGTGACTGCTGATGCATATAATAATAATAATAATTCATTTATTTTGTATAGCGCTTTTCAAGAAGCCCAAAGGCGCTTTGACAGAGTGGAAAACATAATGCATAACAATACATGAAAACAACAATTGCAAAAAGACAAGAATCAATAGGGAAATATTTAAAGCAAAAGGAGGGAGAAGGAGAAGAGATAGTCAGGGGTTAAATGCTGTGGGTTGAATGTTGAATGCAGTGTTGAACAGGTGGGTCTTTAGTGATGTTTTGAATGTGGTGAGTGAGGAGGAGTCTCTGATGGTGTGAGGTAGTGAGTTCCAGAGGGTGGGAGCAGCGATGGAGAAGGCCCTGTCCCCCCAGGATCTGAATTTGGTCTGGATGGAGGGGGTCAGGAGGTTGGTACCAGCAGAGCGGAGGTTGCGGGTGGGAGTGTGTCTGGAGAGGAGGTCAGCCAGGTAGGATGGGGCCAGGTTATGGAGGGCTTTGTATGTCAAGAGGAGGATTTTGTACTGGATTCTCTGGGGGGTGGGGAGCCAGTGAAGCTTGTAAAGGACGGGGGTGATGTGGTCACAGGTCCGGGAATGGGTGAGTAGACGGGCAGCGGAGTTCTGAATGTATTGGAGTTTATTGGTGATTTTTGAGGGTGAACCATAGAGGAGGCTATTGCAGTAGTCCAGACGGGAGGTGATGAAGGCATGGATGAGGGTTTCTGCAGCCGTGGAGGAGAGGGATGAGCGGAGACGGGCAATGTTTTTCAGGTGAAAGAAGGCTGACTGTGATCTGTTTTGTGTATTTGTCGAAGGAGAGGGTTTGGTCAAAGATGACGCCAAGATTCCGGATGTGAGGGGAGGTGGATACTGGGATACCGTCGATGTTGAGGGCAAAGTTATGGGTGGATTTTGTGAGCGTTTTTGGGCCAATGATGATTATTTCAGATTTATCACAGTTAAGCTTGAGGAAGTTGATTTGAAGCCAGGATTTTATTTCAGTGATGCAGTTTGTCAGGACAGAGTGGGTGTCGGTGGAGACGGACTTGGTGGAGATGAAAAGCTGGATGTCATCGGCGAAGCAGTGGAATTGGAGACCATGACGGCGGATTAAGTGACCGAGGGGGGACAGGTAAAGGATGAAGAGGAGGGGGCCAAGAACTGAACCTTGGGGGACACCTTGGGGGAGGGGAGCAGTGGTGGATTTGCAGTTATTGATGGAGATGAACTGGCGTCTGTCAGAGAGGTATGATTTAATCCAAGAGAGGGCAGTGCCGGTAACGTTAAAGGTGGATTCAAGTCGGGTGAGGAGGATGGTGTGATCGATGGTGTCAAAGGCAGCGCTGAGGTCGAGGATGACGAGAATGTTGAGGTTGCCAGCGTCAGAGGAGGAGAAGGTCGTTGGTGATTTTGAGGAGAGCAGTTTCAGTACTGTGGTTGGAGCGGAATCCGGATTGGAATGTTTCATACAGGTTATTGGCAGAGAGGTGATGTTTGAGTTGAGTGGCTACAGCGCGTTCCAAAACTTTTGACAGAAAGGGTAGGTTGGAGATGGGTCTGAAGTTGTTTAGGGTGTCAGGGTTTAGACCAGGTTTTTTTAGAATGGGGGTAACAGGAGCAATTTTGAGGGAAGGTGGGACGATGCCTGTAGACGGGGAGGAGTTTATTGTTGCAATGATAAGTGGAGAGAGAGCAGGGAGGGAGGCCTTGACAAAGCTGGAGGGGATGGGGTCAAGAGTGCAGGTGGCAGTTTTCATTCCTATGAGGAGTTCAGAGAGGTCATTAGGGGAGATTGGGGAGAACCGAGACAGGGGATGGCAGGACAAGGGGGGGCAGGTGGTTGGAGGGGGAGCGGGTGCGGCGGTGGTCAAGCTGTTGTAGATGTTGTCAATTTTGCGTTGGAAGAAAGAGAGGAAGGAGATGCAGTTGTCTACTCTGAATGACTGGGTGGTGGTGTTCAGGGGGCGGAGGAGTTTGTTTATTGTCGAGAAGAGTGCTTTTGGGTTTCCGGAGCCAGAGTGGATAATTTGAGAGTAGAAGGCGGAGCGGGCGTGGGAGAGGGCATCTTTGTAGTGTTGTAGGTGGTCCTTGTAGGCTTGGGAGTGAACTGTGAGACCTGTTTTATTGCGGAGTCTTTCAAGTTCATATGGAACAGGTGGGTTCTTTCTTTCATATGGAACTTTCATATGGTTCTTCCTTTCTTTCATATGGAACTCGGAAAGTCGCCAGAAGGCCTCTGGAGCACTAACATACCTCGCATCGCGGTAGGTCGATACTTCGTCATGTGTAAGTTCGTTAGTCTGTCTAACTTCAACATTAGCACAATTATGCCCCTTGTATATGTATTTGAACAAATACTTGACGCTTTTGACTGACATGCATGCTTCAATATTGATATGTGCATTGTATTTCTTGGAAAGCCATGGGTTATATGGAACAACCCATCTGTTATCTACCTGCACATTACGAATCTTGATTGTGCGTCCATTATCCCGGCGTCTGTTGTGGGGATAACCATCAGCAGTAATCATGGTTTGTTGCCGAAATTGTTTTGGATAGTCTTTGGTGCAAACCCCACTGTCCATGCAGACTGATCGGGGATTGAGTATCCCACATGGTCCGTGAATCATGGTTGATTTGACAACCTCATAAAGCTGGGCTTGTTTGGCTGGATCTGGAATTTCTGCACATATAAGCGAGTCAATGTCCTCTGAATGCCGCAACTTACTTTCTGCATCAAGTACAATGAGTAAATGACAGTGCGGTAAGCCTCGTTTTTGATATTCGATAACATGGACAGTAGCGACTGGTTTACCCAATACATGACGTACTTTTATGTCAGCAAGAAGTGCATCCAGGTGACGTTTGAAAACTCGAGCAACCAAATCGGGTCGATTCTCTACTCTCTGACCTTGACCCAAGTTTTCGGTTATTTCTTTGCATTTCGAATTGCAAGTAAAAGTAAGAAAAAGGTCAGGCTTGCCATACTTGGAGATGATAGCCATTGCGTCTTGGTATTTCTGTGCCATGGCCCGAGGACTACCTTGGAATGTTGAAGGCAATATGACAATTTTACCAGGAGACAATGCTGACAATTCGGCTTGTCGACCAACGTGATCCATCAATCCCTGATAAAGTTCTACGCGTAGAGACAATTGATTATGACGGATGAAGTCTAGGCGAGATGCTTCAGTTTTGACATAACAGTCAACCAAGTACTGTTGAAAAAGTTTCCCACCAGAGTGGATGGGACTGAAGCCACGTCGAACTGCACATCGGTATGCGTAGAACTGTAGCATGGTTACCCTGTACCTCTTTGCAGTTTGGCGCTGAGAGCAATGTTTCATATCTAGTGACCAGCCAAGGTCTCCTCGCGGAAATAAAAGAGGATACACCATGGGGTCCATATTAGAAGACATGTAAGAAATATTGCGAGGAGCATCACCACGTGGGTACACAACAATGTCTCTGTTGGGAGGTGGAGCACCATTGTCACCGACGAAAATAACAACCACTTCGTCATGACGGGGCTCGTTGTAGCGGTGCTGGTCACCACCCAGCTTCATGTACATGGTGACGCTTGTTGGAGGAGTACCACGTTCAGCGGCCTCTCTTGCTTGCGCCTGTTCAACTTGACGCATATTCTCATAAGCAGCAATGTAACGGTTAAGCTGTGTCAGACAATTGTTTATGAGACTCATAATATCACGTCGACAATTTTGATTGTGCTGATTTTTCATTCTCTTTTCAATAGCTAGATCTCCTTCTAGAATATACAATTAGCTGTAAACGGGTTCTGCACCTGGTTCAGGGTGAAGGGAACCGGTTTGGTGATAAATCTGACCATGGATGCGAAAACAATATGGGCCTAGACCTGGTGGTGTAGCCAATTGGGCACTGAGCGACGCCAGAGCAAAAGCGCTATTATACTGTCGAATATGTTCTAAAACGTTTTTGCTTCTGTCATCAGTACCCAGAAATAAATTTTTCAATACAGATGGATATGGATGTAGTGGTGGAAGTTCAACTTTACCATTGTGGCAGCAGTTTAATGCTTCCTTCGGGAAACGAAGAGCTGCACAGTACTCACAAACATTGTCCATTGTTCCAGAAAAGAATTGTTCTACCTGAGGAAACATTTGACGGCCGAGGAATCGACTGTTTGTGCGGTGTGGTTGATCCATGGCAGTAGACGCTTCATTGCCATGTTCAGGGGCTTTGGCAGTGGAGTGGTGTGGTTGATCCATAGCAGTAGAGGCTTCATTGCAGTGTTCAGGGGCTTTGGCAGTGCAGCGTTCAGACTGCCTTTGATGCTTGGTCCTGAGGT